>NC_091020.1:22271875-22573000 GCF_041296385.1 Aphelocoma coerulescens
CACATAATAGAGAGGGTTACACCCCGCAGACCTCTGAAATTTTTACAGATGTTCTTACTTCTTTCTATTTAATCAGGCCATGCCTATTACTTAGCAGAAAAGATAATTTGAGAGAAAGTATTTTCATGCCTTAATCACATTAGCTGGGTTCCAAATTCATTGCTACCTTTAGGCATGACTTTTAGTCACAGGCAACAGCTTGTTTGGCTTCTCTTTCATTCATTTTCAATATGATCCAATCACATGTATCAAAAATTAGTTTATTAATAGAATTAATAAATAATAATTAATAATATATAAAGCACACTAAATAATTTTTATAAATATATTTAAATCAGTACAAAGTTAAATGCAAAACCTGATAGGCAATAGAGTGGATATATGGCACATCTAATGCAATGTCTGCTGTTGTCACAGATATTGTGACACAGATCTATCATTTATTCCCAGATATTTACAGATGTTACTGCTATTTCCTAACTCCATGGTGTTTCTCAGCTTGTCTGTGGACTTAAGAATTTTCTGTATTCGTGTACATTTACATAGTAGAATGATCTCTGTGTGTCATTTTCTCATTGAAAACTCTCTATCATTTTAGATAGTAGAAAGTTAATATTTTGTTGGCCCTCTTAACAGCCACCATGCACAGCCTTTAGAGAGACATCCAGGATTGTACTATAACTATTAATCAAAATAAAACACTGGTAAAGGTTTCTCCATTAACTCCCATTCAGATGTGGGTGAACATGACTTAGACCTGTGCCATTCAGTGCAAAAAGCAACACTGCCTTTCACTTTGACCTTCTATATCTCTGCTGTATTTACAGGAAGGACGCATTTCAAATCTAATTAATTTTTTAGTTTAGAAAAACCAAAGGCAAATTTTAAATCTAAAATACATACTACATACAAAAATCATGGTGGTAGAAAAACTAGTCAAGTTTTTAAAAAGGAAGAAACACAAAACATGCTGCATGAACTGCCGGACTGTGCAGTTCCTCATAATTTCTGAAAACCAATGTGCTGAAGGTTATTACAGCCAAGATACAGAAAACATAACAATCTCAATTGGAGGGCTGCACCCATATAGGGAAACTAGCAGCTGCCCTTCAGTTTGTCTGAAAATGTGCAGGCATAAAATGATTATCTAAAGTGAAAGGAATTTAATCCAAATTTCCCAAAAGAGGAGTGGACTGGAAGTGAAGGAGGAGTTTTCTAAGTAGAAAATTTTTTAAGAGGAGAAGGTAAATAAGCATTACCCAGCTAGCATCAGGCTGTCAGCTTTAAGTGACTTAAATCAGTGAGATGCAATAAGTCTGAACCACAGTCAAAAGATGAAAATTCAAAAGCCTGAAATATTCTATATTACCATAGAACATAATGAATTCATATCTGTCACTACCAGGAAATGGGATACAAAGTTGTATAAAGGTCAGGAAGCACAAATCAGTCTAATAGCACTTTTGTAATACTTTCCATATTACATACTATAAAGAATTATTTCCCACACAGTTTTTCTCCTTTACTTTAACAACCCATGTATACACAATTTCCTGACAAAATGGAAAACCTGGCATCTACAACACCTCAATAAGATCAGTGCTAGTGAACGGCAAAAAAATAAAATGCTTCAATCTCTTACAGTTTAGCTCCAGAATAAATTTATAGCTCTGCTTTAGGCTCAATGACAGCTGCCCTCAATGCACATAGATGAGGTGTATTACCACACTAAGTACTGTATTTAAGATCGACTTCTATGATTTTTTTTTTCCCGGCTAATCAGGGAATACAAATAGTTGTTAAAAATCTCATAAAGATGAGAGAAGGGAAAAACAGAAGGCAAGAGAAGAAACACAGCAATTATTTCATCCTGACTGCATCATTGACCAGAATATTAATTTGTCCCAAATTTTCTGTTACCTGCGAGTGCACCTAAGGGAGCTGACACTAACCCCAGCCATGTTTGGCTTGCACAGAGGTCAGGCTGTGTGCAGAATCCTGGCCCATTGGATCTACTGCACAGATACAGACCGAAAACAAAGCACATGCCCATCTAGTCCATGGATCCATATTTTTGCCTACCAAAACAATTACAGAGCCATGCAATGTTGCTGTAGTGGCACATCTTTTCCAAAGCGCTCACTGATGCTTTGGTCACTTCTGAAGTCTCCCATACAGCTGCCCAACCCCCAGTTATAACATCTGTGGCAATGACATTTGACATAAAAATGGATAAAGCTACACTAAATACAGTACAACTATACTATATACCAATTTGCCTGAAACAAAATACCAACTGAATTTTACATATTGGGGGGGAAAAGCCACAAATCAAATCTTTATTTTTTACGTTGACATTGTTTTAACTTGTAAAAGCAATAATGACCATAAAACAGACCATATAAACTGACCATGGCATTGTCTTCCCCTGCTTTTAGAGTTTTAAAAGACTAATTTTATATGAATGCAATTACATTTTTTTAAAGCAATCTCATTAACTGCCCTCAAGAGCATGTTTCAATACAAGCTTTTTAAGGGAGAACTTAAATATGCATCTCCACTGCTTTACTACGGTACATGCACACCACAGAGCAAACAACCCTGTACCTTAACTAGTAACCTACTTGCTTTTCTTCCATTTGGGTCAACTGAGAAAAAAAAATATATTGAAACCATCATGAGTATTCAAGACTAGCTGTGACCTTACCTTCATCATCTGAAATACTTCAACAAATACAGGATACTCCTGTATTTTCTATACTTACAATCCTAAAATTTGTATCAGCTCATGGACTGGAAAATATGAAAAATTTTACATAAATCTTTGGAAAACACTAGAAATTCCATTCCATATGAAAAACAGAATATATGAAATATTTTAAAAGTAAATTGTAGATTGGTCACACTGGCAGATTTCCTGGGCAAACATTCACTGGAATGGAAGGACTGCTATCAAGCAAAATCATCTCTAAGAAAGGATGAGCTTGAATAGCCTCCCACATCCCACTCCCTTTCCTGTAAATATCCATCTGACCTCCATGGCTCATCAAACCCAGTGAAGTCTCTAATCCAGGGCAAAGGGGAGAGCAGAGCCTACGTGATAGGAAATTTTGGTTAATAAATGAGATAATGCATAGTTCATACAAAGAAATCCAATTCCACCAAGTTGGATTGGATTGTCCTTGTAACATCTTTCCCAGGACACTGGTTTTCAGAGGAGCATGTGTGCAGTATTGTACTCATCCCTGTGGACATTTACTTTGTTGTCACTCACCTAAAAATTTATTATCTCACATTTCCGAGTGCTCCCAGGTCAAGCACAGGTCCAGCACGCATTTTCAACTCCAGCGTTGTGCCACACAAAACTGATGCTGCTTCTGAATTCACAGCTGTCAAAGCCACACACACGTACACTGCTCTGGTCAAACTACTGCCTATTGCAGAAAGAATCTGCAACTCAGATTACCTATTCATGCATAAACAAAAGCTGTCCATATTTAAAGGGAGGAGCATTTTCAGGGATCAACAAATTCTACAGGAGTCCCAAAGAAGGAAAAAGGAGTTCAATTGACAAAAGTCTCATGAAAATATTTAAAATAGGAAAGGCTGAAAGACAGGAACTATTTTCTCCTTCACTTAAACATTCATAGTATGCATCTGAAGTAGCATTTTCTGGAAATCCAGGAAGCAGAATATATATTTTACCTTAAAAGTAAGAAATTCCATTATAGATATGACACCAGTCCAGTGAACAGGGTGATTGTTACACTGTTTCCTTACAGAAGTGGGGACCCTACCTTAAAGCAACACTTGGTGCCTTTTTTTTTCCATGTAGGCTTTTGAAAAACACTAACCCTTTTCCCTAAAATGACTTTGTTTTTGTAAGATACAACTTTCTCAAGGGATGGAAGTACACTGACACAGAAGAGTTATTTCTTTAGGGAATAGGAAGTGGGAGGCTCCCCCTTCAGTTGCAAGGTAACATGACAGATTCCATAAATTGAGGAAATGAGCATAAAACTCAACCCCATAAAGTTTTCCCATATAAAATACTATTAATGATATATAATATCAATTTAATAAATATATAATTATATAATGATATATTAACTTACATAACCAAGACTATCTCAATAAACTTTCCAATTGTATTCTTTGAGATTGACATCATTAATACCAATGAAAATTAATGTGAATACCACAATGTTCTGTAGCACATCAACAGAGGAACGTTCCCCAAGGGAATTAACAAGGAATACCTATATTTAGCAGCAATGCAAAATAAAACAGTTAGAATAAAGCTGGCATTACAACAGCCCTTATTAATACCAGAAGTTCAGTTTTCTTTAAAGATCTAGAAGAAGAAAAGTCAAGGACAAATTTTTAGTTGTTAGCATGGCAACTATGGATCTGACTTGGAATACAGGATGCTAGAAGAGTTGGCTGCAACAAAACAAAATCAGCAAAAGAACAGATGATATACATTGCTTCAGTAAATAATGCTTTCCTGTGGTTTGAGTATGGCTGCAGTAGAAGAATCTTTCAGCAACTTTAACCAAAACTGAATCTGCATTACATTCATCACTCCATTGACGACAACAGGAAAACAGGCACACACTTGTTCAGGTCTGAGGTTCTGCCTAGGGACTTTTCTTTCTTTACCTTTCCCAATTTAGGTCAGATTCTTTTCCATTACTTCCAAATTAAATTTGACCAGTAAAACAACATAACACTGGGCAAAAGATTGTGCAGTGCAGAATCTATCCAAAGTTGTAATTTCACTGTTAAGTGAAGTAATACCAGCAGATTTTCCTCATTTTCAAACTGCAAAACCTTTGACTTTTTCTCCCCTGGGCCTTGAATCAAAAGGTGCGTGCAGCGAGGGATAAAAGAGGGTGGCTGGGAGCACAAAGGTGGTACACACTTTGCCACACCCTCTCTTCCCATCTGCTTCTCCAATTACATTCCTTTGTGGGTCTGTACATATAGCTGGCTAGGACTAATTTAAAATTCCTAATTGAACAATGCATTCCTGCCTGAGTGGTACACAGCTGCTTCCGTCATTCAGAATATTTTGCAGGAGCTTGGCTTTGCTTATAAGTGAACCTCTCTCCCAGTGTCTGCTATAAATTAACCTACAAGTGCAAATAAAGGGAGTTTTATTGCATTATGATTGGTGAATTTCGTTGTGAGAAAATGCTCAACGAAGAAAAAGAAAAATTAGCCCAATGAGAACAACATTTTAAGCGTATGTATTTCTGGGAATTGTATTTGCAACTTTAATAATGAACAGCAGTCTTTGTCAATGGAAATCTTGCTTCTGTCAGGAAACCAGGGAAAGGGAAATGGTAGGCGGAAGGGAAATGGTGGGCTGGTGTATTTTATCTATAAAACCATAGCCTCATAGGTACTTACAGACATTGCTAGACAATATTAACATACTGCATTTTATATGTCACATTATCTATCATTTGTACAAAGCATTCTATTAATAATTTTATATTACTTTACTAGATGTGTACCTGAAAGCCAAAGCCAGGCCTTCTTAGTGCTCATATAATCAAAACTTATACAATTAACTTTTAAAGACGTATTTGACTGCAATGTTTTGAACAGTTAAACAGCTGCTTGAATGGGAAAACACGTAACTTCCTGTTACAGTGGTTCACAAACTCCTGATTTTGTTGCCTTGAATTCAGAGCACCACCACCACAGTTAAAAAGAAAATAAAAAAATCCAAAGCTAATTAGTTTTTAAGACAGGGTCATTTTTAAAATTTTCAGCTTAAAAAAATGCATTGTAATAGAGTATATATAGAGATGAGAAACTACTTTGGTCAGTTAACTGGTCAAATTTTTTTGCAAAGGCAATGGAAAAGTGTTCAGTATCATGCCAGTTAATACCAACATAGCTGTGTGGCTCGTAAGTAACAAAAACCCAAATCTGACATCAAGCCACCCACTAAGCTGAAAATATTTAGAATTACAACCTTAGCATGCTATAATGAAGGATTTCACAAGCTTTATATTCTTATTGTAGACAGCTCGTACATTAAACATTTGATGATGTGAGAAAAACAGGACACTGTCTGAGCAAAAACCTTCTGTCTAGCATAGCAACAAAAATAAATATTTTCCTCAAAAACCCTTAAAACTGTAAGTGAAGCTACTTTTATTACTTATAAGGTATGGACTTTATCTTCTGGGTGGCCAAGTATGCACTAAGCAAAAGACAATGGAGAAGTTTTGTAAAAAAAGAAACTTTCTCAGGCCTTTGTGTATGACTACATGGAATACTAAGTCTTTCCTGAATTCTGAGTTATATTTCAATATTTTGTAAAACACTGCATACAAACTGGCACAACACACAGCTGAGAGGGTTTGTGACATGCCAAACTCTGGCATTTCAAAATAGTTAAAAGACAACGTACTGACATATGACAAATTTCCACAGACAGCAGCAGCTGCATGGCCTGGTGGTTTTGCCACGATTAGCCTCAGTTACAATTTTATGACTGAATTAAGTTATCTGCCAGCACTTCCAGCTGGCACGATACATTACTTTGTGGTGTCATGCTGTTTATCCATGGCCAGTGTTGTGACATGCTGAGCTCCATGTTTATCCTCTTTTAAATGCTGGAACTTCATGCAAAGTACTGATTTCTTTAAGTCGTAGCCAATCCAGGCCTTATCAATGCTAGTTTTACATACATTTCATCAAAATAAACTTATAAGCAAATTAAATTTTCTCATCCCTCCACACTGGGGTACTGTACATGACAAGACTTGGGAGCAAGATGGTCCAAAGATGCAGCTAAATGGCCCTTAGGGGCAAATGAAGTTTCACATCTTTCTAATTCCTGGTTTTCAGATTGCAGCAAGAACTGAAATAGTCCCTGGAAGGTCAGCAGAAACTCAGGGTAGCCTCCTGAGAGCAATTTTTGGATGTCATCTAATCATAATTCACAAAGACATACAATCCTGCCCACATCCAGCCTCCCTGTGTCCTGGATTCAAAGTGTTACTCCATGATGCACTTGCAGGATACCAAAAAGAATATCATTTGATCAGAGGCAAGTATATATATATAAAGTAACAAAAGTTGTTACTTTGCCAATGCCCACCCTTTTAAAGCCAAGGTGCCCAACTTATCTCCCCCAAGCAACCCACCCCTGGTGTCCTGACTGCTGAGGCAGGTCCCTGCAGATAGGTCAGGCAGCAGATCTCCTCATCCCATAGCCACAATAACAAAACTGGCGTGCTTCTCTCCATTACCATTTAATAGATATCTGCTGTACCAGAAATGGGAGACCTGCAAATCCAGTGTGTTCATAAGCTGTATTGCTCATGGTATTGTGTTTCCTCCTAAAACACTAAGTTCGAAATGGTATACAGCTAGCCTCAAATTTCAGAATCTGATTTTAAAAGTAGTGATAGAGGAGCAATTCCATTGTCAAGGCTCATTTTTGAGACACTGGGAGTAATTTACAGTGGTACTTTGACAAACAACTTACTTGTGAAACAATTTCTTGTCCTCTCTGGTGTTAAAAGAAAGCTTAAGTGGTTTTGTTTATATTCCACTATATTATATATCCATCTTCACAAACACTACTTGGTTTATTACTCTGAAGCCTTATTTAGGACAAAAGACCCCCACAAACTAGAACACGCTTCTTGTTCCTTTCAAAGCATTAATTTCTCTATTCAGTTTCCTTTTCTTAAAAGCAGAAACATATTTTAAGTTGAATAACTTCTTCAAATGTAAACAAGGAAGCAAGGACAACCTTCCTGAGAAAGAAAAGATGGGACTTTACACAGTCCTGTGGTTGTTGATCATGGTCACCACATACTTCTGAAAACAAGGATAACCCCGTCATCAGCATTATACTAAACTCACAACTAAGCCACATTTAGTAGGTTTTGAGATTCTCCTGCAAGATAAGCATTTTACTCATGCACCATTTTTAATGGCATTGACCTTTATTATTTCCAGTACTGCATCAAAACTAGGTGGCTGCTGCACAGGGTCCCACATGGAGCCAACAGGTAGGATCCTCGTCTGCCACGCCACTGACTTCCGAGGATGAGACCCAACCAGCTCCTTTTGCCTGCTCTGAGACTGGCCACACTTACCTCCCTGCCCTAATTACAGCAGCAGCTCTCATGGAACATTATAACATTACTGACCAGCTCCACCACAACACAGCACCTGAGCACTTCCAAAAGGTTTCCCTCTTTGCAGTTATAATAATTCTGTTCCCCAGCCCATATTAAAAACTTCTGAAAAAAAAAATCTTCCTTACATGCTCTTCTGAGATCAAAATGAGTTTGCAATGCAGTTTTGGTTTTGTTATGTGGGTTTTGGAGGGGGAGGAAGGGGGTGACGGTCTTTCAATTAATGGGAATGTGAGTCCTTCTGGAGCAGGCAAAATGTGTAAGGAATGCAGAACGGAGCCCTTGAGGTATTTGGGGGATGGTGAGGGAACAAAATGAAAAGTAACTGAGGTGCCTCTGTTAAAACCATCTACTTTGTACACACATGGACATTCCTCATTAAAGATTCATAAGAACTTTATAGTTTTAATGCACATGTGGCCAGTGTTACAGTTCAATAGCCTGAACTCTTTAAAAGGAAACAAAAAAAAAAAAAGAAAAAAACCAAAACAAACAAAAAAAGAAGATACTTTACCTTTTTTTTAACTTTCTTTTTCAAGGGAGATAGAAACTTCCTTTTTTAAACACCAAAGCACAGTTGCTGCAACAGCCTGCCATTCTAAGAAAGGTCTGAACAAATGAAAACCAAATCAATATTTCCATTGTAATTCATATTCACAACCACTGCCCTTTTCCTGCTTCTGAATTTCTGCATTTTCTTGCTCCAAAAAAAGATGAAATCATGTCCCCCAGTCACAAGCCTTTTTTACAATCAGCAAGCTGTTGATGAGAAGCACCTTGAACGGCTCCTTAGCTGCAAAGGACAATAAGGCAAAAAATTGAAAAAAGGATTAGGGAAGGGAAAGAAGAGCCCTCTCTGGGGCTTGAACATGGAAGACTCAGGTCTGGACTTCTCTAGGTCGGCCCAGGATCTCACTTTAGCAGGATCTACTCACTGTTTAGGAATGCAGTGATTTTTTTTCCTTTATAATCAGTTTTTCTAGCCCAGATCTGCTACAGGCTGTTGTATTTCAAAGGTGGAGACAGTTCTTTAAGAGCAGGCATAATGGGGATGTCTCAGAAGCTGGTTAATATTGGCATCTCCCATTCTATTACTTTATTTTCATTGGAAAGGTGAAGGGCTTTTTGCTCCTCTTTTCATTTTCTTCCGTGGTCAAAAAAGACCCATTTGCCTGGAAAAAAATCACAGACTTTAGACAGAAGACAGGCAGCCATCAGCAAACCCTCAGCAAACTACCCAAGCTGGTATCAGACTGAGGGAGGACTGAGTTACATGTATTACACCTCTGGCATAGTTGTGCGAAAGAAATGTTTTGCAGTGAAGCAGCAAATTGTGTAAGGATTGTCCTGCAGAGGAATTAGAGTTTTTAGCTTGATTTTTTGCCCCCAAGACACTCCTAAATAATTTTTTACAATATAATACAGACCATTCACTCATTGCCAGTTTCCCCCTACAGAGCCGTGCAATGTGTACCTGAAGCATGTTATTTTTAAGCAATGTGATTTATTCCTTCTTCCTCCTCGCTGTGAGGAGCATGTGACTCCCTCTGCAGTATCCACCAACCATTCCAGGGATAAGGAACACAAAACATACAGCTAAACACAGGTCTCTACCAGTGTCCTTGGCAGGCCTAGCCAGCCCTGCTCAAGTAATACCATATGCCTGATGGTTTGAGCAGGTTCACAACAATGAATTTTCCTCCTTTTTCAGCACCTCTTTGGTACTCTCTATTCCCCCTGTGTGTCCCAGCACTTGGCCACAGGTATCCTGCATTTGCATCTTCCCAAGTCACGTCCACTGCAGTACCAACATAAATTTTCCAACCTTGCTTTCTCCATCTGGATTTTTATTTAATCCCATACTCAATTTCTTCTTCTCCTATATTTATCTTCTTTTTTACTGTTTGCATTAATCTTTTTAAAAGCAGCGACCTTAGTCAGAGAGCTGTGTCAATATTACCATCTACAAAGATCACCTTCATCTCCAGTTCGCCTGAGCACGCACGGTTCCCTCATATTGGTTAATGTGCTGCTTGGCTCAGTGCTGTGACACTTCAGTGCAGCTGAGAAGCTCAAAAGGTATTGCTCTGCAAACCCTGATAAAATAGGCCATCTTCCTATACATTCATTTCTAACTCTGTCAAGCTTATTATAATAAATCCAAAGCTAGTGTCCTTTTAGTAGTAAAATATTTAGTGTTCTCTGTTTGACTTTCATTCCTCAGAATTATTTGGCAAGAAAGTTCTCTATATCCTCAGATAATTATCTCACTATTGGCCTCAGGAAGACAGAATATTTTTTTAGCAAATGACCACACGTGTGCCATGTCAGGCTTAGTTAATGATTAATAATGGGTACTATTAATCTGCCTACAAATTTTCATGCTCACAGTATTTTACAGATACATTGAGATTGACAGATTAGACCACACACAATAAATACCAGTCTCAAAAGCATGCAACTTAGCAGCAACAGGGAAGACAGGCAATATGCAAATTGGACCAATTTAAGTTTGTTTAATAATACACCTTAAACTCTGACTCAGTATAAGCTTACTTTGCTTCATATTCTATTATTAAGTATTCCATGGGATTACACAAAATTTATTGACATGCTCATGCCCACACCTAACATGGGCAGAGACAATGAAGCTCACAACTATACTGAAGCATACTGGAAACAGTAAGAGTGATTCCCATTATGACATCTGGATTTCTGAAAAAGAAGGGAGGATATTTGATATTTGTCAGTATCAGGTATTTGATACATCACCATAAAGAAAATGTCTGGATTCGTAATGGTAGCATTCTATAGCCTACAGCCCTTAAAACATTATTTCTTAACAGTCTATTAACAAGTAAAATCAACATGAAAAGGTAGGTAATTCTATAGTCCAATTATCAATTTTTTTCTATCATCTTATGCTTTGTATTTTTTAATTAATTCTGCTAAAATCACCTAATCTGACTCGCTTGTAGTAAAATAATTATTTCAGCAATTAATGCTTGTATTGCTAAGCTCTAATAGGTCATTCAGGACTGAAACAGAAACTTTTGTCATTCCACAAGACCAAAATCTGACATACAACATTCTTTTATTTTTCTTTTTTTTTCTGTTTTGTTTTCCCTCATTTTTATAAATTTTAAAAATAATTATTTTTGGCCTGATTGGCTAGATTCAAAGCTTTTCTACATTTGAAAAATTACGCGTTTTTTAAGAGACACTAAGATATTAGCATTTCAGGTGAAAATTTTTGAATTTTTTTATTTAGTTCATTGTAAGCTTTTAGATACTCACTTTTAGGCATATTAAGCCACTGATATTGCAACTCCATCATTGTATACACAGACCTGGTAATCAGAATTCCCATACTTACTCCCCAATGAATGCAATTGAAGTTCTCCCATCCATGATTTCATTCACTTGGACTATGTTAACTATAGTTCTGAGCCCTGTAAATATCTTTGAACTCTTTTCTCTTACTTTATGCACACAAACCCAGCAAGGTACTGCGATAGAGACTTTCACTGGGAATTTTCACAGTTTGTATATGATAAACACACAAATAATGTACCAAGTGCACTTTGTTAGACCACTGATTGCCCTGTTTAATACAACCTTTGCACAAACGTGATGTACATTGTTTAAAATCTTGCATCTCAGCCAAATCGAAACAGATTACTGGACTGTGCAAGACCCCATCTGAAACACAGGGACAAATTTCTGCCAGATTTCAAGTCTGAACATTTCAAATCTTAACAGAAGTGTTGAGGGAGGAGGGGGGAATGGATACAAATCCCAATTTTGCATGATTTCTTTAAATCTTGGCCAAAACACATCTGTCCTCAGAAAGAACCCATCTGCTTTATAATGAACCTCTGTAAGAAGTTAGCCCCTGGCTTAACCTAAAATGAACCAAACAACAACGAAAAGATCTGATGAAATCATTCACACCAGGGATTAAAAACACAGAACAAATCTGTACTAAGCTCTAAGAAGAGACTTCCGCTTATGGAAAGACAAAAAAGATCTCAAAATTAAACTTTTAACCTTTTAAGTGTTTCATTGGAGAGTCCACATTTTAGAAGATTTTAAAGAAAAATTTTTTACAAATAATCTAGATAATGCCACATTTGCCTGAAGGATGGCACCATTCTTTTAATGACCGTATCTATTCCATTCTAGGAAAACACAATATACAATTCTATCAAACAGCCGTAAAAATAGGGCATAAAACATATTTCAAAACAGTTCTATGGTGCAGTAAATTAGATCTAAGAAATTTACAACCTGTACTCATCTTTCAACCGAGCAAACCAAGAATGGGTACTCAAATTTATAACGGTTCAAATTATCAAAAAAAAAAAGGAAAAGAAAAAGGAAAAGTAATTCAGAAGTATGGGAGATGGGCAGAAACTCAAGTGTTGAGCATTATTCTAAGCAAAAATCAAGCAGATCAAACGATTCCTGCTGTACTGATGAAAATCGTGTTATATCAAGAATAGACTGGACTCCAGAGAAGTTTCTTTAGGATAAAATAAATGATAATTCTTTGGGTCTGGTAATAGTTAATCAATTTTATGATGACAATCACTAATTAAAGGTTACCTGCAAATAACATACAAAGGAACCTGGAAACACGCAGCCCAAATCATCAGGGGGTGGTGCAAGTATGCACAGGGATATTTTCCTTAGTGGAACTGTAACTTTCTTGTGCAAGACATGGGAAGTTAGAATCACTTTCACTGCCTCCATCTCTGAGAGAAAGCAAAGAGGGGGTAGAAGATAAAGACCTGCAGCAGTGCCTCGTATTTTGTTTTCAACAGTCCTTTCTTACACTGTTCCCTGAAGTCTTTCCTGTGATGTGGTTAGGATGAAAAAAAATAAGAAGCAAGGCAGTCACGTTCAATTTAATTGCATAAAGTCTTCTATAAAGTTAGGTAGGATAAAACTAAATGGGTACAGTTAAATATAACAGTAATAATACCTAGAAATTCTTTGTTTCAGCAGTGTAATAAAATGAAATAAATATACGATTAGGAAGAGACAAGCAAATAAGCCAGAAAATAAAGCTTATGCAATCCCAAATTTAAAATAAAATAAATGCACAAAATATCTGACATGCAAAAGAGAAATGTCAATAAAGAACAAAACCGAATTGCTTTGCCTCTTAGCACTGGGGGACGTAGACAGCTTGCTGGGTAATTGGCTGGTTGGCTGTTCTGCTAACTTTCTGGGTGAGTGGTGGAGCAGAGAGGCTGCCTTCCTTCAGGCTCACTGCTGGCATATGGGCACTGATCTTATACATACATGCACATGTATTCTCCTTTTTAATTTCTTTGAACCCATACTCTTTCTCACACAGGAGCTTGAAAATTCAATGGGAAATGAAAGGCAATTGCACATAGAACAAATATTGCCAAACTGCCAGTATTTTTCTATCAGTTCATACTTATCTTACATTAATTTATCCTAGCAACTGATACAAACAGTGCACTCATGTAGCTCTAAGTTAGAAATCTACTACAATCTCAATATTGAAACAAGAGAAGTACCATTTCTAGTTTTATTTCAGCCTGATTGAAGTAGGAAAGTCAGCAGCAGCTGCTCTCACAGTTTACTTTTTTTACATTAGCCCATTATTAAAGTTTGACAGTAAAATCTGTAACTAGTATAAAAGGTTCTTTCAGTCATTCTGCAAGACCAGCAACACCGTGCATGATCCTGTCTGCTTTTTGCTGGCTCACCACACTTCATTAGGGTTTGTTTTTCATATATCATCTTTTAAATGTTGAACTACACAATGACTTAATAGGTCATTGCAAAAGCTTTGGTTTCAGAAAATGTTCATTTCATGGAAATCTGACTGAGGATCACAAAATAGTGTAAATGCTGTTTACCCTTCCCAGCAATCTTGTAAATAGTAAGTTTTCCTTAAACCCAGTTAATGAAAACAGTGTCCACATTTGCTTTTAGATGCAACTAACACACCAAGAAAAAGGGGCAATCATTGTGACTTCATAGTGTACCACCAGTGACTTAAACAGCACATTACAGCAACATACACAAAAAGTCTAAAACATGCAAGCATTTAAATACATAAATAGAAATCACACAGGTAATGCTCTACAGTTCATTAAAAATGCTAGAGTTTTAGTCAATTGAACCTCAACTTCACTATGACACATCAAGTATTTAAAGAAATTAATTCCCCAGGTTCATTTAGCAAAAGAAAGCCTAGTGCACCCTGAGTTACATGAGTTGAAGCAACAGCAGCAACAATGATGTACCTATACCAGCTTTTGTGTAAGTTGGCACGAGCCCAGGGCCCCGAAGAGCTCACGCTCGTTGCTGGCACATGCTCAGTTCCATGTGTCGGGTACCCAGCCCTCATAAATTATGGCTCTCTGGTCTTTGTAGGTATCAGGCAGTTTCGTTTCCCAGCCTGCACCTACTTTTTCCTTAAAAGTCCTGCTAATGAAATAGCTTCTCAGTGGCATGCTATGTTTTCTCATGAAACATTGGCTGTTCCTATGAAAAAGAGTTGAGCATTGGGGAACAGCACCTCTATAATAACACAGAGACACGGAAAAGCCACAAGTGCTACTGGGAGACATTAGGTGGGATGAAGAAATGAAACTTGGCTTAGCTCACCTCTGTGAGCATGAAACCCTGATTCTTTTATCGAGGAATTGTCATATGAAAATGTTTTTACAGATTTTTGGGTGAAATGGGCCAAAAGTATGTAAGTATATAGGACTTCGTGAACACTTATGGAACTGTTTAAATAATTATTCAGGTATAAAATACTAGATGTAAAAACAAAGTAGCTGTGTTACAGTATTTCAACACAATAAGAAAAAGCAGACAGAATGATGTAAGAACGCACAAAGGCAAAGGGGCAGAAATATCTTTTTTATGATGCAATTGATGTAAAAACAGAGAACTTTTTGGACTTTTCAAAAAAGAAGAGATGTAAAATGAGAAAACAAGACTTTAGGACATGCACCCATTAGCACATCAACTCAACACAGAGGTGGGAAGACCAGAAAATTCCTTATGTAAGGAAAAACAATAGAAGAAGTTCTGCATAAAGACCATTTCCATCCAACATGTGCTACTGGTGACCCCTTACAAATACTTGGTCCTCCACCTCTGTGTTAATACTTACTATTTTATAATACCATTTTTCTACTTTTGTTCTATGTTTTTCCTTTCATTGTCACTGCTTATCACAGACTTGAACAAGGCAAGCAGAAAAATAAGAAATTAATGAATGAAGGAGAAGTTATGTCAGAGCTATTAGCTAAGATGAATTTTCTCATCTTACAGTAATACAGAATCTGAATACATGAGTAGATAGCTCTATGAAACCAAGGAGCAGCTGTTGTGCAATAACATAATCAATAGGGAAAAATGAGTGAAATGTCTCATTCTGTTCTGAGTGAAAGACATTTAATTTGACTTACACAAATAAACTACAAAGCAATCATCACAGACCGCTACTCAAACACCTGAATGCACGGAAATCAGAAGAGAAGACCTGTAACAAAAGGTCTGTACAGATGACTGAGCTTAAAAAATAAAAGAAAAATATGTTCATTTTACTGAATTCTCAGTTCTTGAGAGGACAAAAAGAAAAGCATCACCCCCACCCATCCAGCAATGTCAGCACTCAACCTGAAAATAGGGACAACAAAAATAAAAAATAGGATGGAAAGTAGGAATCGATTCAACGTCCTCAGCAGGAAGCTTTAAATTTTCTCTGGGCTTCTTTAAGTAACCATTTGGTCAGCACTGGCTTGTTACACAAGACCAGAGAAAGCTGCTTTGTACAGACTTCCTGAGCCCTGAAGTCACAGCAAATTTCCCAAGGATATTTATTTACTGCATGTAGATGGTCCAGAGAGGTCTTTTCTATATTCAGCTGTATCAGTTTTACAACATGAACATCACTTCTAAATGTTAAACTAAGCTGAAATTGTACTTATCTGAGTTTTCAATTAACTGGATTAAAATTAATTTTTTAGACTATAAAGAAAGTACATTGTCATTATGTATAAAATAAATCTTTGCAGATAATAATCTTACTTTTATATACACTTCAGGCTTTGTGCCCATAATTATTTTTTAAGGATATGTACAATTCATGGTTATTTTCATGATGTCACTAAGAGATTATCATATTTTTGGCTGGCTTAAATGAGAAAAGTGAACATTACATCATGTTTATAAATGGTGAACCCTACAAAGAGAAAGGGATTAGTTTAAATTAAAGGATAACAGTACTATAAAATCATATGGATAAAAAGAGGGTATGAGTACATTTAGATCACAGATAAGAAAATGCAGAAATGAAGATTTAGAGCAGCCTTCAAATTATTTGTTCAATTTGATACTGTTTATGCATGAACAGGGCTTACTATAATTAGAATTGTGGGAGTTGTGACATGAATTTTTGCATATCCAGAGCTGAATCCTCCCCAGGCATTTTCAAGGACCAGCAACATTTATTTATTTCTTGGTTGATGCAGAACATGGCTTCAGGAGTTTCCCCTGCTCCTCCTGTTTCACTAAAAATGCTAAGAGAGGGAGTACTGGATAGCTTACACTGGTAAATGCCCTAGTCCAGTACTGAAAACTCAGTGCCTGTGTTGGTGTACCTTGCTGGCAGAGTCACAGCTAAAGAAAGAAACTGTCAGGCTGGCTGAGGATTTACTGGTTACGGTGGCAAAAACACATAAAAAGAAAAATTAAAAAACCCAACCTGCGGCACATTACAATTTCTTCTCCTGTGACACATTATAATTTTTAGAGCCATTATGTTGAACTCAAGTTCCAGTGTTCTTAATGGAGTGCTGGAAAGCTGTTAATGGAGTGGCTCATTTATGGTGTATATGATGAGAGGGAGAGCTGAGCAAATTTTCTTTTTATCCCTGGAAATTCAGGTTGGCTGCAACCCATTCTGGTCTTACATTCCTAAATATTTTTGTAAGTTCACATAACTCTGTACAGTAGGAAAGCTTAATACAGTATTTAAACTTTGCTCAAATGGGAGAATTGTCCCTTGTGAGGCACTTGCACTTCTCAGAAATACCTAAAAGCAATTAATGGGACAAAGGCGAAAAAAGCATCAAATTCTCAATTTAGCTGCTGACATAGCACATAAAACACTGTTTTGTTCTGAACACAATGTACTTTAAACTGCCCTTTCAGCTGAAAAGCATGCCTTTAAGGTCTTTAAAAAAGTATTAACTTGCTTTGCATGAACAAACAAATGGGAATATTGAATGTAAAAAAAATGTTAAAACACACTTGGTGAAAGTAATAAATGTACCATGTGTCTAAGTACATATATTAGCTGTAAACCTTTCTTTCATTGGCTATTAATTATAGCATCATAGCAGAAATGTTACAGTTATGGCTGAGAGGGTATGCTTTTTAATAAATTTGGCTTTTACAGGCACCTACAGCTAAAATATTTTTTCCTGATTTAGCATCTTTCTTACTTTTTCATAGATGGAGATTAATTGACTTTCAGAGATTCAAGTTGCCCCTTTGGCAGTTTCCTGGGTTATAAAGGCATGATAAAAACATTTTACTTATGCTTCAACAAGTTTCTTACATTATGCTAACTCAAGTGGCTTATTTTTAACTTAAACTGCTTATTTTTATCAGATGAATCTCACTACCATTGCATATACAAATTTTATTTCATTCTTTCAAGTTAACAAGCAAATAAAAATACTCATTTTATTCCAGCACAATGTTTCTCTCTGTATTCTCCTCAGCAAAACACTTTCTAAAGCAGCACATAGTGGAATTTTGTAATTCTTTTTTTTTTTTCCCAGAATATGTGCATAGCTCAGACTATACAAACATCCTCTATAGCTCTCCCAGTCACTTTCCATTTCAAGAACGAGGCAATTTGTGTTAACACAAGACAGCTTATCATGTGCTAAGTCTGCATGCAATTTTCTCGTGAGAACAACCATTTTGTACCTACTTGACACACGCAGCACTATACTACACCCAACTAATCAATTCTGTCTATATTAAGAAGTGGGGAGAAAAACTGCCCACAGCTGTTATATTACATCAGCTTTCCTAACTACTTCAGACAACTCATTTTGGGGATTTTTTTTTCCTTAAACTAAACTGGCATAAACCATAGCCCTTCTTTCCATTTCTTTTCAAGTCAATTCTATTTTTTTTTTTTTTTATTTTGCCTTCTCAGAGATTATTGGCAACGCACAAGCATCAGAGAACAAGCCATGCTTTCTGCAGGCATCCCCAGAAGTTTTGAGGGCAGCAAGCTCCCAGGGTCATTGGTACCCTTGGAGCATTTACAGACTAGCATAATATGAATGAGTAATAGCATGTTTTCATCTGAGACCTCACAGCCTAGTCTACAGACATGCACTTTTGGCACACAATAACTTATATACATAGGGGGTTTTGTACTTATAAGTAAGCAATTGAGAAATGTCTGTCAATTGATATCAAGTCAGAGATGGAGACACAAAAAGAAAAGCTATCACTATCAGTAGGGCCCAGAAAACTCTCAGGGTGGGGGAAGGATTGAGTTTGGAGCTTCTCTTTGGGCACTCACTTTAACCCAACACCATATGATATTGAGATGTTCCTAGCCAGAACCTGAGGTCTCACATTTTATGTATCGATACTACCAGGGGAGGCAACTTTTTTGTCTTCTTGACAGTAAACATTTTAAAGACCATGTTGCATCTGAATATGACTAATATATAGTATTTTCTGGAGAATGTTATTCCACCCATAGCCTACAGCTGAAGAATCAAAACCACACAGTGAATAAAAGGATTCAGCTACCAATTCACCTCACAGCTCCCTTCGCAAGATTAGCTCAGTTGCTGATGAACTAACACTATTTTTTATTGGTTTGGCTTCCCAGCATGCTTCCCTCTGATTTCATACAAACTGCACTAAAACCACATTTCTGTTTTTCCTACTGTTTCAACCAGTCTGCCTTTCTGCATAGAAACACAGCTTGTATCAGTCCTAAGAGGTATAGTTCAGCTTTATCAATCAAAAAAGATACTATATTTTGTGAATACAAAGCAGTTGAAATGAAACACTGGTGCCTATGACAAAGACAGTCCTGCGAAACTGCTGTCCCCCCCACTGAGCATTTTTATTTTGCCATGCTCACATTTCCAACAGAAATCTGTTTTGCTGGGGAAAAAAATACAAATAGTTACATTCAAAAGTCCATCGACAAAGCCTGGCAAACCACTGACATCTTGAACACCAGTGCTATACCACGTCCATGCCAGCAGTTGGCAGTTTTATGCCCATGCTGAACCCATAGTTTCATGCCAGAACTGGAGGAATGTAATCTCCGCAGTGCATTCAGAGTGACATAAACGCCAGTCACACCCACGAGCAGTGCCTGCCAGGGAAGGCAGCACTGAGCAGGTCTGAGATCTCACTATCAACCACGGAATTAAGAGCATAGATGTGGCCTGGTTGCCCATGTTGTTTCTATCAGAGGGAAACAAGTACCCCACAGAACCAGAGAAATGAATGTGGCAGTTTAGGAGGCAAACAAAAAACATGCTTAAGGTATAAAGAAAGGACAAGAAGCACACCTGGTTCTGGACCCTTGCACTAGAACAATGGGACTGATTTACTAACCTTTTCTTCAGACTTAATTACTGCTATTTTTCAACAGCATTGTAATATCCCAAAGGAAAAATTCTCTCTAGAATTACTGCTTCTTTTGCACATTACAGCATAGCAGCTCTACAGCAATAGACATACAGGGTATTTTCCTGTTGTCTCATTCTCTAAAATATAATGTATGTGATGTCTAATACTCTGTATTGTGACTTTGTACTGGTAAATAACAAATGAATAGAGGGAAAAATGCATTACCTTTCTGTCACACTGCATTACAAGTGCTTTGATAGATACTTCATGGTTGTGAGACTTAGGTACGTACAGCCTCTTAGAAAGAGGGTAAAGTAATTTTACTTTTAATTTCTAACTCCTATGTTTCTGACAGTCATATTAAGAATAGTAAAAGTCTTAAAACTCCTGATAGAACGCTAAATCTCTCTTTGATACTGCACAGTAGAACATAATGGGTTCTGGCATTTAGAGAGTTTGGGGACGTTGTTTTTTTTTGGTTGGTGGTTTTTTTGTTTACTTGTTTTTAGGGAGGGCAGTGTCCAAAAATGTACATACTCAGATTAGTCATAGGATGGGATAAAGAGATCCATAAAGGACCACAGAATTAAAATGAAAAGGCAATTTTTAATTAAGTTTGCCCAGTTTGACTTGTGACATTGATCCTGCCTCTGTTTCTCCTTCTCTGGTTTCTGAAAATTTCTATGCAATGATAGCAAATTGGATACCCTCCTGCTGTGCAATTCATTAAAACACTGCCTGCAGCAAAATGATACTTTGAAAAGCAATTCACCCAGTACTCCTTTACCAACAGTGAGGAACAACAGTGGCTTTTCCACGTCCAGATCCAAAGACTTGATATTTTCCAAGGTTCCTTAGGTCTACTGTTGCTTCTTGCTACTTATGTAACCAGGCAGGTATTTTCAACAAGCATCAGTATCCTCTGTCTGGGCTTGGGTATTTGTGCCCATTAAGGCTTCTTCCCAGTCAGGGCAGGAATGTACATAAATGATTCCACATAAGGTAGAAATGTAAAATAATTGGCATTACACAAATATCAATATACTTTTTCTTGTCTTCTCTCTCCTGATAAGCTGAGATCTCCCAGTATTACTAGATTTGGAGACATTAAATAAGCAATACAGATAAAAAAACATAGAGAGGTAGAGAGAGATTAAGTGATGAGACAAAAATTGAATGAAAATTTTAAAAAATCTCTAAAATAAGACAGTCCTTCATTTCCCATCATTTCTCTCAAATTAAAGCCTCTTCTTTCACAGATTTTCTTCTTTCAAAAGACTCTTGCTTAACATCAACATATAAATACTGTAGTACCTAACCATCATACACTTGCTACAGCATGCATAAATTTCCCTATTTATACAAAGTCCTTTTTCATTAAGAAGGATGGTTTTCAAGTAAAAGATCTAGAAGTTAAAAAGCTGTATTTTTAATTGAATGCAATGCCTAAAATATAACATCTTCCAGAATCAGATAATGACAAAAGAAATCTGTCAATAAATAAATACGGTCAGGTAAAAGCTTTGTTCAACTCACATAGTCAGTTAGAAATAGTAACACAGTTCTAGCTAATTAACTGATAGGGGAAACTTCTCATTGTAAAATTAAACTTTATTTTCAATTACCAAATTTGTGTTTTTGCATGACTTACAAGATGTAATTCAAATGTTGTAAATGTTAATGAGGAACTCTTATTTGATGCTAAAAAAACCCCTTGGCAGTGAGGAAGTGAAGGTGCTCTGGTGCTACGATCTCCTTTCAGTCTCATATCAGGCTCATACCAATCTCACCAATCCATGCCATTAAAATTTTAATATACAAAAATGATTTTATAGAAATTGTATTTTGTAGAACTAAATTGATTTTATGGAAAAGAATACTCTTTTTTGACATGCATTTAATTATTTTTCAATAATTCAACGATACGTTACAATCATCATTGACAGGTACATGAAGTTAGATATTTAAAGAGCACATTCATTTAAACGAACATCTCTATCTTCTGTCTGTACCAGAATATATCTGACACTGGCATTATTGAGTAACATGACCAGAATTACCACAATGACAGAGAACCAAGCACCAAAGAGAGGCAAAATCCCTGGGCTGCAGCCACCACAATGACAAACTGACCTCAGGAGATGCAGGAGCCCCAGGATGGGCAAGGAATCTGGTTCTAACCCAGGGATATGATAAAAGCCCCAGAATAAAAATCTTATAGCAGGTGACTGTGGCATTTACTACCAATGCAAAAAAGAGATGGCTAAGCAGCTGTGTGTATTAAGCTCTGAAGATTACAGTTCAATTTACTAGCTTAACACTCATTTTCTTGGTAGAAATTTCTTTTCCCCATGCTCCAGGATGAGCCTTAAAAACTATTAATTCCACAAAAAGCTATTCTAATTTTAGGCGATAAATGATTATTATATGCATAACTATTTTCTTTCCTCTTTCTGATCTGTCCACTGCCTACAGTCACTGGGCTTCTTTTCTCTTCCAGTATTTGTAAAGCTCTTCATCTCCTGAGCATCTCCAACCCTCCAAGCCAATTATCTGCAATGCATGTATGTCTGAATGAACCATTACCTTAACTTCAGTAATTCATGAATTTTCAGAACTTTGTTTTTCAAGCTCAGTATTTACAAATGCCTTTGTACAGACTATACTGCAGGCAAACATACCTATCAATTAATATCAACCTGCCATCTCCATTAGCTGCATTTAGGACTGACAAAGGGAACTCTCCTGCCTCATGCAAACACTGGCATCATCATAATTAAAAAGATAAACTCTTCATCTGACACTGAAACCAAAAAGGTAACTCAAAGTTCAATGACTGCTGAGAGGAACATGAATTGTCTTCAGTCTAGTTTAGAGTACAGGCACAAAGCACAGTCTTGCTCCTGGAGAAAAATCCTTCCCCATGACTATTCCCATCCTTCTGCATCTACCAGAATATGATCAATCACTTCAAACAGTAATGCAGCATAATGAGCTTTTGTAAACAATTACAAGCCAACACAGTAAGAAATTTTACATGGAAATCTGCTTAGATTTCCTTGGGTGTCCTAGACACAGCACTAAACAAGAAAAAATAATGGTTGCAGGACCTGTCCTTTTGTTCTTTGAGAATAAAGAAATAACTTGCTTGCTATCATTATCAACTAGACCTAGAGATCCTACTAAATCCATGCAGGATTTGAAATGCAAGAAGTGGCAAGAAAACGTCAGATGCTTGAAAGGAGTTTGCATAGAGTTTTCTTTCTCCATATTTCTCCAAATACAAAAACTAGATAAAACGGAATAGTTTTATTCATACTATGACTATTTACACAACAAACAGCCCTAAGAAACAGACTTTTAAATTGCCCTTTCCTTGAGTACCATCACAGCATTTCTCTAAACACACAGCACAGTGGCATTTGAGGTCTCCAAGATTATTAACTTATTTTCTGTTAAAAGTGCCTGCACAGTTAGGGGCACACTCCTCAGCTGCAAGATCTTCTAGGAAAAAAAAAAGCCAAAAACGTTGCACAGCTGGATCCTGGCTGTCAGTCTGAAATATTATTAGTTCATAATAACCAGTATTTTTCTGTTTTTACAACAATCAAAAAAAGAACACGTATTTCTAAATTTATCCTGTGAAGTTTCTAACTTTAAAGATGTCATATGCAATGTGTTGAAAGTAAAATTGTTTAACAATTTCTTTTAGCATATTTCCAATCCTTCACAGTACCTAGGAAGAACATCTGTTTCTTTGTATGTGTGTGCACATGCACATTTCAAATGTATGAGCAGGGAAAAAATGAAGAGGACAGTAATTTAGAAAATGTAAATTGCATGTTTAAAAATGTCAAGCCTTTTTATTTTATGCTTCCATCACTTGAATTTTGCTAAAGAACTTCCAAGTATCATATTTCTGTAACAACTGCATAACAACATGTTTTTTCTATGGTCTGATTTGTTATGCTCATCTTTCTAGCCCTTTTCATCCCTCAATAGAGTGTGTTATTACACACCACAACATATAGTTGCAGAATGTCCCACTGAAATCTATTTGAACTAGCTTTTAGGCAATCTTGTCTGATAATAACTGAGGACAACCTGTGGCTGTGCAGCACTGACAGGTGACTTCACACTACAGCAGCACTTAATAAAACTACACACCATCTGAGTGAGGCCTGGTTGAGTAAGACTCATCTACAGCACTAAAAAAATAAAACAAAAAATAAATTCAATGCTAAATTCTTAAAGATACTTCAGTATTATTTTTCTTTGTCTAGAAAATGTAACAAAGTAAGTTTCTGTTAAACAGTCACTGCTGCTTATTAGTGCCTGGCATGCTTTTCTTCTGGCTCAACTGTGAAAAATATGTGTAATCTTGCCTAGTGATCTTTCATCCTGATTTCCCAAGGAAACTGCTTATGCAACCATGGACTGTTTGTATATGTTTCTTTATTTTTATTTGCTGGTTCCCTCCCAATAGCTTCTGAACCCGTTAGAGTTTCAGTCACTGGGACAAAGGAGCAAGTCCCAGAGGTATAATGCTCCTATAAATCTAATGAAAAAGTACATTTGGTAATGAAACAGAGAGAGAGCAACTTCATACACCCACTCCTGAAAATACTAAGCACACAATCTATCCCACAGCAGCAGGAGTCCTCAGCAGGGAAGCCACGACAGGTTGCCCCAGGGAGAGGTAACATAGGGAGGTAGCTCAGGGCAGGGGCTGCCCAGGCAACTGTGGTGCAGTGGCTGCTGTGCAAAGTCAGAAAATTAGCAGTGTGGATAATAGCTGAAGTACACACTGTTTTGTGCCAGCTGGCACCAGGATGAGGGCAAAAGATTTATTTCCCTAGTCTGGATCTTGGCTTTAGGTCCAGCACAGCTGGAGCACCTGGCCCAACCACATTGGTCTCTGCCCTCAGAAGCATCCCATGGACTGTGGCTGGCCAAATATTCCCAGGCATAAAAAGCCTTGCCACAGCTGGCACTAATACTGTTACTTTGCTGCACACTGGAGGGGGATGGGAATGTCTTCAGAGCAGCAATACCACATACTGCCATGATAAGGCATCTGCAAGTAACTTGGTAACCTGCACTAGCCTGTGATTCTTTGGGTAATAGCATGCTTAACCCCATGCCTAGAAGACAAAAATAAATAAATAAAAATAAGTCTTAAAGAAGCAAACTATCACAAATTTTTCTATTTAATATATTGTTCTGATTTATGGAATAAGTACACCACCAAATTACATAGACAATTCAGTTGTTCAGACCCTTCCAGATATTTTACTAAGTGAGAGCTTCCAGATTTCTGAGACTTACTTGAAAGGGCTACCTCACTCTTCATGGCTTTGAAAGCCCAACTTGCCTTTCTTGTATGGTAGCCAGAGCATAGGGAAAACTTACTTAAATGTCTGTGATAACTCCTGCTGTTCTGGGAAGGCAGGACACTGACTGCAGACAGGGAAAACACTACAACTGAAATCATTACAAGCTGTCAAGTCTTTGCCCTGAGCTTCAGATCCACTGAATTCTCAGCCTCCTGAATGTGAAGCCAGCCATCTCCACAGGGTGTATCACAGAAATGGGTTCAAGGTGTGCATTCTCATTTATAGAATTTATGGCCTTTAAGTCTCTTCTGGTTAAACTCCACACAGCTCTTCATATTTTAACAAACAGTTCATTTACCACACTTGCTTCAAAAAAAATCTTATTTATATTTTTACCTACACTTCTGATTTTACTCCAACTCAAGGACCATATAACTGGGCAGCATTATCATATCTAAGTTTACAGAAAGTTTTTATTCTCTCATGGTATTTAAGTTATGACCTTCACTTCTTAATGCCACTTGTTACTAGTGCAGTGTAAGCTCCGTGGCACAGAGGCATATCATAATCCAGATGCCGTGCCACCTTTGTGAGCTAGCCTTTCCAAACCAGCACATGGCAGCAATTCTTTATTTCAGAAAACTGTAACTGTGGAGAGGGACTGCCATCTCTACAGATCATTCATGAGTCACTGTTCATAGATGTACATAAAACAGAAAGTGCACCTTTTGTGAGTCCGTGTTTTTCAAAGAATTTTTACAAAATGCCTGGTAAAAGTATTAATATTTCATACATGTATTTTGATCACTATAATATAGTTTTTACTAGATATTATTGCATTTCTTGTTGTGACATGCATTGAAAAATAAAATAATAGGGGGAAAGTTTTCAATCACTTATTGGAGTAGGGCTTCAAACCATTCTTTACCCAAAAAGAGGGACTCCAGAACAGGTAAGAGCCAGACTATACAAGTCATTCAATTCCACCTGAAATTTCACTTTTCTGAAGTTTTACAGTTTGACATTGAATGATTTCATTTTCTATGTAAGCTAACACTCTTCTAACTCATGATCTCATGGTAACTGTAAAAAAAAAAAAAATTGTACTGACTTACATGACTTTTTCCTCTATGGCATTCACATTATTTTTTGCTCTGAACAGGACCACAAGGAGTGCAAAGCCAAACTAAATGAGTAATTCTTAACTCCAGCACACCCGTGTTCCTAAGCACCTCATCTTGTAAACTTAATATTCTTTTAAAGGAAGCTGGATTTTCCTGCTACAGTAGTTCCTTTCAGGCAAGGAATGAAAGTTTTTGATCCATTTGAATAAGTCACAGTAAAGACAACAGTTGCTGCCATAGTTCTCCATTCTGAGCACCTGAAGTACTGCTCTGAATTAGGTTCTGTGGAAAAGGCAAAGCTGGGGAAACCTTTGTCCAAGAGCTAGGAGCACTCATCCAGCTGTAATTCATTCACACTCACCTCCTAGTAGACTATTCCAGCTGTTCTCACCCCTCCAGCTGAAACTGGGATTTCACAGATATTGATAAGAAGCATATGGGGCCAGACTGGCCTCAAATGAAACAGGAACGGAGTGGCTGAATCATGAGAATGTCATTACTTGAATTCCAGTCTTCAATTCATGGATCACTCATGGATTTTATATTAACTCTACAGCCAAACAGAATTATAACCAGAGGAGATGATACTCATTTTATCTGTACTGTTGTGAAAAATCAGTACAGGAAAATGAAAATGGTTTAGATTGAGATGGTACTTGAGGCTACACACCTCAGGCACTTTTTCTGTTTTCTCACCGTTCTTAGTTTTGCTTGTAACGTCTTTTCAGGTTGAAGTATTTATCTCACTAGTTAACTAATAAACTTCTTAAAAGTACATACTCATATAATTTCCCAATGTAAATTAAACCCTAAAAAAAACCTCAGAGGAAATGTTTTCCTTTAGTTCTAAGCACTACATTACTCACATTTACTTATATTACATAAGAATTTAATTTACTAATTTCCCTTCTTGCAATAAATTCGTAATCCTATCCCGTGTTCTAAATTTTTTTGTCTAAAATATTTATAGACTTCTTTACAAACCTCATATCACTGGTAAATGTAGTATTAAACCAGTTAGTAAATAATACACCACTCTCCATTCTATACTATTTAATATTCCCTATCATTTAATATATCAATATTTAACATTAGGGAAAGTATTTGATACAACTATAACTATATGCAGAGAAAATCTAATATTACTTAGCATAAATGTTCTGACAGTCACTTAATCCAAACCCTTCAAGGTGCTTAAGGGATTGCTTGAGACCTTGAAATAAGTTGTTTATTTTTAACTCCCAGTTAGGATATTCAAACATCTCAGTATGGTATACTTACCCACTTTATTCCACAACCATAAACAGCATGCATATCACACACATCTATAGCAAAAAAGGTTGATTTTCATATGTAATTTCTTTGCATATGGAAATAGTCATACCACACAGAATACATTCATGCATTCATGAATGTAGCAACTATTTTATATCAACTGTTCTACATAATAAAGCTATTCTTACAAAGCAGTATAAAAGTAATTTAGCTTAAGCTGCAGGAGATATTGTAAGATAGGCATGACATAATTACTCATTTTAGCTGTACTGGCACCATAAGTTGCCTAAAGATATAAAAAGTAGCCTTTTAGGCTTGTTCACAATTATTCTCAAATGACTGACCTATCTATACAGAAAATAGTGTTATACTATAGCTGTTACTGCTTATTTATTTCCATTGAAGTTTCCAAATGTTTTCTTCCCAACTCATTAGCTGCTCCTGAGCTCCTCTTTCCCCCTCCAAATACTGGCTAGAAATACATGGCCATGGAGCTTTATCAATATCATTGTGTGCTCCTGTGATAAATGCTGTCCAATTTGTTGATATTATAATTAAAATATTGAAAAAATTAAAATTCGTATAGAACTAAAATGGAAGTATTGGAGACCAGTGAGTTAAATAACCCAAACTAGATGTCAGGTATATTAGTGTTACCATTACATATAGCAGTCTTTGCTGTGATAGTGTACATAGTGTGGTACAAACCTTTGACTGCATGTTTATTTTAGTTCCAAACTGATGGCAGTGCTTTCCTGTATTTTCCACGTCCATCCCCATGCACTCATTTTTATGCTGTTTCTTAAGCTGATGACTGCCTAGAAACTCTACTGTGCAATGCAGTTCAGAACGTCTCAACTTCATTATCTGATGTTTGTTTCTGTATTTAAAGTAGAAAGACTTTTTAATTGAAGGTGGAGCAAGGCTGGTCAGTTACTCACAGTCTCTCCAGGGATCTCAGCCCGAAGAAAGAGCCATTCTTCAACCACAAGATCTTGTTGTTACTCAGAATCCTACAAGAAGTCAGGAAATAATCTGGTTAATAGAACATGATAATTCCACTGATCTAAAACATATAATTATAGTAAGTGACTGCTCTGTAAAATATTAATCACAAAATTCACTGCTTCATTTGCATTTTCCCATCATAGCCATAAATAACGATTACCATTTCCTGAAGTGCATAGTTTCTTCTTTATTAAATAAAAGCACAGTCAAGAAATATGTCAAGAAGTGAATTTTGACTCCAGCTTGAAAATTCTAACACTGCTAAATGCCCACACTTTACTAGTAGATTCTAAATTACCTCTAAGGTACTCGTTGGGCTTCCCAGTCTGCAAAAAGGCTGGTAAAGCAAAAGACATGTTAAAAAGTGTTCCAGTAGATAAGAGGACAATAAAATCACTTTGCAGTGGCTGCTGTAGCAGGGAGGTACAAGGAATCATACCATGGATAGCTCACATCTACAGACAAAGTATTTAATTTTCTATAGGAGAGACAAACAAAAACAGACAAGTCCAAAAATTTTTTCCTGTTACAACCTCTGCATAGTAGAAATTCAGTAATTAAGCTATGCCTGACCCATCAAGCGCCACCACCATCACATACACTTGCAGACTGGCCCTGCATGCAGGCCATTGAAAAAGTTGTTTATTCTTCCTTATATTAAAGCTACTGTGAATTTCACAAGTGGTTCTTCCTAGTTTAGTGACTTTCCATCACCATATGTTCCCAGCTATTTCAGAAGCAATACAATATGAACATGCCCTTGTTCTGAAGATGTTAACCCTTAAAAACCTTCCAATATGCAAAAGAAATGCAGTTTGGTTTAGCAACTTGAGAAATTGGGTTTTTAATGTAATGATTATGCAATGTGCATAAGAAACATTTGTCTCTGAAAAAATCTAATTCCAACTGCCTGAGAAATGAGTCTTTTAATGTAACATTTGCAATAAATTACACTTCTCTAGTGCACAAAAGTACATTTCAAAATAAGACATGCAGCTTGCAATAAGATAGAAAGTAGACCAAAAAAATTTCAAAATAAATTTTATGCTCTTAACTAGCAAACTTGAGATTTTTAAATCAATTTTTTACTTTTGTAAAGTTTTTAAACAGTCAGTTACACAAGACTATCTTGTCTTGCTCTTAGCATTTCCCATTGTATATGAACAGTAAGTGCTTTGCCCCAGCACACACCTACCACATAAAATCTCAAGTCTAGACGCAAATGTAACAACAGTGACCTCACAGGAACACAGAAAACAATTATTGATGTAGCAGTTAAAACACTGCAATGTTAGTAAGATCTAGAGATTTCTGCAAATGTAAAATTCCTGTATAAATGTGTATTTTGATGTGACTTGATGGCCCACTGTGGGTAAGTATATGAAATGCTCTATTGTTTTATTCTCAATGTTCTATTATTTTATTCTTTTATTCAACTTTCTTCTGAGACTGCAAAGAACTTGAGTCAGTCAAGAAAAAATGACCCAAAATTAAAATTGGCTGGGCTTGGAAAGACTAACATAATGAATTCCACTTCATATTGGGTCATTTTTTTTTTAATATGCTGTTTTACAGAGAGACCATCTTTGAGGTCTGTTACAATGACATTTGATACAAATATTGTATTTGGACTACTCTGCATAGTCTGATTTGCAAAGATACATGCACTTCAAAACTTACAGCTGGCTTAGATACAAGTACTTCTGTCTTTAAAAAATTTTCGTTGTGCCAATTTGTTTTTCCAGCCTTCTATTCATTCTGCCCAGAAAAAGAGGGAAGTCTGAACTTTGCTGGCACTCCATGAAAATGCAGCACAAGTCAGCTGGTCTCCTACTCTTCCTCCATGTCCTCTTCTGTACAGCCCTACACACATTGATTGAAACCAGTATCATTAGCCCACATAAAACAAACTCCGATTAATTAAGGAGAACTATCAAACTGCTAATAAATCACAAGATTAAGCAGATCATTTAGTTCATAAATGGAATACTCAGTAAACACAGCTCATGATTCTGCTATCTCATTTATTTTTGTGAAAGATAAACTAAGTTGTGAAAAATGTGACACCACAAAATTAAAAAAAAAAAAAAAAAAAAAAACAACCAAAAAACAAACAAAACTTAGCTATGTAGATTTGATTTTCTAAAGGAAACCTTTCAAATCTTTATACCGGAGTTTCACAGAGACTTTCACACAGGGATCAGGTTTCAAAAATTAAGTTTCCTTCAGGGTTTCCTCTTCTCTACAGTGCCAACTTAAATTCAGGTTTTATAAACAAAGTAATAAGGATATCATAGTTAAAATATGATTCTTTTTCTGTTCAGAAATGCAGCTTTAGAGAATCCTAGCATTCCAGTAAGGTCCCTAGGGAAAACAACGTTCTCTCTAACAATTCATATAAGTTATCTACATTTCATTCAGCTGGGTGGTACTGCTACATGGGAAGAATCCACCTGTTTTTAATTAGTTTTAGTGATGTGCAAGAACTTGCAACAGGCTGTTATCAACAAGGATTTGGTTTGTACTGAAGATCAATTCTGTGAATAAAATGAACAACTTCAGTGGCAAACATAAATCACATTATTTTTCATACAGTAATGGATCACTTACTAAGCTTTTGATGAGACTCATAACATTCTTCGCTTCTGAGGACATTTGTTGCAGGAATGAGGACGGAAGGGAGGAAAGTTTTGGTTACAATGTTCAATATCCTAACACAGAAATGAGGCTTAACTACCAACAAGGAAAAACATTTTCAAATAATCAATGCCAGGACAAATTGTGGCTTTTACTCTTTCTTGATGCTGAAATTACGCTGAATAATTTTTGTACATTATTTCTATAGACAAGCAACAGAATGGATATGAAATGTATGAACTATAGCCAAAATAGGTAGGTTTCTCTTTTCCCTCGAATACAGTCACCTGCTTACAGGGAAATGTTTCTAATTAAAGACCTGCAGAAATTTTGCAGTGATTAGCACCCTTTTCTTGTACTTACAGATGCAAGGGTTTGGTGAATAAATACATGAAAAAAAAAGCGTTATTCATGTATTTTTTTGGAAAGCTTGTAACAAATTTATAGCTGTCAGATACAACAGAAACTGACTCACTTATTTTAATCAAACTTCAAATAGAGGTTGCACTTTTTAAAAATAAACCACCACCATGCACCAACTGTAAATAAGTACTTTTCACATTTTATCTATCCATAGCATTTTCACTTGGTTGCTTTTTGCGTTTTTTTTTTCTGATGTGCTAGTGAATCACAGTGATGAATCTCACCATACACTGCAACTAGGCAGCTGGTTTAAATAATTACCAGTTTCTAGACATGTGCTAAGAATCTGACATTTTAAGTATTTTATTCCAGCAGAAGAAACACTATGAAAATGAGCACACTTTATTTCAATGAAGGTATTTTCCAAAACCAAAATCTACTTAAAGTAGTTTTTCTGGTTTGGTTTGGGTTTTGGGGGGAGTTTGGGTTGGTTGATTGGTTGGTTGGTTTGGGGTTTGGTTTTTTTGTTGTTGGTGGTGGGTTTTTGTCTTTGTTTGGTTGGTTTTTTGGTTTTGTTCAGGAAGAAGATTCCCAGAGAAGCCTTCTAATAACTATTTATTTTAAAGTTCAGTTTGCAAACTGTCTTTGCACAATATATTAAAGATTCAAGCCCAAGTAACTGAAAATTCAAATCAAGGCACTTTGAGTCCCAGCTCTCACAGGATACAACTAAAACAGTGCTGGGGAGCAGTTTACCTGTCAGTACCACTCTGCTATCAGACACTTTATGAACCATTCTGTTGCTGCAGTCGACCGTCTAAAATCTTACGTCTCTGCTACTCCTTCTCCCAAGACAATTTGGGGGACAGTTTAACCCAGGGAGGCTGTTCAGAAGATATTAACTCGACACCAGGTTTATCCTTTCCTGGCCCTCTGGAGCCCTCCAGCACTATTCCTGCTCTCAAGGGATATCATTGAAACACCCTCTCTTGACTTGCACTGACATCCTAAAGCATTTAATCCATGCATGCAGTTTCACGGCACAAATGTACTTCCCCGGTGGGCTGCAGCACAGGCTGAACATGATTCCATTCACCCTGCACTGGAAACAAACAAACCAACCAACCAACCAACCTCACTTAGGGGGGGAATGATGCCTTAGGTTTTAACTTTTATATTTTTCAAATCCTGTACTGCCCAGTATGAAACTGAAATTTCATACGGCCTGTTAGCTACTGCTCCTTCATGCTGGTTAGACATAACAAACCCTCTCTAGGTTTGCACCTCAAGGACACCTTGTTGACCCAGGCCCCAAAAATATGTAAACTAAAGCCTTTGAGAGGAGGGGCAAGTTTGGGGTAATTACATCATTAACTGAAATTATAATGGGAGAACTAACTCTGATACGCAAATGGACCAAATTTATAAAAGTGTGAAGAACTTGTGACCCTGGGTCCATCTTGGCTGGAGGCTTTTGACTCCCAAGGTATACCTTTGAAGGCCCTTCAAACAAATACCTACTTTTATTTTCTTAATCTTGTCTAGCCTGTGTTTTCAGGTAGCCACTTCAAGGCATCAATACACCAGGACCAAAACCATGCCAAGCAGATGCTAACAATGGAGAAGCACGGACAGTCAATGAGCCATTGCTCCCTGTGCTCTCCTTTCTGTCCTGGATTCCCCTTCTTTACAATACAGACATACCTAAAAGAATAAATTGTTCTAACGGAGAAAAGTAATTTCTCTGATTTTTTTGCCAATTCTTCCATTTGAATTAAACAAGCCATAAATCACAGTTTGCTTAAAATGATGCTGTGATTTTTGGTTTTGTGAAACCATTGAAAGTACAGGATGACGTGGCCCTGTGCAACAAAGTCTCATTCAAGTACAAAACATGCCCAGCATAAGAGAACTTACTGAAGTATTTAAAAAGCATCAAATAAAGAGCTCTCAATCATAATGAAAACAAACTTCAACTTCCTATATAACCCCTCAGAGAGAAGGAATCTTTTCACCAAGCCTCCAGAGTCAATGGACTTGGGTTCACTTGACATTACAGAGTAAACAAATTCCACAGCTGAGGCTTCTTCAGTGGGATGGTGCTGCATCCCACCCAGTAAAGCCTAAAGCCTGTGAGCTCACACAGCAGTGCATCCACAGAGAAAGCACAGCTCAGATAACCAAATCCAAGGAAGACAACTCATTTAGATGAAGACTGCTATTCCCAAATGCATAGTGAACATAGAAGGAAGTGTGACCCATTAATGAAAATATGTATTTCCTCTGATAATACTCACAGGGGAAAGTACATGAAAACCACAAATAAAACCTCCCACCCAAACTTCATGAAAAATCAGTAAAATGTCAACTTTCACCTGTTTTTCTGCTGAGCAGCCCACGAGCTGCTACAGATCATACCTGACCCAGTCCTGTGTCTAGGCTGATAGACCATGTCTAGAAAATTGAAACCTCCAGAATCCTTCCTTTGAGCCCCACTCACTGAGCCCAGCTAAAGGGACACTCAAATGCTACAGGAAACACAAACCAGACCCTCAACCACACCTGCCCCTGCTGTGCACTTCCTCTTAATCTCTATTCAGTTTTCCACTTCTCAAGTAGAAAGGTGTGTTAGGTGAACATCCATGAGAATTTGAAAAAAGACAGAAAGCCTGGTCCACTAAGACTGTACATCTGGGACAATTGTGCTGGGGCTCTGTTCAGAAACTGTGTTTTGAGTTCTGCACTTTCTCTTACATGCTAACTTAACATCAAGCAACTTGAAGTATCTTTTATTCCAAAATAACAATTTAAGTACAGATAGTAGTTAATCATTTTTCATGGAAGCCTGATAACAGCTGACATTTTGCAGTTTAAGATGTTTGTCCTCTTTACATGTGGTATGTGGTTAGATACAAAGGGAGTGTGAGAAGACATCCTTGTGAAACTTGGACACACTGGTAGGGAAAAATGTATTTAATTTCTTTATGGTATCAGAATACAACTAGAATAATTTATATTGAAGTCCTACAGTGTAAAATGAAAAACTAAGTTTTTCTAAATTTTTTTTAAGGTTTTAAAATCCTTCTTGGTAAACCAGAATATTGTTTATTTCCCACAACATCCATAATTCATTGAGAACTGCACCACAGAAACAAATTAAGAAGGAGTTTGCACCACAAACATGGCAGAAATAGAAAAATAAATTTAAAAAAAAAGATACCTGCTTTTTGTGCCACACATGGAGAGATACATGGAGCTATCATAAAATACAGGTACAAACTGCACTTTTTTTTCCCCTCTCCAAACTGAAAACCACAGCTGAGTTACTACCTAGTACTTCAACAGATAATATTAGAACTATACAAACAGACTGAGAGGGAGTCACAGAACAATAACAAAACTGATTGAACAAGTGAAAAGAGAAAAAGGACTGAAAACGCTGCTGACAGCTCACGAGATGAATTGGGTGTGGTGGACATCTGCACAGTCTGATACCCAAACACAAGGGAGGAAAAGTTGTAAAGATACAGGGAGTATTTATTAATTTATTATATATCAGTATGTGTGTACAGCAATTCATAGTGCCTGCTTCTCTTTCTGACTTTGAGAACATCAAAACTTAAAAGAGCATAAAGGTAAATGATCAGAAGAGTAAAGATGCATATAAAGCCTAAAGTGACACCTCTCTTCCTGAAGAGGCTTGTGGCCTGTTGTATTGTCTTTTCAGACTAAATAAAGTGTGTGGTCAGCATTCTTAAAAGGAATCATACAAAAATCCTGTAGAAAACAATAAAACCTAGTCTCTCAGCACCTCTAATTCCAGCTGGTTTTATCATTATCTTCCATGTATACCAGCTTTTGTTAAACCCATTCACTTGCAGCAATACCAAGCATTAGTGGAAACAGAAAAATACTCAAAACCTGCCTTGCATTGTACACAGCACGCTCATGTGGCAAAAACAGCCCCCAAACAGCTATAGCCAAAGAGGCAGTAAGTGTGTGCTAATTATCATTTTTACTTGTACAGTACCAGCAGAACAGCAGTTTCCAGATCTTGACGCTATTTGATGATAGCAAAAGAAAGCATAAGCATCAAGAAATTTCCTTTTAGGTAATTAGTTATTTAAGTGAAAGTCCTTCCAAAAGTAAATTAACACCAATAGTCTGTCATCCATTTAATGGAATGTGGGAGAAACTGTAGTATGGAAACAGAACATTGCTTTTGTGCAAAATCACTGTTCAATAACCCCACTTTGAGTAATGTGAAGTGTAAAGCAAAACGCTTATTTTTTTGTCTTTGGTGTTCATACTGGCGGCTTTTCATCAATAGTCCTCTTGGGTGATATAAGGGACTGCTAGGTCACATTCAAAACACCAAAGCCAGAGAGTTCTCATATTAATTACCACATCAACTGATTTAATTAGGTAAAATCATATTCAAGAGCCTCTTTGTGAAAGCAACACCACAATTCAAACAGTAAAACAAAATATTATCATCACTAGCAGGACAAACAACTCATTCTCTCCCTAATACTGGTTCAGTGGTATTAATGTACTAACAAAAGGAAGCAGCAAGGTCACTCTCAAATAGAAGTTTTAATATGATTTCCTAACAGTGGGGGAGTTAAAGAGGCTTCAGCTTTTGAACAAGCCCACTCCACTACAGGATGATATTAATTAACTGAACAGGACAAGAAGCAGTAGGAATCAAAGCATTACTAATAGGACTCTAAGTACTTCAGAAAAGAAATGTGCTTGTCTATTTTATGACTTTCATCAAGCACTAGAGAATTTCTGAACTAGATGATCCTATTAAGTAAAACTTATTTTTCCCACAAGAACTTAAGGTCTAAAGGTTATTTCTAAAGATCAGTGAACACCTGAAGTGTCATACAGGATTCTGTGCTCAAAGTTTAATCAATTGTATTCAAGAAAGTCAGCACCCGGAAAACTTACATCGTGAGTGGATGATTGTAGAAAAAGGTTTAACAATATATATATAGCACTGGAATAGTAAACTGGAATTATGCAGTGATATTTCCTAAAATCACATCATATTGAACTGAACATAGAATATGAGGATATAAAAATGTGATGAATCATTACTATTTGCCTACAACATGGACATGTATTTATAACACATTCAGCTCTCTAGATAAATCTTACTTTTAAAAGTTTTGAACTTGAGTGCATGTAATTTTTTTCAAATTTTAGTTTAAAAACCCCACATGATCTTTTGATAAGACAGCATTTTTATTACATCTTTTGAAGACAGAACTTTATCTAAGTGAACTTTGGACTATATCACTGTACCTACCACATGCATGTCTTGAGAGACAGTTATGCATGTTTAACTTCCTGTGATGGGTCTTACTGAGTCTAACAGAATTATTTACATGAATTAAATTTTTCATGTGCATTAGTTTTTGTAGATCAAAGATTCTATTGTCAACATTTTCTTTGGAGAAAGGGAGGAATTGTTCAAAGCTCTCTCTACAATGAAAAGGAAATCCTTATGTCTGAACTTGCAATAAAACACTATTTCTAAGAGCATATGTAGCCAACTGGTGACAGCATGGGTCTGCATGCCCTGGTGTTCTTGGTTTTGCCTTTGACTCACTGCACATCCTTCAATGAATATATATTTGAAATCCATTTTTAGTGGGAAAAATGAGATTCATACAGAATATTTAAAAAATTGGAAGTTCTTCTCCACTGCATAAGCCTGTGCAGTATGCAAATGGATTTAATGAAGTGATTGTTTGCAGGAGAATTAGCTTTTGACACGCGTTTCAGTCAACTCGACGTTGTGGGAAGATTACATTCTTATGTTTGTTTCTCATCCACACTTTTATACAATTCACCAACAGCAATGGTGCAAACACCACCAGGACTTGCAGAGCAGCTGAGAGAACAATGCACTGGAACAATGTGCAGATTTGAGCATTTCAGTGTGCTCAGCACCAACGACACAAGAGCTGAGACACATCTTCATCCTACAGGACAGGAATTTTTACACTTATTTCAGTAGGAATCAGAGGTTCATTTGAGTTCCCCACTCCAAAATGGTTCCTGCAAGTGATTTACCATGGTGATTCATGGCAAGGTCAGCATAACCATTCCTCTCTCCTGGGCTTACACTCCACTGCTCAGCCAAATAATCACCAGCACCCCAAACTGCCTTGGAGCTCCACAGGTGGGCCAAACCTGTTTTTTACACTACATACAATATGGTCAGGAGGTTTTATTCTACAAATAAATTTTGAGTTCTTAAGTTCAAGAATTTTAACAAGAGTACCAAATAAATTATTAACATTTAATTAAAATTCTTACAAGAAAGAATTCAGCTTTCCTAATTCAGATTTTACTATAACTTACTTCTAAGTCACTTTGGAAAAAGGGTAAAATTTCCTGAGTCACCATTCCTTTTTTATTACACTTCTTATATTACTTTTTGTTTCCTTTGTGAGATCTTTTCAGCACTTCTCTTATTCAGCTCCCTGCCCTTCTTTTAAGCCCTGAAACACTCCTTTCGCTTTCCCTAGTTTTGCTAATCTTTTATGTATTTCTAGAAGAGCATTATAAAGTTTCCATATTATTTCTGAAAACTATGCTCAGAATCGTCTTCAAAATGCTCATGTCTCTCAGTTACTAAAACAATTGCTGAATATGAATCCAGAAAAATACTGAAAAGTGTTCATTGTAGTAATTTATTTTGATTTTCCCACAAATTGGTTTTCTGTTTTTTATTATGTTTATAGCTTAACTGACAAGTTCTGCTGGGACTGCAATTGTGTTCTGTGAAAGAGCTATATGCAGTAGTATTTTTTTAAAATGACAATGTATACCTTCTGGTAATTCAATGAAATACAGAACTCATTGTGCATCCTTTGGGCAATATATATGAAAAATGAAAGCCTGAAAAAAACCTGGTCTGGAATCATTAAATAATTCCTAGCTGAATTTGAAAAGAAAATCTTTTTTCATAATGATATATTTAAAGAGACAGTTTAGGAAATCTAAATTGTTTGTTCTATTTTGCCTCAACCAGTAAGCCTGAATGTCAGAATGCTCCTCTTAGCCTTCCATTTGGTGTCAAAGACAGAGGAACAGAGTTTTAGCTGCTAATAAGGAGTGACAAAGAAGTTTTTCTAAAGCACTTCAGACAGCTACTGATACTCTAGCAGAGTGACAGCCTAAAGTTTTGAACACCTAGTAATTATTCTTTTTTAATTCACAGAGGACAAGTGAACCACACACAACGCATACAGTCCAGCATACAAGTTTATACTTCTTTTTGGAGGTGCTTCAAGTCTGCAAAATGTTTTAAAAAACAGATTTGGGCTAGTGTCCATTTGAGGCAGAAAATGCAGGCTGACAGATAATTTGTTTCTCCCAATCATCCAGAGTGGAAGGGACCTCAAGAGGTCATCCAGTCCCATCTCCCACCTAAAGCAAATCAGGTAGATCAGAGCACTGCTCAGAGTGGTGAAATGATGACACTTTTGTGTAACTGAGAGATTGGCTGTTGTGGATTATCTTGGCCTTGAGCACTATTTATAAAGTGGACTACAACAGACTGAACAATCCATAAAAATTTGAAATTCAGACAGCACAGAGGTAATTACTGCAGAGACCAGACATTAAGCAAGAGAATTGTCACAGTAAGTGTCAGACTGAGGAACCCTAAACATGACGATGCAGACCGTCATCTTTTCTGGAACCTCCTTCTGCTTTACCCAATGTGGGTCCCTAACTAGACCAAGAAAATTGGGGGTTATACATCAAAATCACCAACTTGTAGCCTACAGGTTGAATGTGCTTTACATCTGCCACAACACCTGCCTTTAAAATATTTTCTTTCTGGACCCACATGTCACAAGTGAGACTATAAAAGCAACCTCTGGCATATCAAATCCCATTTCTATATTGCCCACCTAAGTCAAATTGGAAAACTATTGGAATGCAACACTTACTATTTTTTTATTTACTGTTGTAGATAATCGGTATCAATTGTTTCCAGCACTAATATTATTAGGTTATTTGCTTCAAAAATTCCTTATGTTAATATAATTTTACTGAATACATATACAGAAAAGAATAAACATTTAATGATTTCTTCTAGAAGTAATTAAACTTTCAGCCAGCTTTTTATTTCCAATCTGAAAGTATAGTAAGGTGTGCACAATCAGTACACAGAATTAATAATTAATTATTTTAAGTAGGAGACTCCACTTACTTGGTTAAAAGTACTCATTTTAAGCCTAAGCAACATCCTCATGTCTTATCTCTCAAGAGATTTTGCACTGGTGAAGGGAAATGTGGTTACCTTAAGAAAATGGGCTTTAAGAAAATTCTCCCAGGACATTTGGGAAGGCAGTTTTCACCCCATGTGATGAATGTAACACACCAATTATCTCCGAGTCCATCTACTTCCCAGCTTCCAAGCTAAAGTGGTCAATGACGGTCTCAGTTGTGATTTGTCTTTTTTTAATCTCAGTCTCAGATGCTGTATCTATCAGCCCAGTACTTAAAATTATCTTCCTAAGGCTGTGGTGTTCAATATTTGATGTTCTTTCCATTTTAGCTATAGCCGCAATCTCTGAAATAAAGCTTTCAGCACAACTGTTCAAAACACTGGTATAAATAATACAAAGACACCTACCATTTGATCCAATTTCCACTACACAACTAACTTCTTCCTACCTTGCTTTGTATCTGTTTCTTTCACATTAGTCAATGTTCAGCTCACTCAACCACCTTTTGTTAGATACTCGATTGCAAATATTCAGCTTTACCTCCCAGTGCGCCTTTCCACCAAATGGCTCCTAAAACATTTACTTGTACAATAACTGTAGCTGAACACATTGCTTTTAAAATAATAAACTCTGGCAGCAATATCCACAGGGAATTCCTAAGCCTTTGGGGGGAATCATGTCCTGAAGTGATCACAACTATGTTAAATGAAGCTCCGTGATTCCTAATGGTTTCCCAATTCATTTCTTTCAGCAGTTTTAAAAGTTTTCCTAAACTAATGATGACAGAATAATTTATTCTTTTTTCAGAAGTGTTTTCAGATCCTTGAATCAATACTGAGAGTGACAGCACCTTTCATGGATGCCTGAAATTACATGAAAGGATAAGTAAGACCAGTTGCACTTATTTTTTAAAAATAGAGACTGTCTTCAGAAAGAACTGAAGAAATAGAAGTCACAAAAGAAATAAAAGCAGGGTCAGGGAAGAGAGTATAGCTATGAGCAATAAATGAAGAAAAACAAGTAAAGAAAAGATACAGATTGTCTTTTCTGGTACACATATAATTAATGAGCTACTGACTGAACTGGTCTACAAGTGAGACACAACTTTTGTTCTTTAGGAAATCACCACAACCTGCTTGAAGAAAAATGGCAAAAAAATATTCTGTCCTTAAATAATTCCTAAAATAAATACCTTAGACATTCATTCCTTGGGCAAGCCCCTGTTAGAGCAACGGGCAGTTGGGTGTACCAGTGTGGAAGATGCATCATCCATCAAAGACAAGAAAGCACAGAAAGTACAGGGCACAACAGACAGCTCTGGTAACAGCCAAAATCAGCGTGGGCACCCATCCATCTCTTTTCCATTGAAATGCCATTTTCTCATTTATAACTGCACTACATGCAACACACATAGTTGTTATTTCTTTGCTGCTCATACATTTACTACTTTGTGCTCACTGACTTGGCATAGGAGATGGTTAATGTATAGAATTTAAAGCAGCAAGTTGCTAGTACAAACACTTCGTACCATTAATGAATTTTGACTGAAGCCATGTAACATTACCTTACAGGCTGCCAAGCAGCAGCCAGATGATGACAAAAAAACCCCCTTAAATCTGTATTAGAAAAAAATATACTGTAACATACACTCTTTGGATTATCAAATAAGAATTCTAACATTAAACCTGAATATTCCAATGATGTTTCAATTAGTTTCCCCCTCACAAAGATTAAACAAAGAGTAAAAATAAATTTCCTTCAAATATCTATTTCTGCTGTGTTTCTGGTATTGACTGAAGCTAACTTTGCTATTCCTTGGTTGTTAGGCCCCTTTCTCTAAAATTTGTTTACTTACCCTCCACCAGACTCCAAGTTCTTATAGAATATCAGCAAGGCACTTAGAGAAATATAGAAACTGATGCCACAAATTAGCCCCAGTAAATGCCACAGAATAGTAAGATATCAGAAGTCCTTCTTTACCAAGCTTTCTGAAAACTTTGTATATTAAAGACTGGGTAAAAGCAGAAATTTTATTTCAAAAAATAAGCTATTTCAAGACTGTAACACAAACCCCAATATATACTTTAAATACATCTCTTAATCTTTGTATTAGGTGCTTTTAGACTAAACAGAAACATTTTCATTCCAAGTCCTTCACATAAGCCAAGCAATCTGAACTGATTGCTCCTGAGCAAAATCAATTATATTCAGCACAGACTAGGGAAAATATTAATAAGAATGGCTCCATGTCTTAATTATGTATGATTCTGGCCTAACCAATTTGAATATTTATGTAGACTAATAGAATATTACCTTAAAGCATTTCATGGAAAGATACACATGCACTCCCTTAACAACAATATACCTGAAGCAAAGCTTAACACATCCACAGCAGTTTTCTACCTACAGCAATATTATCTAATGTGTCATGCTCTGGTTTGCTTTTTCATTCATTTCAAAAATGTTTCTATACCTATAAAATGCATCTTATTACAAGATGACAACTCTGGAATTAGTTTTTGTGGGATTTGGCACTTTTAAAAATCTCCATCTCTGAGAAGTCTGGTTGTCAACTTTCTTTAAAACGAGACGTTTCCAGATACTGTGGACAGACACAAAACCAACTACAACAGCAAAGGAAGAAAAAAACCTGACCCAAGTGTACCATCTGGGCACATCAGAGGAACCCTTAAAAAATCAGGCCCTCCCCCTGCCCCCCCCAAAAAATAGCCCTGAATCACAACTTCTGCAATACTTCCTTCCAACCCTTCAAAGTCTAAGTCCTCTGCTGTAGCAGACCCTGGAGTCCCAAAACACAGTGATTTGCCTGGCAGACCAGGGAGCCTCATACTCCCCTGCCACAGCACTTACCCCTGCACAACACTCCATCTGCCCCCTTTGAAGCCCACAGCAAACCTTGGGGATTGCCATCTATTTTGAGAAGGGGAAGAGGTCAGGGTTCCCCAAGTGGCACAGCAGGACTCAGCACAGCCCCGTGCATAACAGGACTGGGGAAAGGCTGCTGATGACTGAGCCCACATGCACAGGACATTCAAGCTCACCCAGAGCTTTCTCCAGGCAACACTAAGTCAGAAGGAGAGTAAGAATTTGGGAATCTCACTAACCAGCTTCATTTTGAGTGTCCATGGCTCCCTGAGTGCTCTTTTCACAGCAAAATATTCAGGCTGTCAGCCCTGAAGCACTTCTTAACTAAAAGCAATACAGCTGCTGCTGAATAATCTGATACTCAACTCAACCATGCCTTAAGATTCCTATATTAAGTGAACAGAAAAATCTGTTTTCTAGATGTTATTTTCACATTTCTATCTAAAAAGACTCTCCTCATAAATTTACTTCATTTCAGAGTTATAGATTCTGGAGATATACCACACAGGCATGTTTCCTTCATCAGACTAACCACTCCTAGAGAGGGGATGTGTTACCTCTCAGACACTACTGTGTAGATACTCAGACACTATCTTAGGATTCAGCAGAGCCAAGATAAGTGGAATTTTAAATTGCTTTTGATGTTTCTTACATCTACAATAATGAACGACACAACAGCTATCTACTGTGATACATGTGCATCTGAAGATCATTATCATGCTGTGTGTACTGAAAAAATTTTTTGAAACATTAAAATACTAAACCAGTTTCATGTAGCCAAGACCAAAAGGGAACTGCAGGAAAGCAAAAGGCATTATCTTCTGTGTCCTTTTCTATTACTCCAATACACATACTAGAAACAATATATGTATACATATACATATATTTTTTTCTTACTCTGAAAGGTATTTTCCTTGGCCAACAGAATTTTCTTAACCTTTTTAAGGGAACAGATTTCCAGATATTTGAAATGGCAAACTGTTTTATGAATTATGCTAAGTTTCAAAGGTTATTTTTCATTGCAAAGTCTTCTCTCACTGGTTGTGGCAGAATGGAACTATGTTTATTTTGCAATAATCTTTCTCGATAATAGTACAGGACATGAATAAAAACAGAATTTCAAGCTCCCTTTGCTTCCAGTGCAAAATAAAATAGGTATCAAGAACAGTTAGATCAGAAGCAAAGGAACAATGGCAACAAAAATATTTATACTTTCACACAAGCTTTATGGTCAAAGACAAAATCCAGAGTGATCTAGTAGAAGCAAAAATGACATGAACTTCATTAGGTCCCTACCACTGGAAGCTCTAATGTCTTTGTTTTATAAAGCATATCTGAGTATTCTCGACCCTTAAAATTACACCCATTTCTCTAAGTATTATTATTGCACAGAAAGCGAATCAAAGTACCAGAAAGAGAATTATTCATGTGACTTCTGGGTGAATTGACAACAAAATCAAATTTCTGGCATTTCAGGCTGCAACTCTGAGCAAGCAACTCTCCCTCCCACTTCACTGATTTCAGTCTGAGCATTGGGATGAATAAGAATTGCATTGCTGAGAAATACCAGGAGAACAAAAACTGTGAGCAAGAATTAGCTGAGATACATGAGTCAACTTCAGACAGCTTAAGACAACTCCACCTGCATTGTTTAGGCAAAGCTAATTTCACCCCTAAGACTGAGCTTCTTATTAAATCACTAAGTATGAAAACCAACACACAAACCTATATTCATTTTACAGATTCCATTAAATCAGTTGGGTTTCAGTAAAGCACAACCACCTAACCTCTCTGGGAAAGCTCTCCTGGTGCTTTTCCTGTTAAACAGGTGAACCATTTAGCACAGCTATGAAACCCATCTGAGCAGAAGGGCAGTGCAAGCAGTGGTTCCTCCCAGGGACACCCAGTGCCCCAGCGATGGACAGGAAGGGGATCTTTTGAGCAGAGACAGAAAACCTTCAAGCAAAGTCCGAGCTCATTTTCACTGCATACCACCACTGAACATGAAAAATAACTACCCATCTCTGTAAGAGACATACTTAGGACTTTTCTCAGGGGGTATGCCTGAGAGAATAACTCTGTCAATGCCATAGAACAACAGTTTTGCAGGTCTCTTTGGAAAACCAGTATCTTCTTTGTGTTGCCAAATCCTAAGAAATATTCAATTAAGCCTTTAAGGGGCATTCCTAGCTGTAACCAGTATGATTTGATAGAAATTCAGGTACAACATGGCATGATTTGATCACACAAAATTGAAAGAATGAGAATATGGCACACAGAGTACTGACTTTGAAAGTCAAGCTGCAAAGGCTGAGATCACTTCCACTTAGCAGATGCAGTGTACCAAGACTTAAAATCCAGTACAAGAAAGTCTGGCTACTGATCCACAGAGTTCACCATAAACTTAAAGGCATCAGCAAACAACTCCTGCCTCAGAACATATCTCCAGAACTCCATCAAGATGTCAGATGTCTGCTGTATTCTCAGCTCCCTCTACAGTGTAGAGAATAAATCAAAAAGATTGCTGGACTCCTTGGCACCTTTACAGAGTGCTGTAAGTACCTGGGTTTGAAAGAAAGATTTTGACTGTCTAAATTTCTTTACGTATAATCTCCATAAATATTTGAAGGGCACAAGTTTTGAAAATTTACAGCCATTCTTGTAGATTAAGATGACAACTGAATCCAGCCATTCCATTTAACACGTGTCCCAGCTCACAGCAGTGGCTGCATTTGAAACTGGTGAAAGAAGGGTTAAATCCGTTGTCACTTGGTGAAATTATGACACTGACTTTTATGTAGATACTTGGCTACCAAGAGCAATGAAAAACTGTGGTGGCATTCATTGACCTTTCCTCCACACCTAGTGCTGCCTGACAGAAAGACTTAACTTAGTCTGTCAATTATAAATTGCCACTCTGCTCTCACTCTGATCAACTAAATCATCTGAGATATTAAAAACAAAACCGCCCCTATACCTGCCTTGGCAATAAGTCTCATGAAAACATTCATTGTTGGGTAGGTTTTTGAGCTTGCACCAATCTTTTACAGCTGTGATAAATCACTGTTACTACAGTTTGTGTGACTGCAAATTTATCTTAAAGTAGATGAAATCACATTTGCAGTTATGGCTTGTACTACAAAATAAGATGGTTACCTTTGTAAACCTTTTAAAGGCTATTTCTAGAGCTGATTTCAGAATTTTAAGGACCTACTGCTAGCCCTAGAGCTAGCACAGCTACTTGCACAGCTATAGCATCTGTTTAAGTTCAACTATCAAGAAAGATGGGAGGAGGAGAATAATATTAATGACATAGCAAAGTTAATGCATAACAACTTCCTGAAATAACTTGGAGTTGAACTGACTGAGTCAACTACCAACCTCTTTTGGAGAATGTCAACAGAATATAAAAACAATTGATGATGCAGTTAACATCACCTGACCCAGCAACACAAATATCTTCAATGTTTTATAGATTTCACCATAAACACTGATTCTGTCTGTAACAAATCAGTGCTTTTCAGAATGCCAAACCTGGAGTTCTTAGTTCAATTTATCTCTGTTTTATAGGTTAACAAAGCTTCTGACATTATTAAAGCAAGTCACAACATTCTCTTGCATGTGAGTATAGAGTAACAATCATAGGGCTGCTCTGTACATTGTACTTGGCTTCTTTTTGTTTAAGACACCTCTTTTATCTTAGGTATTATTTATGTTTTTATACATTTACAGACTGAAAAGAGTATTTTTAAAAGAGGTTTAAAAGCTAGTACAAGAATGTCTTCATACTCGAGCCTGACACTTTCAATCATGTTAAATTATACTGATTTAATACTTGAGTCTCACTGAAATCTAGATCAGTTTAGAAGTCTTTACACATTTCTAGGCAACTCCTCACCACAATAAACTCTTTGCTCAGAGCTAAAATACTTTCAGAGAGTACCCATTTTACCAGTGCAGAATATCTGTGTATAAGCTTTGGAAACCATCATCAGGATAAGCTCAGCTCAGCACCTGAGGGAAGTCTCTCACCATCTACAGTGAAATGTGGAAGTGAGGTCCAGGACTACAGGCAACAGCCAGAAGAGGGCAAGGGAAGAAGATCCAGGACAGAAGCACTGAGGTAAATAACAGGATCAGACTGAAATTATAAAAGTGAATTCACTTTTATCACTTTCTCACACTTTTTAGATTTCAGTATTCTCTGCAGAGATGCCCAAGAGACAGATGTTTTAACGAATGCCCCAGCAAGTTTCACCATACTCACCACAGTCAAATAAAGAACAGATTTAGTAACCTAACAAGAGGTACCTCACTTTAGCTACTTGATCACCCTTCTTCCAAAGCCTCCCTGGTTGCAATTTTATCCAAATGATACACCAGAACTATAAAAAGCTCCTTGGCCTGCAGTCTGGATCATCTCACTCCCATCTGTAAATCATCAGCTAACCACTGACTAGTCAGCAGTTACATGCTTTAGGTAGCAATTTATTACATAATTTAAAAAAATATATATACCAAATTATTGTGGGCTTTAAGAGGCATGCAGGAATAAGATTAACAGATTCTTATTTAGCTTGAATATAACTTAAATGATATTGTCTGTATCAACAAGCTTATACAGTACATGTGACACTAGTTTATTTATATTTCTTTAAGCTTGCCACCAGATTTTATAAGCTGTATTAGCCCAAGGCATGTAACACTCATAAGACAAGTAAAATTTCTAGCCACATAGTTTATATTCCATAATTTTGCAGCTGCATAGTTCAGAAAGAATGAGAAGCAAAAATAACTGCAAACCACCACTAGCCTCATTCATTTCCAAAAGAATTATCATTTAAAGAAGTGAAAATTCCAGTATCTTACATTCTAACACACAGCATAACTTAAAAAAAAAACAAACTCAAACAAAACACCCCACTAAGTTTGCATTCCAACTGGACTCGGTTCTTTTCAACATTCATTCTGTTCCGAGAGAAGCCTATCAAGCTCCTAATAGTTCCATAAGCTCAAAATAAAGGTGGAGCTCTTGGCCATACTGCTTTGGAATGTTAAGTCTGTAAACTAGGCAAAGTACTTTATATACTTACAGGTGGTTTTGATTCTATAATAAAAGGAATTTAAATTCCTAAATCCTACAGTGTTATTATGAACCTTCAAGACAGTTTGCTAAACTTCAACAATGTGCCTTTATCTTTAAATTCCTTCAGCTTTCCTACTATGTTTAAAGAGGAAGAACTTTCATAATGCTGATTAAAATTTTCCTAAGCTATATAGTTTCATAAATATGTTTTCATGAAGAAAGAAGAGCTCTCTAACTTGAGATGGGCAGCTTTGAATCCAGAAATTCAATTTCCTTAGAGAATATCTGAAAACCACATTACAGGAAGCTATGGTTCCTGACCTAAGGGAAGTGGAGGGAAGGAAAAAGTAAAATAACAAAATGTGCAGCTGACCTGAACCTGCAAAAAAAATCAAAATAAATATTACCCTGCATATATTGTCCAGAGGACATGTTGCATTATAAACACCAGCTGGCATGCACCAATAAATAAAAAGGGTATGAACTTTGTTTAATACGTTTACACTTAGCAAATTATCAAAATAAAAGCAGCAGCATAAGCTAACTGCTTCTATCAGCATTCATGAGGGTTCTCTTGCCTTTTCCTTACCTTTCAAGTACATTTCTGACTGCTTTTGCTAGCAAAAAATACGCAAATACAGGAATTATCTTAATGATAATATTGTACATTGACAAATCTGTTTCTATCATGTGAAGTACTGAAGACATTAAAGATATTTAAAAAGCCCCACATTGAGTCTGTCCTCAGTAAGCTTATTACTCGAAAGCATCAATTAATGTATCTGCAGCCCTTTTAATCTACTGCAGTATAAACACATTTTCTCATTGTACGTCTTTTTTCCAAATTTCGTTTTAAAGCATTATATTATCTGCTCTGACAGTGTCCCTCCCTGCATTCAGATATAGTTTATACAAGTATACCAACTTGTCTTTCATGTCAACTAAACTTACTGCTTCATCTAGGTATTTCTATTTCAAAAAAAAAACTTTGTCTCAGCACATTTAACTTGGTTTTATTTATTATACTGCAGTGGTAAACATTTTTGAAAATAGTATTTTTCACAAGTTATACTTGTGCCATACTTAAATTTCACTTCCTTTACTTCAACTCTGTTCCAATTTCACTAAAAGCTCCCTCTTAAATTTACTGCTCATTATATCCTGTCAGTGCATTTGTTTGCTCTTTATGTTGATGCATCCACGTTATTCCCTCTGCTTACTGGGGATTAGGTCTATACTCAGCCACCAAAGTTCAGAGCATTGAGTTTTTCCAGGTTCATTTGTGCTAAATAAAGGTATGAAGGGCTATAAGTAGTTATTACACAGTCCAAGTGTAAGAAATTAACAGATTAGGGGTTTTTGTTCAAACTCAAAAATATTATTGCAGCACAGAAATGGAAAAACAAGCTTGGTCTTTCAAGAGAAACATTATTACACTACAAAATGTGTGTATTAAAAGAAATTAAAGTAAAAATTGTGGGTTTTAATTCAGGAATGCCCAACAGGCAAATAGTGATTTTTCATCATCACTCAGTAGATATAAGTGCAAAATGCAAACAGTTTGAAAATACCAAGTGTGGACTAAATCCTGACAATCTTTATGCCCTTCAAGGATAACATTTGGCCCTACCTCTTCTCTCCTGAGAAATAAAATAAAAATTTTACTTTTTCCGGGTTCCATGCATAAGAATCTAATAAAAGTATCAAAAATAATGATTTATGATAATGACTCTGTGTAAAAAAAACCCACCCTACCACTAAAGTATTTAAAAATGTGTTCTTCATTTAATTCTCTTCTTTCCTAAAATACACAGTTAAAATCCATGTTCTTACAACTACATAAAAATAAAATTCAAGATAATTTTGATATATCAGCATCGAAGAGGTTTCTCATTTCTCTATACTTGGAATCTTTCTTTGAAGGTTAATTCATTGGAACTATTGGTTTCCTTCTGGGAATAATTTTTTCTGGTCTCCAGACTTTCAAAATATTATTACTGTAATTAACATGTATTTGAAGACTTGATATTACTGCACTGCTTTCAAAGTCTCCTGAATACCTTGCACCAATCAACTTATTCATGGAATAAAATGACAGAGGCAAACTCAGAACCATGTTGATGTTGAACCGATATAGAAATACAGCAGCTATCATATATAAACCCACCTTAAAAAGCTATGATTTTAATTCTTCTGTAAGAACTGCAGAACTGAAGCAGTACTTAAAATACCTTGATAATTTTAGCATCTTTGGCCTCCCCATCTACTTCTCAGACTATTTACGAAACCCAGCACATCTTCGTGGTACTTTATAAATAAACAATACTGACAACTTTTCATGCAGAAACAGTTGAATCACCAGAGCGTATTTGTTCACATCCATCACATTCTTATCCTTAACTGACACTGAGGACTGCACTTGTAATTTGTAATTCATAACTCACCATCAGAAGACATCACTGTCACTCCCCTTATGCTTATTTTCCTCATCAGAGCCTCTGTCCCAGATCAACATTTCAATGCAGAGAGGAAACTTTTTCCAGTTTGGATTCAGACAGGCAGGAATGGACATCAAAGCTGACCAAGAAGGTCCCAAAACCTTACTAAAATGGGATGTGGTCCCAGCTTCCCTAAAAGATGAGAACTAGCCAGCAGGCACATGAGCTGGATAAGAACTTCCCGGAAGCAAAGCAGTGCACAAGTATTTAACACATATTCTAATGTACAATTACCAAGCACTCCTGTGGCTGCCTGGTTTACTTTTAGGCTTACCTTGTTGTAGGTAGTAGGCCAGACTCACTGTGGCTGGTGCCAGCTACAGAGAGAAATCCATCCAGAAGTGTTAGGTAGGTTACAACTAAACCCACTCCAACAGAAAAGGAAAAAACATGGGAAAATATTTCTTTCTTACCATCTTCTACGAAATATAATTCTTCTAGAAACAAATACATCAGCTCTTCTTCCAAGCTAAGGAATCTTTGCAAGGAAAACAGCTTTGACAATGTAAAAATGAACATATTTATTTAAAGTTTATCCATTCAGAACGTTTAACCCTGAAGATAAAGGGCTGTCTTGGTTTTGGGGACAAAACTTCAGGAGGAAACACTCCGGAGTGAGTGTCTCCTCCAAAGGGAAAAGGGCCTCCCCTTTTCCTCCACCAATAAGACAAGTGGGTCACAGCAAGTGAAAGTGGAAAAAACAAACTGTTTATTAACACACAAACAAAACAGGGTAGAACAGGAAAAAAAAACCAAACTCAAAATACAACAAATTCCCAGAGAGGGAACAGACACACCTGGGCTCAGACCAGCCAGGGCCACCCCGCAGGCTCCCCGGACCAGTGAGGAGGGAAGGAAGGCAGTGAGGCAAGGGGAAGGCAAGGGAAAAAAGAACAAGAGAAAACCAACAGAACCTTTTCCCAGCTAGCTGGAACACAAAGCAAACCCAGAAAACAGCACAGCGCTCCCGGCGCACTCCCTCCAGAGCCCCGCCGAGCCCCCCAAGCCCCCGAGCCATTGGGCTGAACCACTGAACCGACCTGCACTCAGTCCCATGGCCCCATCTTAAAGAAACAGCATCCTTGGGCATTGAGCGGACGGTTCAGGAATAAAGCAGATTCATAATGTCCCCCCAGGACATTCCACCCCTTATTCCATACCGTCTGCTCAATGCCCAAATTAATACATTTCAACTTTAGGCACACTCGCTTTTACACATATATATACAGCTAGGAATTGGATCTCTCGGGCAGGTCCCTTGACTTCACTCTTTTTGATAGCAGAGCCAGCTTCCAGGAGAATCTGGATGATCTTCTCTCCTTTCCCAAATGCCTCTGATGCTGTGTTCCCCCATACAATGATGTCATCAATGTACTGCAGATGTTCTGGAGCCTCACCCTTTTCCAGTGCAGTGTGGATCAGTCCATGGCAGATGGTGCAACTGTGCTTCCACCCCTGGGGCAGTCGGTTCCAAGTGTACTGCACACCCCTCCAGGTGAAGGCAAACTGAGGCCTGCATTCTGGTGCCAGAGGAATGGAGAAAAATGCATTGGCAATGTCAATAGTGGCGTACCATTTCACTGCTTTGGACTCCAGCTCATACTGGAGCTCCAACATGTCTGGCACAGCAGCGCTCAGCAGTGGAGTCACTTCAAGGCACGACAGTCCACAGTCAATCTCCATTCCCTGTCAGACTTGCACACAGGCCAAATGGGGCTGTTGAAGGGTGAGTGGGTCTTGCGGACCACCCCTTGGCTCTCCAGCTCACGAATCATCTTGTGGATGGGGATCGCAGCATCTCTATTGGTTCAGTACTGCTGGCAATGCACTGTCAAGGTGGCAATTGGCACTTGCTGCTCTTCTACCTTCAGGAGCCCAACTGCAGAAGGATTCTCGGTCAGCCCAGGCAAGGTGTTCAATTGCCTAATGCCCTCTGCCTCCACAGCCGCTATTCCAAAGGCCCACCTGAGTCCCTTCAGGTCTTTGAAATACCTGCTCCACACGAGGTATATGCCCAGAATACACGGGGCCCCGCGGCCAGTCACAATAGGATGTTTCTTCTACTGTTTTCCAGTTAGGCTCATGTCGGCTTCAAGCAGTGTCAACTGCTGCGATCCCCGTCACTCCAGAAACAGAAATCAGTTCTGCCCCAACGTGTCTCGATGGAATCAAGGTGCACTGTACACCCATGTCAACCAAGGCTTCATATCTCTGTGGTTATGATGTGCTAGGCCATCGGACCCACGCTGTCCAAAAGACACAATTTTCCCTGGCCTCTACCAGGCTAGAGGCAGGGCCCCTCTAGTCCTGGTTATCATTCGAAACTCGAGCTACTTTCCTTCTGGTGGGACTCCCTCTCTCAGTATTACCATCCTTCAATTCACACACCCGTGCTGCCAGGACAGAAGTTGGTTTTCCATCCCACCTCCTCATGTCTTCCCCACTGTCACACAGGAAGAACCACAGTTCAGCTCTTGGGGTGTACCCTCTCTCCCTAGCCATGGGACGTCTGCTTCTGGTAACAGGGCCTCTGGTCTGCACTGATGCGATTTGGAGAAGGCCCTCTTTCAGCTCCTTCTGGACTTTCTGATGAGTCTTGTCCATCCTATCTTCCATTGTCCCTGACAGACTCTTTTCCACAGCTGCAATTCTTGCTTGTGTTGGGCCGTGCACAGTGTCTGCATATGCCCGGAGCCTCCTCACTATAGAACTCACTGTGTCGTCCCCGTCATTCCATGCCATCATTGCTAAAGCAGGGGCATATTCTGGTGGTGCGTGTCATGCAAGTTTCAGCCACATCACCGGTGTACATTTTACCATGTCAGGGCTCCTAACTGCTTGGTCATCTGAGAATATGATCTCTATCACTGACAGTTCTCTCAGGCATTGAATCCCTTGTTCCATGGTCTTCCAGGGGTTTAGCTGCAGCTGGAGATCTTCCTGGCACAGGTATCTTTCCTTCACACTTCTTAAGAGCCATGTCCAGAGACTGAGAGCTTCTGTGCCCGTTGTCATCCCTTGGTCAATACTTAAATCACGTGACAGGGATCCCAAATGCCTCACTTCAGTGCCATCTGGAATTGTACCATTGCTTGCAGCGTCCCAGATTTGGACCATCCAACGTAATATAATTTCATCAGGCCATTGGGTGTAATCTTTCCTCAGGGTATGAAGGCTTTCTATGGGCAGGGACTCAGTGATGATTTCAGGTTCCACTTCCTCTGCTGGGTGTGAAGGTCCTGGCTGCCCATCATCATCCACTGGGCGAATGGATTTGGCTTTGTGTTTCTTTCATTGGACATTGTTATTGGTTTAGGCTCCCCATCTGTTTTAGCTGCAGCTGGAGTGACTGGGGTGTCTTCTGGCTTATCCTCCTGCTCCTCTGGCTGCATCTTCTGCCCTAGAGTATCTAGCAGCATGCAGTAAGCGTTAGCCAGGACCCAGCACATGGCAATGAGCTTTTCCTTTTCATCAGCCTTGCTATCGCAGTTTTCTCCTTCAGATACTTCCCCACCTCAGCTGGATTCTGAATTTGTTCAGGGGGAAAGTTCCAGCCTACTGGGTCAGAAAACTGCTTCAGGGTCTGACCTATATCCTCCCATACCCCACACCACTTAGGATTTTCTACAACTGGGGCAGGTGTCTGGGCAACCCCTCCAGAAATCTCAGCCCTTATTTTAGACAAGCAGGAGACTACATAGAGGAACCCTACTAGGTAACATAACAAAAAGGTGGTATCTTTGAAATCCAGGGGAAACAGGATGCTTTCAAAAGGTGACATGCCAGATCTGAAGGGGAAGAAGGAGATGAAGGGCTGGGAATTATCATCCCCTGCTTTTCCCTAACAAACTGGGTGTAATTACTGCTACATTCCGAAAGAAAACTACCAAGGCCAGAATGGAAAAACAACATAACATACACCTTCTCAATGGTATCCATTACTTCAGCCAAACTTTGATGAATCACTACTACCAGGCATATTAAAATGGCAGTCCTGATTCTTATTCCTAACTTATAAAAAGTGTAAGCCAGAGACCCGACTGCCCATAGCTGTGGACATATACTGATGGGTAAGTTCCACAGAAAAATTAAATCAAACAGCATGGTCTTACTGCTGTACCTCAATACAAAATACTTCAAATCAAAATGTTGGGGTTTTTTTTTCCACATTGGGTTTTTTCACGTGCCCCTTAAATTGGGCGCCAAATTTTTGTCTCAGTTTTGGGGACAAAACTTCAGGAGGAAACACTCCGGAGTGAGTGTCTCCTCCAAAGGGAAAAGGGCCTCCCCTTTTCCTCCACCAATAAGACAAGTGGGTCACAGCAAGTGAAAGTGGAAAAAACAAACTGTTTATTAACACACAAACAAAACAGGGTAGAACAGGAAAAAAAAAAACCAAACTCAAAATACAACAAATTCCCAGAGAGGGAACAGACACACAGGCTTGCACCAGCTGGGGCCACCTCACAGGCCCGCCAGGGCCGCCCCTGCAGGCTCCCTGGACCAGTGAGGAGAGAAGGGAGGCAGTGAGGCAAGGGGAAGGCAAAAAAACATTAAAAAACCAACAGAACCTTTTTCCCACTAGCCAGAACACAAAAGAAACCCGAAGATCAACACAGTGCTCCCAGCACACTCCCTCCCAAGCCCTGCAGAGCCCCTGAGCCGTTGGGCTGAGCCGTTAAACTGCCCCGCACTCGGGTCCTGTGGCCCCGCCCCCAGGTCCACCTTAAAGAAACAGCGCCCTTGGGCACTGAGCGGATGGTTCAGGAATAAAGCGGCTTCATAACGTCACCCCAGGACAAGGGCCTACTTCAAAGGGGCCCCACAGGGCTGGCTGAAAGGCAATAGTTCACTTTTGAAACTCAAGCCTGAGACCCATGTCCCCATGGTTTAAGGAAACAGGGACAAACTTAATCCCCTGAATTCTGACCTGGAGTAGTACAAGACTTGGATTATCTGATGACAATGTTGCTTACAACAGTTTCTTTTTTTCAGTAGAAGGATTTTTAACCTGTATTTGTCAGCTCAAATGCTCCATGTATCTTGTATCTGACATAATATGATGTTAAAGTCACTGTAGTAATCTGAATGAATCTGCCCTAAGAATCCAAGCCATAAGTTTTCAAAGGTCCTAAATTACAGCTGTGATGAAGCTTTGTCTTGTTTTGCTGTTCCTTTTTACCCACACAACTTTTTAGTTTATGTCCTGGTCATCAGCAGAAGTAATCGGAAATAATAATATTGCAAGATACAAAGTAAAGCAATTTGAAAATAGAACTCATTCCTCCCTTTTCAAATACCTTAATGACTTCCTAAATGCACTGTCCATAATACTGGCAAACAAAAATTACTTAGCTGATTTTTTTTAACACTTCTGAATGCCTCTCATTGCCACTATTTCATATTATATTTAATAAAATTTGTAGTGATGAAGTTTTCATTTCAGCGTTGACCTCAGTAATTACACAAAATCATTCCACCCTGGCACTACAAAATGTATAATTAAGTAAATGTATAAAAGTAAAATGTATAATTAGTTCACCTTCATAAGCTCAGTCACGCCATAGATGGACAAAAATACTACACACACAGACACAGGGCTACCAAGATGTTCTGTGTTGACCTCGCATGGACACCAGGTGCTCACCAAGCCGCTTGATCCCTCCCCTTTCCAGCTGGACAGGGGAGAGAAAAGAAGATGGAAAATGACACGTAGGTTGAGATAAGCAAAAGTGAAAGTTTGTGCATGCAGAAGCTGAGAGGAGAAAAAAAAAGGTTTATTCCCTACTTCCCACCAGCAAGCGATGTTCAGCCACTTCCCAGGAAGCAGGGCTTCAGCACAAGGTAGCAATTGCTCCAGACGGCAAAAATTGCAAATAACAAATGCCCCCCCTTTCTTCTTCTTTCCTTAGATTTCATATCTGAGCTGATGTCACAAGATATAGAATATCCCTTTGGTTAATTTGGGTCAGCTGTCCCAGTTGTGTCCCCTCCCAGGATCTTGCCCATCCCCAACCTCCTGATGGGGGAAATGTTGGAGAGACAGTGCCAATGCTGTGCCAGCAATGCTCAGCATCAACCAAAACACCGGGGTGTTCTCAACACCTTTCTAGATACCAATGCAAAGCACAGCACTGGGAGGGCTGCCATGGGAAAATGAACTCCTTCTCAGCCAGACCCAATACTTAAGAACAATGAGGAATGCTGTGTACAGAGATAACACAGAATTCCCTTGAATTTCTAAACTGCTACATGAAACTATGTCAAGTAATTTTCAAGTATGTGTAACAGGGCTGTGAGTTGGCCAGAGCTCTGAAGATCTGCCTAGTCCCTTTGCTTCCAGACAGAGCTCAAAGGTCTTTCTACTACGGAAGACAAACAAGGAGTGAGAAGGGTTAATCCAGACCTCCCCACATCATTGCTTCCATACAGTTTGAGGGAGAATTTGGTTGGAGGTATTTTTTGCTTTTTGTTTGAGAATTGGTTTTGAAAATTCATAGTGTTTGGTTTGTATCAAAATCTCCATCACCACTTCTGGTGTTTTGGCAGCCACCACGGGGTCCCCATGCTGGCGTCTCATTGAGTTCAGGACATGAGCCTGCTTTGAACGGAATCCTGCTCATTTCCACTTCTGTGCTTTGGTTTGTGGCACAACTCTGCCTCCAAGCATGCTGATGGGATTTCTTGTGGGTGAAATCAAGTTCAAGCTCTGCTCCAGGAATGCATCTAATGCCTTTCAGAAGAAGAGGAGCACTCAGTCTGCAAGACCAGAGTAGAGCTACTCTGAAATTAAATACAAACACACATCCCCCCCCTCATCCCCAAGGTATTTAAAAAGGAGTTCTACAGCAGCATTTAATACTCCAGAAACCTCTCTGGGAAGGATACCCAGTCCTCATCACCAGCTCCTTCACCCCACAGCGCTGGCTGTGTTGGAGCTCTGAACAAATGCCCTGGTCAGCCAGGCACCTGCTCACCATCTGCCATCCTGCTGGCTGACAGGTACCTGGAAATCACAGGTGAACAGCCAGCTTTACCCCAGGCAAAACTTCCAGGCAGATTAAGGCACCGCACATTCTTGCCCTCAAGTGCCATGACAGCAGCTTCTGTATTTTATGGCGTGATGAGGAAAAGGAAATACCTCCTTCTGGTCACCATCACCTCCATCCCAGGGGATGTCAGATGAAAATACAGGCAATAAGCATAGGAGATGCTCAATCAACTTACTTATAGAATACTGAGATTCCATACTTGGCTGGAATGTCTTGGAAACACTGAAAACCCATGACAAGTGACCTCCCCCAAACCCCTCCCTCTCACACCTCTGCCACAAGCCCCACAGACCCATCATTCAGTCAGGCCTAGAAAAGCAATACAGGGATGCTTTTGTTTATCATCAGGAGCTATTGCCATTTTATCACATTTGTGACCTCTTCGGCATAAAAAGAATAAATTCTTTGGTCATTTCCCTCACAGCATGTGCAAGACACCCAGCACAATCATTCTTCTTTATATTACTGTAATGGGAGAAAATGGCAATGACATAATAGGTAGATGTGAAAATGCAGTAAGACTGAACAAAGTAGAGGTTAATCATTAAGCCCTACCTCTGACAACTAAAGAGGTATCCAGTATTTACCCAAAGGATAGTGTTCCACTATATTGACAATGGTCATCTGAATATTAGTAGTTTACTGCTTTCTTACAGAAGCTATGCATCACCACTGCTCCCTCCAATTTTTCTTTTTTTCCTATCATCTCAAAAATAATAATCCTGCAACCTAAAGTCGTACTTTGCAAATGACAGAATTCAGAGACATATTTGCCTGGAGGACCAACAGTCTGACTCCCTAAGGTGCTTCGTTTTGTGAGGATTTTTAACTGTTCCTAAATATTGAATGTCATTTATGAACACCAGCAACATGTGTCTTACCAGAACCAAAAATGACAGTTAGCTATCAAGGCACAATACGAGCTTCAATTCCACAAATCATTTGTATCATGAATAGAACAAAATTTTCACTTTCTTCCAACTACACGCTCTGAACAACATATACTACAGATAAAAGTATAAATTTAGCTTTGTACAAGACTACAGATTTTGGTAAATGCTAAAATTAAGTCAACATGTACATTGTCTAGGGTACCCAAACCAGAAAGCAAATACTGTAATATTGCATTTCTGTCACAGACGACACATTTCTTACGGTTAACCTAAAAATTGTATTTTGAGTATCTTTAAAAATAGCAAAGCAATGAACATTCTTTTATAAAATTGATCTTGATTTTGAATGCTGGACCAATTACAAAGAGATGATTTCTCACTATAGAAAATGGGAATTTATCTCTCTCACAAACATGATTAAAATGAATCAAGTACCATGCTATCATCTTGCACAAAAGAACTTATTGATGTATTTCTGTCAGACTGGTAGAAGCAAGTTTCCCCATTCTGTATTCATTAAAGTAAGATCTTAGTCACCTTGAAAGAACACAGAACACATTCTGCACTCTCTGTTCTTGATAAAAATTCCAAATACTGCAACTATCACTCTCAGCAGCTCATAGTATAAATGCTTAAATATACAATTGATGTGTCCCAGGAAGAATTAAATTCAGAAAAAGCTTGGTTTAAGTCATTCAATATCCTTTTATTAGAAATCCCCAAAGTATAACTTTTGTTACTCATGTGCCAGCTCTTGTTGTCAGTTGGTATTTTCTCAGCTTGGCTACTGTCAAGATTTATTGACAATAACATTTGGACACATACTCCATCAAAATGCTGTATAAATACATACTGTATTGAGGAAGTCTTGCAATCTTTGATCATACATGAGGTACCATCAGCCCTTCCCATACAGGCCTCACTAATGGTGCCATTAAACTGATGTGACTTAAGAAAGTTTTTCCTGTGAAAATGGTACCTGTTTGCAGAAATGGGCAGCAGCAATAATTTTTACCAACACCAAAGTATCAGGATAGCATCTGGAGAGACTACACATGAAGTGAAGAGCTCCGATCAGTGGAAGGGAACAGCAGCTTCCTTTAATGTCTGCAGCATGGATGCCATAAAACCATTTCAAGATCCTGCTACTGAATTCTGGCAAATGACTTTGTTCTTGAATACTTTTATAATGGTTTTCACATTGTCTTAGAAAGCCAGTTTTAAGTTACAGAGGAGAAAAAAGCTTGCTGGCTTCAAGTGTTTTAAATGTTTTGTGGGGTTTTATTTTTTCATTTTTAAACATGACCTTTCCCCTCAGCATATGCATCACATCTCAATTTAATTCTAAATTATTAGTGGCTGTTTCACACAGCAGAAAGCTGAAACCTAGCTGCATTATGAAATCCACTCCCTATATTTTTACTTTACAGATTGAAGCAGCAGTAATTTAATTGTCTAGAAAGCATTTGCGATTAAAGAACTGTCAGCATTAAGATTTCTCCTTTCCTCTAATACCTTGGATTACTCCTGTGGTATTAGAATTTTGGTATAATATAATGTATATACTCATACCTGTTACACAAGAGATCATCCATCAATAATACAAAAGTAATCCTAGATTACATAAGAAATTACCAGTGAATCCTCAGGGTGATTTATATGTTCTTTTAAACAGTTGTCATTTCACTAAGTAAAACACACTAATTTTGCACGCACAAGATGTAGCTCTTGGTTCTCCAACTAGCTGTAAGCTTGATTGAAAGTGATATGGAAAAACCAGACATCTAACTTGCTCAGCCCCTGTTTATAAATTATAACATACTACTTTCATTGTTGCATAAATTATTTTTAAAAGTACTAAGAAAGTCTAAGAGGAAATCTTTTTAATACGGCTAAAAGGTCACATTTCCTAGTACAGGAAAGAAACAGTGCCAAATTACAGAAATAGCTTTTTTTTTCAATTTAAAATACAAGGTACAGAAGAAGACCTTCAAAACAGTAGCTACTGAAACATTAAACTTAATGAGTAACTTAAAGATCAAAGGATGGTAACATTCAAATCACAAAGCTCTTCATGACTTTCATCTCTGCAATAAAGCTGCTATACACTGACTTAGAGCTATACTGGGTTTTAGTAACATCCCCTTTACCAACACCCACCACCCCATAAAAAAAACTACTGGCAGCAACAGACACTGAATGCAGAAATACAGTTCATTACAGAAGAACATAGACACTGATTATTTTTAAACTGCAACTTCTTATGCCAATATCTTTTTTGTAGTCAGTATTTTTTAGGTAAAGTGGCAAGGATTAAATTTGATGGAGAAACTGAATCAGTTGTGTACCATCAAATAATAAACAAATACCATTAAAATCACTGGGTTTGACATCTCAAGAGTTAAATTAGAGCCAGAGTATTTGGCAGAATTCAAAACAGAACTATTCACAGATGAAGTACACCTGGTGAACACGTTTACCAGTGTCAAGCCAAAAGACACTTGGAAACTATCCAGTGCTGAGTACATCCAAATACACAGTGTACTACTGTACAGTCAACACTATTTTGATACTAGCAAGATTCTACTTCTGTATTAAAAACAATGAGTCACATGTTTACAAGTACTACACTAGATTGGCAGCTTCTCCCATACAGAAAGAAACATTGCATAGATTGCCTTGGTATTTCTATATCTGTACCCAAAACCACTGAAATCACAGGTTTGGTGGTATTCATGTAAGCGCATGCGAATACATACTAGAAGTAGATTTTCACCAGGTCATTTATTTTAATGCCCAGAAGAGATCAATGTGATCATGAAGCTAAGAACCTCTTCCAGTAATAAACATGTCAAGCCACTAACTTGGTGAAGTTTTACAATATTCAGTCTTAATTTAAGAAGGCAAAAAGTTTCCATTGAAGTTCCTATGTCTTCCAAAGCTTAATTACTCTCACTTAGATTTTCACCAGCATTCTCATTCTGAATGCATTTGAGTTCTCAATGACTGTATCTCATTATTTCCCAAATTAAAATATCTTTGACATCAGACATCTTTTCTTCTGGGACATGATCAAATAACCTCCTAACCTCAAACAACTACAACAGATTTATGAGAACACATTCAAGGATACAGCACAGATTTTGTAGTTTTTAAATCATGCTTGAAACTAAAATATAACACCTTTTTCTAGTCATCTCTTTCTCAGTAGTAGCAAACAAAAGTAACACTCCTCAATTCTGCTTTGTTTTCCTTACTTTTGGATCCAAGATCATACTATCACTGCACTTTTAGTAATATCACACCAGGAACAGATGTTTAACTGATTATGCACCATTATAATTAACTGCTTTTCAGTGACACAGTTTTGGAACAGTTTTCTGGAACATGCAAGTGCAAACCATTTTCTTTATTCTGGATATATGACAACATTCTTGGCCATGTTAAAATGAATGCTGATCTATCGAGTCCAGCTCGCCAAGTGATCTGTGTTACTCTACAGAGCTGCCCCAAACTGTAATCATTTCATCTGGCTCTGTCTTCCGAGAACTTTGTATGTTCCACCTGGATCGTGAATAAATAACTGAACAGCAACAGGCCATCAGGAGCAGGTCAGACCAAAATCCTTGTAACTCACTGTCCTGTCTCTGACAGTGGTCAAGAGAAGGTATGTGAATACACAAACCACAGCAAGAAGCTCTGCAGCTAACCTACTTTTAATTTCTTATGAAACTCCAATAATTTTTAATAATAATTTTAATTAAAATTATAATTTTTATAATATGGAAAACAGTGAATAATGTTCCCTATTTACTTTTAACACAGTTTAGAGGTTTTCAGGATAAAAGCCTCTCAGCTATTCATGACTCCTCACACATGAGCTTTCCCACAACTCTGCCTATTTCTATACCTTTCCTTGTCCTGTTATGCCCTTTTTGACATGGAAGAATCAGAGCTGTGTCAGCATCCAAGATGCAGGTGCACCACTGTCAGCTCACACAGCGGGAACAAGATGTTTTATTCTGTCATGCATGTTGACTGCTGCTGAGTTTTTCTTTTCACAGGGTGTATCGTCCCTCCAGAGCATCACTCCTGCAGATAACAAGTGCCTTGTTCACAGTCAATCAATGTGCAAGCAAAGTTAAAACATTCCACACGCCCCTTTTCACTTAGCATTTATCAGTGCTGAATTTAATCTGGATTTTATAGGAATCTTCTTCCTGATCACTTAAATTTACAGAAAAACACAGAAAATCAGAAGAGGAAAAGACTTGGACAGCCAATGGAATATTCATATGTTCAAGACATCAACGAATATTCTCACCCCCATTCGTTTAAACACTGGCAAACTAACCTTAATAAAATATTACTTGTTCAGTGATCTATATGTCTTTTTCTGCAGAGTAACTGCTATTAAATACAACACAAAACAGACAAAAAAATACTACTTTAACACAACACTTGCAAGCTCAAAGTGAGCACACATTCCCCTATAACCACATCGCCACTCAGGGCTGGGGAACCCTCCAGGACCCCACAGCATCCTCCACTGCTGCAGGATGGCCTTTGACTCACTGACAGCAACAGGCACATTTCTCCAGACCTGTAGAAAGACCTTGGCAGAAGAGATCTGTCTCTGATGACTCGGCAGGATGTCCTCTGTGCAGTCTGTAAATCCTCAAACCATGCAAGCAGACTGATACAGGGAGGAAGTTATCGAAATTTTAAGCATTTTGCCCTGCTGTGAAAAGATGGGGTATAAGCATGAGGTAAGTCTTTCTCTAAACATCTCCTCTTTCAGGGTTAATCTGGCAGATAGCAGCCACCCTGAATGGTCAAAACTGGCAAAGGCTTTCCTGCTGAAGGCTCAGGGAGAAGACTCTCCTACTCCTCAGTTACTGGAAGGTGGCTCCCATAATTTACAAGTTAAAAAACAAAACCAAAACACCCCCCCCTGCAAAAAGCACACTGGACAGAAACAGTCAGCAGTACGGCACAAAATCAGCAAAATGGTGCAGAACAAAGTAAAAAATAAAAGGTAAAAGCCCAGCAGCCTGTCCTGAGCCCAGAGACAGGGGTGAATCTCAGCTTTTGTGGCCAGAGAGGATCAGCCTCATGCACATCCCATAGAAATAATGGGGAGAGACTATACCAAGGAGGGAGCAGCATTACAGAGAAACTTCTAGACTGGCTAAGTACAACCCTGTATAAAATAACATTGTCAATGTTTTTACCCTTGTTTCCCCCAAGTCAAAAAATTCAGGCTCAAAATCAGAATTTTTCCACTTCTAGTTTCATTCATTTTCTTCCAGTCTCAGATTAATAGAGTGGTGACCCATATCCAGTACGTAACAAAATCTACTCAACTTCTTTCAGCATATTATAACTATAGAATAGAGTGAAAGACAAAAGTGAAGTGTAATTCCAAGTGTTATCAATCAGCAGAGTCATGCTGCAGTCTTTCTGAACAAATACATTGCCAGCCTCAATAACCAACGAAGATTATTTTTAACAGCTGAAAAATGAAATTAAAAAAACCCCAATGACCAGCACTCTTATACCTTCTGAAGCCATTTACCTCCTCCAAAACCTTTTTTCACTGGCATGCTGTTATTGCAATTTAGCAGGTTTTTTTCTTGGTCAGACTATCTCCCTCTCTGCTTTCTTCAGTGCCAACAACTAAACAAAGCACAAAATACTGGCCTCAACACACAAGGAAAATTGAAGATGCTCTTATTGTTCAGGAATACAGAGGGAAACAGGAAAATCTATCAATCTGACACAAGAAAACTAGGCCAACCAATGAGAAAGCTGACTTTGAACTTTTATTCATTTTTCATTAATCCAAAATGTTAAAAGCAGGAATAGAGCTTCTTTTATTTTTCCTAGAAGACCAAAGCCTTTTCCCATGGATTGAGTTAAATATAATGATTTCTGTTATAAAAAGAAGTTTTATCACTGTTCTCTCTTCACAGTGTTGAAAACAGAAGAAAGCACACTATTAGTAGAATAAATTAATTCCTGACATTTCATCACCCCCTTACCTTTCAGCTGATTGGCAGTGACTAACAGATAATAAGAGAAAAGAAGAGAGATACAGATCCCCCTGCTGAAGACCAAACCTGGTCCATTCTCCCAAGTTTGAGAACCACATCAGCTCTGACTGAAACAAACTGGAACTCAGAAATAAACAAAAGTGAGACAGTTCCTTGCCAGCAGGCAGTTGAGCTGTGGTACTTCTTGCCATGGGATGCTCCAAATGCAGGGAACTGGCATGGGATCTGCAGGGGGACTGGATTAGGCTGTGGAAAACCAATCTATTTTGGTAAATTAAATGCACAGGAGCTACAACTCTGAGCTGTGACAGAGACTAGGAGATCCTTGTGGAAAATATCACAGTGTTACTTTACTGTAGGCACCTGCTTTAATAATTTTCAGTCTGGAGACAAGATACTGGGATATTCCACGGCTCTTTGGCCTGGTCCAGGACAACCACATGTATTTTTATTAATGGTCCAGACTGCAGAAAATGAAAAGCTGTGTAACCATAAACATTTCTGAAGTCCATTTATCACATCTTCACAGTATTATTAACTGACAATTCACACAAAACAGCAAAGCAGCAAGTAAAAACAGCCAGGAAACCCAGCTGCCAGAGTTCTTCAAAGTAAAGCTTCTTCCAAAGCTTTATTACCTATTCACATTTCAAAAAGGAAACACCAGCCAACCAAAAAGGCTAATAGACTAACTAATCATACAGAACAACTGGCTCAACACGTAATTCAGTACCACCATTTTGACAGAAACTTTCAGAGACTAAAACCAAACCAACTTGACTTAAGTGCTATTTAATAAATGATTACTTGAGGGATATTATTTGTTTAAAACAATTGCTCTGCTTCAGCTAAAGAAGTACTTTGGAAAGCTAGCATTAAAAAATTATTTGCTCTGATCTTTTCCAAACTGAGGCTTGGCATCTAATCCCTCTTCATTACCAAATAGCTTCATAACCACATATTCCATTTGTAAAGTAATCACAATAACAACACCAAAATAGTTGACCTGAGTTCTTCAAAGGTAACTACAGAAAACAAAACTCAAATAGAATTTAATTACACAGAGAGTCAGGCAACACAGCCCCTCAGTCTTATTAAAAATATATGAAAATATATGGAGGGTATTTTCATTTGAAGTAATTTTGTTCAATTAGCAATACTGCTGTATTACTTATTTAAATAAGAGATGTTTTCCCAGTCAGCAAGTTGCTGTTCAACTATGTAAAATTGTTATGAAGGTCATTTCATAGACCAATTCACTAATTGACTTGTTATTAAATATAGGCACAAATAAATTAATTAGAATTGTTTAAAAAATAATAGTTTATTAGAAACAAATTTATAATGATAATTAATAATCATGAAGTACTTTGCAGCAGTAATTTCATGTGCTCTAAATGCAGAAGATTATAATTTATTACATTTATTTAGCTCAGGGTTATTTTCTATTTCATCAATCTATATTGCTGACTCTTTATATTGTTATTTATAATTTATAATTGTGCAGAAAGGGGAGAGAATTATGAATAGTACAACAATAAATGACTGTTAATATTTTTTTTCCCCACATTTTATGTCTTAGGAATTTCCTTATTCATCCTTTTATTATAGAAGGGAAAGTCAAAGAAAAGTGTTAGAAAATTTACTTTCTCTTTTTCTGCAAATCTCATTTGTTTAAACAGAAAGACATCAGAACTAGAATATCTGTTAGGGTTCCAAAAGGACTAGCAAGTATATAAAGCACCAGGTAACTCTTAATTTAACAAGAATAAAAGTTGGAATTCATTTTGTACACTAAGTCATAAAAATAAATACCAAACATCTATGATTGACATCAAGTCACTTTTTGATGTTCCTATCTCAAATGTGTTCTCATCTGCTCTTCCTCAGGTATACTTGGGATCCACAAAAAACAGGTCCTCAAACTATAAAACCTTAATGTGACCCTACCAGCACTGCTGCTGAAGAAAGGAAAGGAAAGCAAAGGAGAGCATGAACCACAGAAAAAGAACCCAAAGAACTCATGTCTTACTGCTCCCACCAGACGGACTTAATATTCTTACCAGTCTCCCAACATTACAGCAAAAAAGCATAGAACTTCCCTCCATAAGACCTTGACATGATATAGCCCAGGAAAAGAGCAGATTAATTTTCCAAGAGCCTACTGTTTACTAAACATGGAGGGATAAAGAAACAAACCACAGATATTATTCCCACATGCACCAGCAGTTTAACAGCTACCTGAATATCTGGTGTCGTAACTCCCACAGCCTGACTGTTTTCTAAGCCCATGTAATCCAAATTGCTTTAAAAGTTATAATATCATACTTAGAAGAGTTACTTGAAGCATAATGTGATAAAATTTTGCTGCTCTCCCTCTATTATCTTGCTATAGGTGAGATGCTGTGTGACTCCATCAGGGACTCCAGTAAAACAAAACTCTCATGATGACAGTGTTGGTAGAACAGAACTCACGAATGCCTTCCCAATACAAAAGCCTTATAATGATGACATCAGTTACTGAGAGATTAAAAAATTGTTTTCTTCCAGTGGAAAGAAGGTTCCATTTATGCATTTTGACTGTGTTTCCTTTCCTACATCCTGTGTGTAGTATGGATAGAAAATTGTGTCTTTTACAAAAGTAGCACAAATTTGTTAAGTGTTACCTCAGCTGACAAATAGCCACAGCTGAGAACAGTTCATTAACCTGATATAATTTAAGATAAAGATTTGTGATAATTATGTGAATAATACTAGCTGTGTCACAGAAGAAATGGATACAGTCCCTTAAGCTTAGATTTGCTTATGTAAACTAGTTTTATGGCTCAAGAACTGCATGGAGAATAACAGCACGCATTAAGATTCCCTCTTTATCACTGTAATTATTTGTGTTACACACATTTCACAGTTTTTCCAGGACAGTTACAATACTGTTTGAATGTTGCCACAAAGGTGTAGAGAAAACTGGAAATTAAACTTTTCCTCTTCCCTTCAGCATAGTGCTGGGGATGGAAAACAACTCTGATCATTGTGGCTGTTCCCTCAGCGGTGTGTCTGGTGGGTCAATATAAAATCACTGCTTGACACAACCACATTCAGACCTCTCTACTCCACTAGCTGCAGTTCTAATGATAAGTTCTAAGGAGGCAGAGCTAAAGATTGAAAAGATTTTTCTTGCTTCTAAGTTGTGCAATAGGATCAACTCCATCTGCCTGGCCCCAATTCCAGGCACGGCTGAACTCCAGGACTTAATTCAGATCTCTCTAAGGACCCAAGTCCTCACTTATTTCAGCTCCACTCAGCGAGTTCAGAAGGATAAAATGAGTCAAGGATCAAAGGTGATGAGGGAAGATGTAATAGAGGGTTTTAGAAAAGCAGAAGAAACTGGGAAGTCATGCAAAACTAAAGAAGTGATGAGACCGCAAGCTGCCAGCAGAGCCTGCAGCACGTGGCAGTGAAAGTGCAGAGGCTGGCACAGAGGTGGAGCACAGCAGAGGACCAAAAGCAGAGCTGATGAGGAGGGAGACCGGTTTATTGCTTTTTCAGAAATGCACTGGCAGTCCGCAATTCATATAATCAGTGAACAAAAACAAGATGCAGATGACAAGATAAAACAGGCAGAAGTATCAATAATAATAAGGGGGGAAAAGGAAAGTGTAGAATTGAAGGATTCTGGGAATGGGACAGATGGGACTAAGTAAAGAGGATGGTCCGTGGAAGACAAAGAAATAAACATTTTTCTTCGTAGTGCAAAGTTCCCCAGAGAAGACACATGTTAATATATGAAGATTCACAAGTTAGGAGTTCACAGGAGTTAGGAGTGCTGGAAAATTTTATTTCTCAAAACTGGTAATAGCTTTTGGTTTTCTTTTCCCTCTCAAATGCTTGTAGGTTTCCTCTTGTGCCAGATTGTTAGCATATTCCATTAGAGAAACCTTTCCTAACATTTCAGTATACCTCCTCTGAAAATTCTATAAAACCTAATCTGATAATAAAGTTGTTCACAAACAAATTATGATCTTCCAGCCCTCCTCTCTCAAAGAAACTGTTACCATGCACATTAATTTCTAGTGCAAATTATCAAAATAAATGTTGCCAAAGAACTACTAATATACAATAATATTGTTTGATTCTTCCATTACGTTTTTCTTCACATTTTCCAGGCTTGATTTTGTTACTACTACTTTTAACCTTATTTTGCATTCTATAATGCAGTTTGTTTTTTTCTCAAGTCACAGTACACATAAAACCTTTACCCTCCCAATTAATACTTTTGTTTATAAAACACGAGTTCTGTGGTACAGGCAATCTCACAAAGAGAGAGGTTTCATGAAGAGACATCATCTTGACTGTTATTAATTCTTCAATAAACAACGAGAATCGTAAATGTTCATAATTTAGAGACCTTGACTTACCAAGTTACTTGAAAGCCACAATGATACCTTAACAACACAGAAAATCCATTAACATCACTGTGTGTTGTACAAAGCCTACAGTACAAATGCTGAAAACACAGCCCAGCATCCTTCCATCCTCATGAGTTCTGATGAGTAGCCACTCGGCAAAGGCAAGCTTAAAATACAAGTTTAAAAGAATTTGCTTACTTATGCACAGCTATCAGCAAATCCAGATTCTATATGGTCTAGGAATAAATCTCAGGTTTTTGTGAAGACTTACAGGTCTGTGAGCATAACACCCATAAACTGCTGTGTTATTGGCAGAACTGTTTATGCATTTGACAAACTGCTGTTCAGATAAGACGATATCCAACTAAGTACAGAAAAGAAATTGTCAACAACTCTGCAAGACCGTAACAGAAATTGCAAAAGCAGGGCTTTCATGGCTAACCATACCTTCAGAATACCCTCAAATGAGTCCCAGGCATGAAAACACAGTTGGAACTGATTTTAAGAGGAGGGTGAAGAATGGCATGTTGCCACAAGAATAAGAACAAAGCCTAAACTGTGTTCCCTGTATTACATAATTGCTGAAGTAGATGAAAAAATGTTAATACTATAGGTAATACAGAGGTTTTAGCCAAATTATATTTGAGAAGTCTATAAGCAGACAGCAAACTTGTGACTGATCAAAAATAATCACAGTTGACTGGATAAGTACATACCCAACCTTTTCATGGTTTGTATGCTTTCACTGCTGTAAGGGTCTGGATATTCCATTAGAAACATGGAAAGGAAAGAAGTTTAGAATCAATAGGCTATTTTTCCTCAAAAATCTAAGTCAAATGGCATAAATAGCAATTCTTGAAAACATGCACCAATACTACTGAGCAGTGAAAACCAAGCTGGCAAAAGCACTGGCCCTCAGATGTGCATGAACAAAGGGCTTAAGGTGCAGATATACAAATGTATGCTTCCTGTTGGCTGCTAGAGCTGAAGTTCTGCCTTGGTAAAGGTACTCTGCCCTTTAACTTTCAGATTTATGCCAGCCCTGTATTATAAAACCAAGGCAAAAGACACCGGTGAGGGAAGTAGGGATGGATAAGCTGAAACATGGTTGAATCCAACAGCCACAAAATTTGTGATGACAGATGGTCTCAAATGGGGAGAAACTTTGCACAAAAACATCACTTTCTGTGGCTGTATCTACCCAGAAATTTTCTAGGTCTGTGTTAATAGTGAAGTAATAAATGGGCTTCTAGTGTCACAGGTGTTAATGTGATTCTCTTGTTGTAAAGCACCTAATATTTAAATATTCATGAGGATGCAGAAAAATGATAACATACATAAAATTTTAAACCTTTGGAGTTTCATTTTAATAACATTGTTTGGACCTCTTCTTTCTGGACCTTCCCCATTCACCTCTCTCCTAATCACTCTACCACTCCCTCCTCTTCACCTCACCTGGTGTTTCATTATGCTGCCAAGATATTTAGAAGGGGACAAGGAAAGAAAAATATACTTTGAGAAATGTTCTGGAATGGCTTCAAAAAAAAAAAAAAAAGCATCACATTTTCAAATCTTTTAAGAACAATCCATTTTAAGGGATGACAGTACTTTGGTCCCAATGGCCAGCAACTCATGCAGCTTCATATAAAGGCAAATTCCATATACATAAATCATCTTCTCCCTGGCACCAACTCACTGCAAGAGATGAAAATATACACACTTCAGAAACTAATTTCTGTTGCACATATCTTTAGATAGATAAAATTAAATAGATTTTATTAATATTAGGCCAACATACCAAAAAAAAAAGAAAGATAAGAGAGCCAACAAGATATACACAAAATCTCTTCCTGTTTAAGGCAAACAAGGTCAGTAGCCAGACAACTGACAAATTACCATATCATAAAACCCCAGCTTCATTTAAGACTTCTCAATAGGTATCACATTATATAGCCTTATATGATAAAACTCCCTTCCCACATGCATTACTCTCCCCCTGGCTAGCTTCACCAGTTTATTTTTACCTCTGGAACGAAACTAAGTGTAAGATCACAATACTGCAAATTTCCTAGTATGCAACAAAAATAGGACTTGATTTCTACATTAAATTACCAAATTAATGAACTGTTCAATACTGTGAAATAGTTTTATCTGTTTCCAGATATTCTTATCGCATTCTCCTACACAAACCGCTTTCCTCAAAAAAAGTTACACTGAGGACATAAAAGCACAGGCACTCCTTAAACTCATGATGTTTACAGTTTAATAATAATGGAGAAAGAAACATCAGGATGACTTGCATACTTTAAAAAAGTTATGGTACATGATAACTATTAAAGTAGCATATATTGGACATTATTTGCTATGAGAGCTCTATCTTCGTTAACAGAATTTTTTTCACACTTCAACTAAATTAGAATTGACCTACAATTTCCAATGATGCCAGTGCATCAGTTTCATCCAAAAAAGTAATCCCCTTGGAAGTGGTCATATTGCTAGTACTTTCTGTTATTCCCAGGCAGAGAAGAGAATTCAGGTGCAGGTATTTCCTTGTCAGAAATAATAACAATAAAATACAGTGTGGCCACTCTAGATGAATATATAACATGTAGTATCAAGGCAGATTAGACTAATATTTGAGTAATGTTTGAAGACTTATCACCTCTAGAACCTTTCTCTTCTCTATAAGTTGGGCTCGCCCCAACTATCTGTCCCAGACCTTCCAAGTCTTTGGCATATTTTATGTTGGCTTCCCTATTAGGAGTTTCTTTCACAAACTGTTTTTTCTTTTTCTTTATTTAAGAGTTTCAGAGAAAGTGTGTATAAATATGTATATACACATAAATAATGGAGCAGGAAACCTGTTTCTTATTCTTTTTTCCTGCCACTTTGAGTGAACACAGTAAGCTAACCAAGGTGAAAAAGTTTGCAAAAACCTTTATAACAAGAATCAACCTACCTTCTTTAATAATGCTGTTATTTACAAATTAGCAATGCTATCTTCAGTGTCAAATCAATAAAGAAGAATATGTGAGTTTTAAGATGTGGAAATAAAACTACTAAATAATATTTTTTTGTTCAGTCTTTCTTCAACTCTTTGTTTGCTTTGGCTAGCTTAAACGCTGAACTCTTTGGGACATAAAGAACATTTTGTGATCTATTTTAAAAACAAGATGCTTGTATCAAATAAACCATATTGATATACCCTAAACTGAATATAGGAGTGTAAAAGACCAGACCAGACATGAAAAAAAATGCAGTAATATAATAACTCTAAAGAAATTCCAGTAGACATGATATAAATGAATGTGACATGAAAGTAATTTTGGGACAGAGAAAAGTGGGGCAACGCTGCTTTCAGAAGACTATTTAATGTTTGTGAAGTGCTTTGAAGATGAACACCCCTTCATACATATTATGGCTATGGATTACCACTGGAGCCATGTAGCCCTACTCTGAAACTGAGATTCTGAGGAACTTGAGACAACCTCCAATTCAAAGACAGAAGAAAGGCATAGACATAGAAAGTATTAAGAATCCTGTATGATAAAGAATTGCTATAAGCCATACACTACCATAAATTTTCTTCATTTCTATTATGACAGTTTAAAATTACACCTTTCCATAGGTGTATCTGTGGGTAAAATTTGTAAAAATATCAATCTTCAGTACACTTGTACTTTCTTTTGAATTGAGGGAGGAAAAAAAAATAAATGATGCTACTATTAGAAACTGATGGCATTTATAACTTCAAAGTATATTCTGCCCGGTAATACCAAGACACATATTGAACTGAGAACTTCCAAGATTAAAAGGATAAAGTTTTTAACACCACTTGACAAGAAGGAAGAAAGTATATAAGCAACCTATCAATAGACTGTCCAGTAGAGAATCTAATCTGCTAATTCCTGAAATTTCAAACTGTAGAAGTTTTGCATTGAAAAAAGCAGCAAAAAATTTTCTCCACATAAAGCAAATTTCAGCAATTCAGTCAAAAAGTTTAACAATTTTTCTGTCAATATAGAAGAGAAAGAAGATTGCAAATAGCCTTATTCCCTAGGGTTACACTTTAACAATCCAATCACAATGATGAAAAAAAAAAGTAAAATGTTGGTTTGATACAAGAATTCTCAAGTATTCAGCCACAGAGTCTAAAATGAGAAAACTACATTATCCTGAAGTGATATGATGACTCCTTGTTGGGTCTACACTTCAGTGCCTACTGAGAGTGAAATGGCAAGAGTAGATCCCATAAATTAGTGATTCAACAGCTGTATTCTTCATGAAAAAAAAAAAAAGTAATCCCCTTTTTCCACCCCATCCCAAAATACAAAGCACAGAGATGCATGTTGCAAATCCATAAGGACTAGAAACCCTTTTAACAAGATACATGCAAACACTTTGTGAAGCTACAGCTAAGTTTTTTCTTTTGATCCACATCAAGCACATGAATCCTGTTTCCAAAGCAATAGAATACTAAATAAAGACAGTGAAACAGAGTCCAGAACGAGGGGGTTTTTTGTTTGTTTTGGATTTTAATATAAAATAAAGAGGAGAGAATAGTTGCTTTATCAGCTTATATTTTGATTTTATTTCTAGTGTGATTGTTTATCATTGGGAGCATTCAGACAGTACTGAATAGCTCTAGTGTTCATATGATTTCAAAGAAACTCTGCAGACTTCCCCACCTCATGAGCTGGAAATAATTGGTCCAAACCTGTCAAGAATAAGCATTTCTTCAGTGACTTCACACTAGTTTGTAGTCACTGTGTGTGATTGTGTCAAAGGTATTTCTAGTAGCAATAGTTCAGTACATATATACCATAAAGAGCCTAAATTGTCAAACTCAGACAAGGTCCATGGTCACTTAGGTGAAAGAATATTAATTTGCTGGTAAGTAACATTACTGAGCATGTAATTGAAATGTTACACATCTACAGTGTCATCTCTTAATGACTTAAGAGATAGAGCAGAGGTAATTCACTTTCATCTCTGCAGAGCAGTTACCAGAGTTTGGTTTCAATCTTGCCTTCCAAAAGATCATAGCACTAGGGAACCAGCATCCCTATATAATGAATAATCTGCCCCAACCTCCCCAAAATGTTTATTACATTGGTTCATTACAGTGTTACCGCATCTGAACATATATTCTTTTATTCACCTCTATATTTCTTAATTGTTAAAGCTATCCAAAACATTATGTTCCATATGTTATAGCTCTCTTTCTCTCTGTGGGCCCATAAAACTGAGTGGAAGCAGGCAGCATCTACCAGAATATTCTCTTTTGCCTGTGTCTCTTATGCAGCTACAAAAACAAATGTAAGAGCGCTAATACTTGAGCTCATTATCATTACTTTCTACAGCTGGCCAAATCCCACAAGTGTAACTTATTTCATAAAAACCAGTTTCTCCTGGAAAATCTCAGATATATTCAGTCAAATTTTCACCTATGTGTTCCAGCTACTGAAAACTACTAACACAGATTTTAACTTTTTTCCTTTTTACCTTCAATATCTAGCTTTAAATTTACTTCTTGGAAAGAAAAAAAAAAAAAAAAACACAAAAAACAACCCCCTCAAAAACCCACAAAATGAGAAGAGAGACTGTAAGAGGAAAGGGATAAGTTTAGGTGATACATGGTACTATACTTGTCCATGCGAAATACAAAAGAAAAATAAAAACTGTATCTTCTATATCAACTATGGCCAGCTAATCAGCTCTCAGGTCAACAGATATTTGCAATTAAGTTTAAAAAAACTAACACAGTACCTTTCTAATGAGTTTTGATCAAGTGTTTCCTGAAATGAATGTGTTTAGGGTGATAGGATCAAGTTTGCTACTGGTGCCGTAAATCATATGTATAAGTGAGCAAATCCTCCCACTTACCACTTCAAACACACCACCTCCCCTGTTCACCATTTCTCACTTCTGTTTCCAATTCCGTTCCTTTTCACTGCAGTGAATACATACTTCTGTTGATCTCATGGTCGGCTGGATTCATCAACTGGTACTTACCTCAGCAAAAGTTTCTTAAAAACCTAAATATGACTGTGAATCAATGTTTAGGAGGAAAACCCTTTGCAGACGTGCTGAGTGTGAGAGTTTCTATAGATCTTTAACCAACAGGAAAAAATAGTTCCTGCCTGCCCAAGACGTCGACATTTTATAATTCTGGTGAGTACCACCTCTAACTACATGGCCAGTTATACAAACTAGAGAAGTAGCAGTGAATTTATCACCGAGGTTAAAACTTACGCTGGTAAATAATGCAATACTCTACACCAGCCTATTGAAATTTAGCTGGAAGTGCAATTATTGTATCTTGTATAGAAGCAAGCGTTTCCTAAGTAAATAATCAGCATACGGATAATCAGCATCAGGTCACTCAACAGTTATAGCTAAGACTGAACTGGAGCATACATAGCACATCTGTACATTTACAAGCACAAGCTCCCCAGATGTTATAAATTACTATCTTTACCAGTTGCCTCCTGAAAGTGTTAACTTAAAGAAAATGCACTGAACAGTGGAGATGTTCACAGCAGGAATTGTCAACAGAACTAAATTCAACAGTAAAAGATCTGTTGATATGTGTATGATCTAAAGGGTAAATGTCACAGAGCTATTACTGCTTGGGTGCATTACAGGGACATTACTTTCAGCTGTACTTGAGGATACAGTCACAGAAAGTTCTACTACCTTACTTGCAACATACTATTTATTCAAGTTTAGCTATGTGCAACAGGCAACAAAATATCATAACCTAATTCCTACTTTAAAAAAAAACAAAAAACAAAAACAACCGAAAAACCCAAACACCATACCCTGAGTCATTATAAATTACCAGACAACTCTGGACGATATTGGAGATTTGGAAGTTTCATGGTTGTACAGAAACTCATGTTTAAAAAGAAGCTGTCAAATTCCAAACTTTATTTAGAGGAGATGAGAGAGAAAGGAAAACCAGTTAATGACACAGCAGTCCAGAAGGCAGTTCAGCATTACCGATACCATTCATTTATTGCCCGGACAGTGTGAGCCCGTCCCGTTGCTGGCTGAAAGGTACACCAGAGAGCTCCATCACTTCTGCTACCACTGACATTTCCCAAACCGCCGCCCGCAGCAGCGTGCAACTTACACCAGGGAAAGCCCAGCTCCCCCACTTCGACCCAAACGCCAGCCGGAGCTTCCCAGCTGAACACAGGGAAAAAAAAAAAAAAAAAAAAAAAAAAAAAAAAAAAAAAAAAAGAGAGAGAGAAAAAAAGAAAAAAAAACCAACCCCAAACTCTCACAGACTTTTTAAAAGCAGGGGCAGGGCTGCAGCGTCCACGGAGCGGTTCTGCCGGCTCCGGAGTGCCGGGCGCGGGGTCCCCTCGGGCCCCGCGTCTCCCCCGCGCCCCTCTCCCCCGGGGCACCCCCTGCCCGCGCCAGGTGCGCGCTGCCCCGCGGGCCGTACTCACAGGGACACGGTGCGGTTGGGCAGCACGGCGGGCTGCAAAGTTTCCACCAAGTCTCCGCCGGTGCAGACCACTTTGATGCGGAGGGCCGGGCGGCCGGGCCCCTTGGCGCGCTCGGCGGCGCAGAGGCAGCGGTCCACGATGAGGTCGGGGCAGTTCCTGCTGCCCCCGCACAGCCCCAGCGCGGCGGCCAGCAGGCAGAGGCGGGGGCACAGCCCGCGCATGCTGAGCCAGCGAGCGGGAGCCGCCGGCTGCCGCGCCGCGCATGGCACGCGCCCGTCCGCGCCGCTCCGCGGGCCCCTCCACGCCTCCTGCGCCCACCCCGCCCCGCCTCTCTCGCTGCGGCCGGCTCCGCTCCGAGGGACCCCCCCCTTCCTCCTCCTCCTCCTCCTCCTTTCTCCGAGGAGCCGCCGCTCCTTTCCTGCCGCAGCCCGTGCAGCCGCGGCGCTGGGCGGACCCCGCGGCGCTCAGCGAGCCCCCCCCCCCTCCTCCGCCTCCCGCCGCTCCCCCCGGGGTCCGGTAGCCGCGGCCCCGGAGCACCCGGAGCGCCGCTACCTGCGCCCGGTGCCCTGCGGCACTGCCAGCCCTGTGCCCCCCAGCGCTTTGGGGGAAGCCGGACAGATGCGCCACGGGCGCGCCGCAGACCGAAGAGACGCGACCAGCCCAGGCACAGGGCAGAAAATCGCGAGCTGGAAAAACTGTGTGGGTCGGGAATCTAGTTTTGAAAATAGCCACCTTTGCTGCCGCTCTTGAGAAACCTGTGTGCTAAGTGCTGTTTGCACCTATGGCTATGGGAAAGGAGCTTCAGGACATGGGCAAGGGTCAATGTAAACCACGACAGGACAGTCCAGCCACTGCCACCGGGAAGGGTTCATGCAGTTAGCTGACTTCAGACACCTCAGATAATGCTGTGAGCATGACCTAAATCAAAGGTTTGAGCAGTAGTCAAAGACACGTCATCATCCAGGTCAACGAGCACGTTTCTTTTCGACTTGTATTTCTCTGTCATTTATGGCACACGGTGGCTTTGGAGCCCTCTCAGCAGTATTTTGTGATCCGACTAGTAACTTCTAGTGTAGATTTTCAGCATCAACTGCAAGCTACCCTGTTGGGGCTTTTTTGCTGGAAGTGAAAAAAAAATTCCACATTGTAACAACAACTTCCATTTTTAATGGCCTTTTACTAAAAGAGCAGGTTCCTTGCCTTCACTTACTCGATGGAGACTCTCAATGCACATTTTCATTGCAGGATCTAGGCCAAAGTTAGTAATAGTCTGCCATAGCTATAAAGCTATTTTAAGAAATTACTTGGGTTTTATAAAATAATATTGTACTATAGCCCCTTAGGGAAGATTTGTCTTGCACATTTACAGTGCCTGTTATCACTGTGTTCTAATACCCAACTGGAGCCTTTAGGCACTATAGTATTAATAAGTGATAGGAGGGGTAGTGCCCTTGTGAAATTCAAGGCTACTAGGAACTTTTTCAGGAACAATCTTTTTCTGCACAGTTGTTGATTTAAAGAATCATAAATATTACAACCTCTGCTCTTTTATTTTTAAAAGCAAAGTTGTGTAAGGCTTACTGGCAGGCAGCAAAATGGATTGTATTTCATGAGACCACTCAACATTGCTATGGTTGCATGATATTATTTATCATAAAGAAACCCAATGTATTTAATTTTAAAAATGCTCTTCTAGCTTTAAAAAATCCTGTCTCATCCACACTGTTTTTGAAAGTGCAAGTGAGGAATACACATTTATTGAGATGGTAGCATAGATTTCATACAGTGTTAACCTTGGTGATAAGAAATGGAATTTCTCAGTCAAACTCAACCGTTAAACATATGCTAGCAGAATTTTAACGGTTTTTCCTACCTCACTGGTACTGAAAGGTTTTTTTAAATACTGTTTCATTAGGGAATAAGAAGGTTTACAGTCACATTGAGGCTATCTATCAAATTCTAGAGTAAAGGTAGAAAAGGGATTATTCAAAACATTAGAGGCAAAAAATAAAAGGAAACTCCCCTCCACTTTCCAATCTATCTTCTTTTTTGCTTTATTACAAATTAAGACAAAAAGTTCAGCCATTTTCCCTTTTCTTCACTGACATCTACAAGTATCCAGAAAGTCAAAATTTTATGATGATTTAAAAGCACAGATGATGGTTCCTGCCCTGAGATCTCACAGTCTAAACGATTGCCTGGACAATTGAAAAAAAGGACCTGAGCACCTACAGAGCTCAGCTGCTTCAGTTGTCACCAGCCAGCACAGCAGAACGTTTCATGGTGGCAGTAGCTAGTCATTTTCACAGACTGTGAAAGATACAACTTCCACCCACTCACGATATACAAACAACTAAATTTCCCATGTCTTGGGAAGGCACTACAACCCCAGATTCCCTTGTAAGAAGGGAAGGAAAAAAAGTTGTGACACTTTGATTTGAAAAGCAGCCAACATTGCACTGTGTTTGGGTTCCAAAGGTCCAGTTTTAGACAAATGTGTGCCTACAGCTTGGGTGCCTTTGGACACTTACACAGCAGATACCATGGGACAGGTCATGAGCTCCTTAGCTGGGTGTTGGTGTGTGCAAAGAGAGAATTACGAGTTTATTGTGAAGTCAAAGATACGTGGAGAATTTAGGTGTCTGTAATGTTAAATAGAACTGAGAGAAGTTTTTCTAATTCGTATTTGAACTTAGACCCTTCAATTTTCTTAAATCTTTCTAAACCTAGCCCAAAGTTATTGCACACGTATATTGAAAGGAGACACTTTAGGATATCTCTCCTTAAAGTTTTCTCTCTTGGTTTGGTCAGAAATCAGAACATGGTGTGTGCTGGTCTACTTTTTCACACAAAGCCAGACACTGAATCTTAAGAAACACTTGAGGAGTCCTAAAATGCCAAGTTCTGATTAGATGAAGTTCCTGGCTGACAGAAACAAGACCAGAGATTCACTTGAAACATGAAAAATTTTCTCATTTTAAATTTTATTTACAGTTAAATTCTTGCTTTAGTTATTCAATTAAATCATAGAACTGAGGGATACATTTTCTTAGATCAAGGAAGTAAGAAAATTACTAAATATGCCTGTTTCCTTTACATTTTTAGTTCCAAGCATCAAAAGTCCTGAAGTGTTTTTAGTATGTCTGACCATGTATCCACACACCATGACCTTATATACAGTACTTGAGACAAATTTTATCCTGTGACTAAATGTGTAAGTGTTAAAAGGGAATGTAAATTAATTTAGGAATATAATCCTAAAATGATATTAGCCTGAATGAATATGAACAACATTAAAAGGAATCAAAGATACAGGTGATTCACTGAACTACAGGTTTACATTTCATTTAGATCATGTTCCCAAGCACAAAATAGCAGCAGCACCTGCTTAGCATCACAGGACATTACACAGCAATTAAGTAACAAGAATGTGTTATACAATAATAGGAAATATGGGGAGGCAGAATGTAAATAAGTGAATTTGAATTTTGTCAGGATTTCAAAATTGCATGTTAGTATTGGAACAAAGCCATGGTAACTTGAATAACCACAAACAGGTTTTGGTCATGGCTTTTGTTTCATTTCTTATCCAGAAGTTGGCATCCTATCAGCCCTCTAATTCCTTGAACATTGACCCTTTATTGATAGTAGTAACACAATGCATCATTTACTTCATTTCCTCCATCACCTCAGTATCCCATTTCTATTCCATCATGACTGCATCACATGCTACTCATCAGCATAGCACAAATGTCTGTTAGCTTTGCAATACAGTGATTAAAAAAACAAGCCTGGAAATTATTTTACCTAGAAAAAAGATATGTAAAGTAACTGGGAGAAAAACAATCCAGAGTGGGTTTCCTCTGGGGCACTTGGAATCCTGTAAAAAGATATTACTTTTAAGGTGATAGAGGAAAGAAAGCAGAATGGATAAAAATATGCAGTACAACATTCATGTAGAAAGGACCCAAGAATTTTTACCTTCACACATGATGAACTAATAATACCTCAGTATTGGAGGTGGGACAACCCTGATCCGTAAATAGTCTCATGTAAGGCACTGGTGATGTCAAAACATAGACAATAAATCAACAAAAGCAAAGTTGTTCATATTTGTTACCAATCACTAGGATAACTGGATAAAACTGAGTGCAGAAACAGACTCTCAGCAAAACCACCCTGAAGTTATTTAACAGGCTGAGTAATCTTTTAGGGAAATATGGAAATTGAGTCCTTCAGGACTGGAGTAATTAGAGCAGGGAGTCATAAACTGGGGGAACAATGCTGTGTTAGAAAGAACTGACAAAACAGGATTTCCATTTCTGCTATTCTGCATCAGTACAGGCAGAAACACCTCTGTACTGGTTTTATGTTAATGTAATTATAATGTAAGAAAACTTCAAATATCATTGCATTGCTTCCCTTCTGTTTAGATTTCTTCATCATATTCACATTTATACATAATACCTGAAATCCACTTCAGTCCTCACAGGGCAACAGGTTTCCAAAAAGTTGCATTGAAATATTCATTGAAATAAGAAGGTCCTTGAAGTTAGAGACCTTGTATAAAAAAAATGTGGCTTTATTTGCTCTGTAGCAGAGACCAATGTAAAAATCTGATCAAAACTGAGAATATTGCTCTGAAATATAAACAAATAATAATATGCTCTCAGTGGGGAGTGGAATAATGATCACAAAAATATCAACAGGGAAATAAATTATATTTGAAGGGAAAAAACTCAAGTGTTTGATAATTCTCAATCCTGAGCCAAGTTTTCCTCCTATGAATACTTCAGAGTTATTGCCAAATAATACAAAGTCCCCTTCCCTCAGAAAACTCATACCTACAAGGGAGTATATGTCAGTGTAAATTTCTGATGACCACCACATACAACTCCAGATGTTGCCAAGTCCCTCAGCTACTTCAGAGAACATATTGAAATTGTTCAGGAATACTGTTAATGGCACATATATTTTCATGTTTTAGCCTTCATCTTTTCGTGCTGTTGTATTTACTTGTGCCATAGCAGAATAACAACACTTTTGCATGGTTGGCCAAAGGAGAAGCAGCTTTTTTTTTAACTTTGTACCTTCTGAGGTCTCACAAGGGACAAGGTTCAGACTGCAAAACTGCACTGAAAATTGAAATGCTGTCCTGCAGAAGTCAGAGCAGAAAGTGCAGAGGGGATGGCAGCTGCCTTCTGTCCCACAGACCCAGGCATCTATTCCTGCAGGAATGCAGGGCTCTCAGGAGAGCCACCCTTCTTCTCACACACGTGGTTCCAAGATACACTGGGAGGACATATTTTTGGATGTTGATGTACACATGCCAGTGCTTCTCAGTGTTTTTCATTCCTGAGACACATGGGAATTCTGACTGATTTGCCAGCATGCCTTGCATCAGAGTAGAAGTGAGAGAAAAAGGAAAAATGTAGCACCCTGAAAACGGACTATTTTTCAGGTAGATATTTCAAGTTTTATTTTCCTGTCATAGAAAAATATTTTTTCTCTCTGTCATCTCCCTGCATTAAGAAGGTCAAATGAGTCTTTTCCACACTTTCCTGAATTATGAAGATCTCTTAATACCCTCCTTTGTGCTTCTAGAGGTGGCAGATTAGACACTCTCTTCATTACAGATGAGACAAAATGGTAAGTGGATATTCTAAAGTCAGAAGATGGAAAGGGTCCGATATAAACAGCAAAGGCAGTATATACTTGTGCCCATGACAGAGGGGTTGAAGTAAATGTTCTTTAAGGTCTCTTCCAACTATTCTATGATAGTGTGATTCTGTAATTTTATTAATGGACTTAAAACACACTTTCTAGTAGTCATTAATGGAGTTTAGGTTTGTGATGTGGTCAGATGAGGACTTCTTCTGTCTGACAGAAGCTCTGGACATCACCTGGTCCAAGTCTCAAATTAAAACAGCTTCAAAAGTACATTTGGTTGCTCAGGGCTTGTCCAGTGGTATTTTGAATCACTGCACTGAAGAGGATTTCCCTTTAGTTTGGCCATCCTTGCTGCAAAGGACTGTTTTTTCCTTTGCTCTTAGAATTTCCCTTGCTGCAGATTGTATCTATTCCCTCTTTTTTTGCTGTGTACCTCTGAAGAAAAAGTTTATCTTTGCCATCTGCTCTTCAGCTACCCATGAGATAATTGAAGACAGCATTAAGATCCTCCCTTTGCCTCCTCTTCTCCAGGCAGAACAAACCCTGCTCTCTCCTTTATAAGTCAGGTGCTGCAGGCCCCCCAGCAATCTTACTGATGCTCCATCAGGGTAAAACCAGTTTATCCATGTATTTTTCTGCATGACTATACCATCTTGTGTCAATATATGAATGGTGCAAAATAAAAGTTGTTATTGCTTTATTATTTCCCTTATTAATCAACTTAATGGCAAGGATTTCCAGCAAGCTGATGGGTTATGTGCTATCATTCATGCAGTGAATTAAAAGGACATATTAACCTAACCTATATTTCATTGCTTGTGAGTTTATTCCCTTGTAGCAAAAAAAGGAAAGTAATGATTTATAATCTGAAAGACAATGATTCAAATCAGAATCTCATTATACAATAGATGCTTAAGATAGACAAATGTTGCATTGCCTGCTACATTTCATCCCTATCACTCACTTATATGGAATCCAATCGTAATGCCAACAGTAGCCTGATAGAGAAGGTTCCATGAATAGCTAGTGATTCTAATTACTTACTGACTTGTATTTAAATGGCCAATTGAAAACACAGGGGAAAAAATTACAAATACTAAATGAGAGCTTTTTTATTTGTACATGAACAGTGATTTAAAAAATAAACTATACTGTGGCTTGAACTAGTTTTGTGGAGGATTTAAGTGAAGTCATATTTTATGGCCAAGATAGTCCATTGGTAGAAATACTAACATGAAGAGCCAAGAGATCCAATTATCACTAGCAGCTGTGCAATATTCTGTTCATATCAATAATCCTGCAATTCAACTAAGTTCTAACACAGTTCCATCTTTTTCCTAAATTCTTTCTGTAAAAGCAAATTTCTTTTTCTTTCTTTCTGTTGCCTTACAAGCAGAAAGTCACATCTTTTATTTTCTGTCCCCTTATTCCCATTTTAATTTAGTTTCCCACTTCAAACCACTTGAAATTGTGTCATTCACTGTTATGTATTGTCTCCTTAAAATTCCTCTGGAGAGCTCATATCTTCCTCTAACTTAAAAGTGTTTTAGAAACTGACCTTCTCTTGTGTCAGGTAGGTGCCGTCTTCCCTCTGTTTCTAATGTCTTTAGATTTTCCAGTAATTCTGGACTTTGCTTTTATACTTCCTATGCATTCTTACTGGCCATCATGTTTTTTAGGACTTTATGCCCTTTTATGTCATCTGTCTTGGTACTTTTGGAAAGAAAAGCCTTCAGTGTTAAATTGAAGTGCTGTGTAACTAAAGTACTATATACAGCAGCAGCAGCAAATGTCAATAAAAAAAAAAATTTAAAAGAAGTAAAATTACAGAAATGAAAAATAAAAAGCACATCTATTTGCAAATCTTAATTGCTGTTAAGCATAGCAGGAATGATTCAAGAAAATATTAGGGCTTCTAAAGGGCCCCACCTACTTCTGAATCTTAGGGTATCAGGCCTGAAAGCAAAGAATGTAGCTGCTTCCTTAAAACTCAGAAATGCCAATGTCCAAAAAGCTTATTGTAAATCTTTTTAAATCCTTTTTAAACTATTGGTTTTTATGCTTTTCTTGTAATATGTAGTGTTTTCCCACTCTTTCCTAACCTTCTCTCTTAATATGGAAGCACAATTGGAATACTGAATCACACTCCAGAATGGCAGCAATTGGTGTGTATGCAGTGTTAATTGAGTTGGGAGACATTCCTTACCAGGTGGATATGGATTTTTGTGAATGCATAATGGCCCTTTAAGAAGCTTAATAGAAAAGTATGAATCCTTTTACAAGCAGCATTCCAAAGCAGGACTGCCAAAAGCAAGTGCACATAAATAGCTCTGATAATTGGAGCCGTATTCCTGCACTCAATCCTGCAACAGTGCAGGGCTGCTGACCACACACCATGGTTGGATTAGCCACCTGGTCTGGGCTGGTATTCGAGTTGCCCTCATCTTCTACCAAATACCAGAAACTTAAGATTGTCCTCTTTGCCAGAGCTTCAGCATTTGTTAGTCACTGAACAAAGTTTCCCACTTTCCACACACAAGTGGATTTTTAGATCTTGCGCTTGTTTTAAAAGCAGCTACAGGTTGGTGCAAAGACCTGGCCCCACTGTGCTGTACACGTCTTCTCTAGGCCCAGCAAGTCCTGTCCTCTCATCAAAAAAAAGGGGGAGGATGACATTAAATCCATCAGAACAGAGGTAACTCAAGGAACAGACACCTGGATTTTACATTCTTTGGATGAGACTCTGGTGAAGAGCCATCTACATAATACTATTCATTATCTATTTTCTTTATCTACATTTTCAAAAACATGCGTATGGCATATGTTTCTCATCATTAACTATGACCTTTGTTTATTTATAGTTTTAAAACCTCTGACTACTGCCAGACACTATTAAAAATAAACATTTTAATTGTTTTCATGTTTTATCCTCCCCTCCCCTTTCCACCCCAGTCTGACAGGATGAAACATTGTTTTTTGCTTGTGATATAGCTGCTTCTGCTGCAACAAGGAAGAGGACTAGAAGGAAGTTGTATACTCATTATCAAAATAGTTTCATATTCAACAGTCTGGAAACAAAGCAAGTGCAATCTCCCAGCCCTCTTTAAGATAAATCTCCCCATTCCCAGGCTTTGCCTTCAGCTGAGGGTGCAGAAATGAGTTCTGAATCGCTCTTCTGCCTTTAGCTCAGCCAAACTTAGCTCTTTCTTCCCAGTAACACAGCCGCAATGTGAGAGGCCATCTTCATTTCCCGTGTAAACAAACAGCTGGTCTGCTCAGTGAAAGGTGGGGTTTTGTTTCCACAGGCATATGAAAAGCCTTCTGCATCAAAAATTAATTGCTTTAACAACTTTAAGCTTTTTGGGATTTGTTTGCTTTTTGCCATTTGTGGTTTTGTTTGTTTTGGTTTGGGGTTTTTTTTGCACAGGTTTAAGCATTTGATTACAGACCTTGTGCAAAGGGGTACAAAATACCAGAGAAAAGTTAGACCACAGCTTTTTCCAGTCATTCAGATCAGCTGACTTTTGTGCTCCATTACACAGATCAGTCTTTTCTGGTTTTAGGGTACAAAGCAATGTTCAGGGAACCTTCTTGGTGCCATGGATTTTACTGCATGAAGTCCATCACTTTAATAGCATTGCCCAGATAAATCTCTTAGGTGAGATGTAGGAAAAAGGATAGAAACATACTAATTAAAGGTGCTTCTAACCCTCCTGCAGTATTAGCTACAATTCTAGGTGTATGTAGCAGAAGAAGTTCTTTTTTTGGTACCTGATATACCTCCTTTTCTGGAGTGTTCTTCTACTTTCTCAGTCAATAGCAATGACCAGTGTTTGAGAGAAGCTGATTCAAGAACTGATTCAGCTGAATCACTTTCCTAGTTTGAAAAGGGGTAAGTCATACTATGTGTCACAGTTTTTTCCTTTATTCCATTTGCCTTTGTTTGAAAATAAATCTCCTTAGGCAAAACAGTAGGTCTGCCTGGCCCAAGGGACCCCAAACAGAGTTGGTTGCAGTTTTTGCCAAGCAGGATAGCAGCAGCATCACATAACAGCCTGCTCAGAGGCTAAAAACAAAGGACACCAAAGAATTGTCTCATCTTTGGGGGAAAGGAAAAAAACAATTTAAAAAGGACAAAGTATGTAGTTAACCCTCACCCTCCATTCCTGTGAGGGTTCCCAGCTCTTCCTTCTCCTGCCTTTCATTGTCATGATGAGGTAAAATACCTCCATGGTGAAAAATACCAGGTGAAGGAAAAACAGACCTCCAACTAGGATACTTAGGGACAGCCTGTCGGATGGTGAAGCAGTACAGCCCTGATAAAAAGAAGCTACTAAAATGCATCTTCTCTGTAAAGATTACTGTCATTCTTCCTAGACAAAGAGGGCATAAAAATATTCTCAGGCCTTGATAAAAAATAATGGTTAGTGAGTGTATGTGTCTGTGTGGGGCAGTGGAGGTGTCCAAAGAAGTAGTGAATGGAAGTTTTTGCATTGTTTCTGGTGTGTCTGGGAAGCAGGTAGAAAACAGGGTGGGAACAGTTAAAAACAGAGTGTTCTTATGTGTTCTTTCTTTGCCTGGTTTTTGTTTGGTTTGGATGAGTACTGGTCTGTGAGCGCAAATTCCTTGTGAATATATTAATTTATTTCTTTGTTCCTTTTCTGCTCTCTATGTTAGATCCCTTCATTCAAGAGGCTGCAAGTGGAATTTCTGATCTCTCTTCTAACCATCTTTGGCTGTATCTTGATGACAGCAGTGATATCAACCTTCCCTGCGGGTAGGAAACTCAAAGTCCATGGCCTAAATGAGAGATCTGTGATTCCAAGGTGTGTTCCTCCATCCTGTCTCAACAGGTGCCATTGTACCTCCTGCTGTTCAGCATGAGCCTCATTCTCTCCAGGCACAGAGCTGCGCTGATAGACCCAGAGACCTGTCCATGCTGACTGAAAAGTTACAGTCACACCTCAACAGGAAGAGGGATGGGAAATTTGACTGCAGAAATTTCCAGCCTATGGTAACCTCAGTTCCACTGTGCTTGGGAACTGCTGCTATGTTGAGGTAACAGAAAAGCTTTCAGTTTCCAGAAAAACTGCAAAAATCAGGTATCTTCATCTGCTGATGCTACTGTTCACACTCCCTGTCTCAAATGCACTGAATGAGTGTTCTAGATCATGTACAGCTGGTAAACCAGCAAGGCTCAATGCAGCCTCCTGATTCCCTGTTTGCAGATGAATAAAGCTCTGCTTTTGTCTCCTGACTATACCATCATAATTTACAATCCCAATTCATAACCTAGAATTACTACAGAGTATTTAAATCACCCAGGCAAATAAAATATTTCTAAGTTATGCTGTAATTTAAATTAGTGACACTATTTCCACTGAACTTGCATACCCAGGCTTTCACCCACTAAATCTTGCCAAAATTAATAATCAGCCATAATAAGTAATCACTTATTAGTAATCTGGGACTTCAGTGATGTCCTGACAGCCTGGTCTTCTGCATAAGAGAAACTTTAAGAGTTTCCTGAATTGTGTCCAAAATAGAAATAAAATATAGATGGCCATTCAGAAAAATAGATATCCAAAATTCGTATGGATTTTTGGTAATGGAAATCCACTGCAGTCTTTACTAAAATCAGTTTAAAGGTTACTTACTGCCATTTCTATATAATCTGCATCTTGTCTCTGTGAGAATTTGCTTAGCTCATAACTGCAGACATATTTGTTATCAACTGGAAAAAAATATCTTTAGCCTAAAGATGGTAAAATAAATGGATTAAACTTCTTGAGGTTTTGCAGTGTTTTACATCCTCTTCTCATTCTTATGATTCCTGTTCTGACCGTTCCAACATTTACCTGTAGGAATCAGGAACTTGATATTCAAGCAGCTACACACAAGCTGATACTGCTCCTCCTTGAAACCACACATTTCCAACAACTTTGGTGCAGGTTTGTAGCAAACTGGCTTGAGAGATTAAGCAGATGTTATAGAAGTAAACCTCGGGGGGACACCAAAACCAAAACCAAACCCAAACCCAACCCAACCCAAACAAAAGCCCCGCCAAAAAAAAAATCCCGGAAAGCTTAAACCAAAATTAGACTATTGTAAAGGTACTTCATTGTGCTTTGCTGAACAAGGTAGGCAAATGCTATTTCAGTTCATCCTATCAAAAAAAAAAAAAGTTCATTTACATTAAATATGATATATTCTGGAAAATTTATCAAGTAGAAGAGGAAAAAAAGAGGCTCAAAAATTGTTCAACTATATAATAAGATCTCTCTTTTAAACCAAAATCTGACATTTTTGTGATACTTCCATTGCAGTTAGAATTATAGAACTGAAGTAAATAATTAGATGCCCAGAATCTGTTTTTTGTGTTTGGGGAGGGACCAAGTATTTGTCAGAAGCCTCAGAAAATAACACTCGATGTTTAATACTTCGATTTTCATTAGTTGCAAATAAATCAATTAGTTATGAGCAGTTCTGACTCTCCTTGTAAACAACCTAAAAGCTACACATTCTGATTTTTAGAGACAGGGTAAAAGTTCTCCCACTTTATTTATAGAGGTGGAGAGAGACAAGGATATCCTTTGGACTACTGCAGCTCAAAACTCAGAAAGAGTTTCCTGCTTCCAACTGTGTCACTAGGAAACAGGAAAAGCAAGAAAGAATATTTACCAAAAAACTATTCGTCTAGTTTGTATATATTGTATCGAAACTGCTATTACTACTGGCCATGAGAAAAAAAGCTTAACATCTAGTCTTTCTTGACTTTAGGCTATTTATTATCATAGATTTACACTTCTGAAATCATTTTTAACAGCAAAATTCCTCTGTGTTCAGAGCACATTTATAGTCTAGGAATAGCTATTGCCAGAGGAAATAAGCAAGAGGGTCAGGGGACAAGCAAATTAAAAACAAACCCAAAATAACTCAAGGATGTACTGCTTTGGTAAATATAAACTTATTTTCAATGTTGTTTTTGTAAAAAGGATGTCTATATAGGATCAATAATAATGTATTTATTGAAATGTACAGGAATCCACGAGGTATTTATTTTCATGTGAAACAAAGCCCTGAAATCTGTTAAGGTGACAAGGAGACTTAATAATGCATTCCCCACCCCCCAATGTGTGTTAATCCTGATTAATCCCAATTTTAATGATATTTTACCGCCTGAATTTTTGAAGTTGTTACCACAACACACAGAAAATCCTTAGCATGGCTGCCAAGTTAATCTAATCCTTCACTCCACTTTAAGTAAAACAAAATAATAGTAGTATTCCATGTTTTCTTCTACTACAGGAGAAAACCTCCTAGATATCTTTCTCTGAAGATGCACAGATATATTAAGGTTCATTTGGACTCAATATTAGGAGCCACTTGCTTGTTTTTTCAGCATAGGCCGTGCATGTGGTATCAGATGGTTTTCAGAAACCCTTTCATTATGTCATTCCAAAGGGTACCACAGTATCAATGCCCATGGATGTAGGTGAACTCCATCTATACACATGGAAAGACAAGTCTTGTGATGAGTTGTGTAAATGTGCAGTATTCTTGAACAAAACAAACAAATAAATAAGTACAACTCCCCCCCACAGAAACAGCAACAAACCACAAACAAACTCTCCCCACAAAATACCACAACACACAACACAAACAATAAAGAAATCCCACCTCACCCCCACCAAAAAATCAGTATTATCATTTGCAGGAAGTCAGGTGCCAGCAAAAAATAAATTAAGAAAACACTGCTTAGCTGAGGCCTGATCTGGAATCTTCATAGAACATTTGAAAAAGTCATTATGCAGAAGCATTTCAGTCAAGAGAGCAGCTTTCTTGTAGTCTCAATTTCAGAAACAAGTACACTGCCATTGCAAGGGTGTCAGATAAGCTCATCTCAGCTGGAAGTGCTGGGCTGAGATTGAGTCACAGTGTTACAGCTTTTCTGCTTTCTTCAGTTTGTTCTCTGTAAGGGTCTAACCTTTCACATTTCAAACAGGTCTTCAAAGGCATGTTACTGCCGTCAATATTGGGACCAAATTTCACCCAATGGATTGATTCTCCTGTCCAGGCTTTCAGTCTGGTACAGTAAAGTATGATCTAAAACAAGTCAAGTGATCCAAACTTCTTTGAATGGAGTAACTAAACAGTACTGCCTTATCAGGCTATGCTAGATAGAAAACAGTTTTGTTTGACATTTATAATTATTGGATACCTAAGCACACTAATGGGTGGCTGTGAATGCTGATCATGAATAAGTTGAAATATTGTCAGAGCTGATAAAACTTTTAGATGGTTGTACAGCTAAGTTCTGCTACAATAACAGTTGACCTTAAATAATCATACATTTTTTAATAATCTCTTCATCTAATGTCCATTTCCCCCTCAGTCTAAGTATTTGTATATTTCAGAGAATGGTTTAAGCATTAGGAATGTGTTTTGAAGCCAATTTTCTTGGGTTTATTTTCATTCTAAAAAAAAAAAGCTACCACTTTTAAAGGGGACAACTTCAATGTATTATTTCTCCTCTTGTATAATGGGCATTCTAACTGAAGTACTGAAAACCAAGACAGTGGTGATTTTGCTGATATACCAATAGCCTGAGAAATATCTTCAAAGACTGTGAGGTTGAAAGGCAAGGGTCTGTGCTGGCAAAGGTCTGTGTTGGGCACACTGTGCTTCAGCAGAGTTGCACTTTATGCAGAGCATAAAACAGCACCAGGTTGTCCTCCTGGGTTGTTTCAGCCTATTTCCCAACATGAAACACAACATCCAGCATATCTAAGAATTTTTTTAAGTCTACCAAGAGACTTTCAGAATTTAGTACACTTCTGCAGAGGGTCATAGGTGTATTTCCCTACACCATTTAAGAATGGATTAAAGAGTAAAATTTAAAATGAATCCGGCACTCAATTTAATAGCAAGTGAAATTAAATGGGAAGAATAAGTTTTAAAACTTGCATATTTTCCCTCAATGTTCTTGAAGTAGTTACAAAATCCAGACTAAAACCATCAAGGGTAGTGATTAAGCAGCTCTTCTCCCTTTTATGTTTTCTATGATCATTTGAAATACAGGATCTGTAGAAAAATAAAGGCTTTTTCCCTTTAATCTGCATAACATGAACAATCAGGTTTTACCTTAACTCACATGATTTTAATAAAACTTTGTTTTATGTTATTTTAAAATAGTGGCCTTGTGTACAACGTATATACCAAACACATGCTTACAACTGCATAATGGAAGCTTTGCTGCCAAGCACCAAAATTCTGCAGGCTGGTTATGCAAGTTGGAGACATCTGATGCTCCTGTTCATAAGAGTTTTTTCGTAGGACTACCCAGGAACAATTCAGAGAGGTCCAGACAGCCCTAGCACATTTAATCAGGCAGCAACTTTGTGAAGTTCCTATCTGTGTAACGTCCCAAGACAGCCTGGTGTTCTGCTGGTTACCAGAAATTTCTTTTAGAGAGGGGAAGAAAAAAATCTACCCTGTGAAAGCCAGAGAAGCAAATGGAAGTTAGTGCTCACAGGGCCCTCAATGGGAATTAAAATAAATGCTCCTTGTCATTCCACTTACAACAAGAACTTAAAGCCTGGAAGTAAATCAGCAAGAAAAGCTTGTCCTTTGTCTATCTTTTTACTTATTTCCTCCTTCTCACCAAAATGAATGATTTCTGAGTACCTAAATTGGTCTGAAGAAAGAAAATATTTATAATACATGGGGTGTTTATAATAAAATAGGATTGTGAATATTTAAACGTATAAATCACAAATGCACTGTAACTGTGACACACATGGTCTCCCATATCCAGAGACTTCATCAGTACTGTGACAGGTAGGATAAGACAGATCCCTGCTGTCCCCATCCCATTTATTTACTAATGCAAACAACATTAGACAACTCGCCCTTGTTTTCTACTGGTAAGTAGCTTCATAAGCCTACTGGCTACACAGAGATCATCTTTTTAGGTCAGATCACATTAAAAAGAGTTATTTTGGAGGATCAAATTTTCTACCTTTTTTTTTCTTTTAATAGAGTAACCTTTTAAAGAAATTCAAACCAAGATTATTTGAAAATTAGCCAAATCAAAATCTAGCCACTGTAATTCCAGTTCACATTACCCTTCACTATTAAATCCATTAGCACTAGGCTTCCTTGAATTTGTGCAGGATATAAAAAGAGAAAGCTTTGTGGTACCAGCTGAAAGTAGTTAAATGTTAGTGTAAGAAAATAAATTTTATTCCCAAAGAAATTTAGGACTGGAGTTCATGCAGTTGCAGAATCACTGGGAAATCCAAAATGGTCAGACTAAGCTGTCTTCTCCAACTTGTCCCCTTACTTTCCTTATCAATCAGAGGATGTATATGCAATTGTATCACACCTCTGTCCATTTTCCAGGCCAGACTATCAACACCAACACATAAATCATCATAAACCCAGGAATTTTAACACTCTGTAAATTCACTAGCTTCAGAGAGGCAATATTATTATTATATATTTATTATTGGTGTTATCATATATTTTGGGTATTATGATGAAAATACTTCACCAAGAAACAACTAGCCAATTTAGATGTGTGAACTTCTTCACTAAACCCTTCTCAAAATAGGTTAAGGGAGTCATTAAATAAATGAGGGATGAAAAATAAAATTGCTTTGCTTTGTTAATTCTTTGCAGAAATTACTTTGGGGGATACACATTCAGATGTTTTACAGGTAAATGTATTAAAGCACCACAACAGGACTTGAAAGAACTGCAACCTACCCCTGGCTTACTAGGAAACCTTGCTACAGAGCCTTCTGTATCTATTCATCAGTTTTCCTAGAGATCAAGCTCCTATTAAGCACTTTGCAATCTAATAGGAAAAATATATAAAATAGTTAATTCTATTACATACGTCATGATTTTAATGCTAATCCTTCTTTCACTTTGCATATAAAGTTCTCATTGATCTCAGCAGAAGCAGGATCAATGTTTCTGGTAACAATTTTGGAAAGCTAAGGATTTTTTCTAACACCCAGGTAAAAAAGTTTCCAGAAGACTTGAAGTAGGCCAGATGGATATTTATCAATGGGTCTTTCTGCATGAGTTGTAAGACTGAGGCTAGCAGATGGAGCAGGGGAGTGGATTTATTTTGTTTGGTGGTTTGTTTTATTTTTCAACACATTGCTCTCTTGGTGTAGAAGATTTACAAAGTTTTACTTCTACCAATCCAGTGTCAACCACCTGTAGGGATAGCAACTACTTAACCCACTCTTCTTCATCCTTCTGAAAACTACTATCATACATGTTGTCTGCCAGCTGACCCAAACTTCTTTTAAAGTGTATCAAGTGGTTTCAGAAGCAGGCAGTGATATTTTATTCTATCCGTAGTAATTGGTTGCAACTTGTTGTACAAACTAAAACTTGTCCTATACTGCAAAAATGGCAATACATTATTTAATTTTGATCCAACAATTGCATAATAGTCCAATGAAAATCCTAACTCCCTTATCGACCGTGTCTGCCTGAAGCCAGCACTTTCCTTCTGTTTTAGAGTACAGTTGGTCTATCCTGCTTCTCAGTGACAAAACCCACAACTTTCCAAGAAATAAAGCCTACTTATAAATTAGTCTGGGTTTGCTTTGGTTAAGAAGTAGAAGAACAAAACTTGAAGATGCAGATGTAAAATAGATGAAAAAGTAATGTAAACTAGAATGAAATTAATTATGGGAGCTGTGTGACTCCTAGGATGTGCAGGCATCTCCTGGCAGTCACTGGTGGCACTACAGAAGTTGTTAAAGTCCTTGGAAATGTCAGTAACAGTCGGTTTCATAACAAAGACACAGGTGGGAGAAGCAGGGTGGGCAAGAGAAATCATTCAAACATTCAAGCTACTTTCTGCCCATTCCAGCAGCTCTCACTGCTCATGCCCCATAGATCTTTAGTATGTCTTGTTTAAATATCCTCTAATTTATTTAAAAAAAAGAGTTGTCAGCTGGCCACAGACCACACATTCCAGAACTGAAGTAGAAAGGAATGTCAATGGGTGGGTAGGGGAGAGGAAGGAAATCAGATTTAGTATTGAAAACAAGACTAAACTGAGAAGCAATGATGTGCACTCAAGCAGTTGCAGTGTGCAAGACTGTTTTTGTTTAGCATACCTCACGTTCAGAAAAGTCAGTGGTGAACAGCCAGTTCTTCTTTTACATACACACACATACACTCTTACACACTTTTACACACACACACACAGTCACAAACACAAAAACACACATAGTTGCACACACACACACAGAGCATTGTAGGTTCAGCTGTTATCTTAGCTACAATCACTTCTTCTGCTCAGGAGATGTAAGCAGATGTCAATGTTTTCTCTCCAAAGTGAATGTAACTGCTGTGGAGATTACTGTTCAGAGCACTGCATATCTCTTCTGCAATCAGTACATGAAAGCAAAATCTAGAAAGTGTTACATAAAAATGTTCCCGTAGTGGCTGAATGCATATTAGGTGCTGTTAAATGTCAGTTGGCAATACAGTGTGCATTCTACTGCATGAGCTATCACTGGAGGCAATGCCTTTCACCATCAATCTAAAAATGGTTGTGGTGATAAGATAAAGCTAATACTTACACGTGTAGGTCTGGATACAGGGCTCCCTTTTATTTACATGGGGAAACAAATGGTCTCAGCACGTGTGTATGTTTCAGAAAAACAAAGAGAAATCTCTTTTGCAGTCCTTGCAGTGAGGCTGGGTTTGGTTTGTTCATGTTGAGAAAGGACCCTACAGCACATGCCAGTGAAATCACATTGATTTTTAATTCAGTAAAAAACTTGTCTATCAGAATGCAAATATTTTTGCAGACATAGACTGGAGTAGATTAATTATCTAGGGACTACAGAAAATGAAATGTCCTTTAAAGTGTGTATTAAGTACCACAGAGAGCATGTAATTGTAATGACTCACAGCTATTGCTGGTATTAACTCCACAGTGCCGTTAGATGAAGAAAAAAAAGTTGATACTGTTCTGGCATATCTTGAGAGAATGAGCATGTGTATGTTCTGATTGCTGTTATTATTACCATAACTATCACTCTAGGGCTGAGTAGTCTTAACCATTTTGTGCTAATTATTGTGCAAAACGCACAAAAAATCTTTAACAAAAGCGCAACAATCTTGAGTAGAAAAAAAGCAACAAGAAAATATGTACTGGCAGTGAAGCAGAAAGACATAAAGTACAAGGATGACAAGACAACTCAGGACTGCAAGGTGGTTGTTTCAGGACATCACCAGCATAATTATTTTCAAGTACCTATTTTCTGTAATACAAGAGACAAGCAGCAAATGACTTGTCACCTACAGTACTTTATGGAACAAATGGAGATGCATTTGCCTCTTGTGAGACCTCCTCTGGAATTTTCAAAAGTTTCTTGTCACCAATGTTTAAGATTATCCTGAGGATAATCAAGGGGAAAAGATTCCATTTCATGAGAACAGATGAAAAGATTCAGAGTTTTGTTTGTTTTGCCTAATAAAATGTGGGGGGTTATAATTGCTGTTGTAAATATATCGTGAGTAAATGCAAGAAGAGAGGGGAGAGTTTTACAATACTAGACACTGTTGGTGGAGAAATAAATAGTTGCAGCATTGATATGCAGTCTCTAGTCATGAGTGAAGAAAAATTCTGGAATAGCTTCCCAAAAGAAGTTTAGTTGGAGCCTGAACTAATTCTTTTTAAGATTGCATTCAATCAATTTTATATAACACGACTTCTATAGCAGTTTAGTTGCATATATATAATAATCCAAAGTACCTTCCCTTCACTTTTTGTGGTTTGTTTATTGGTCCAATTTTAGCCAGCTGAGGTTGGGTGAAATGCAGTCCCTAATCTCTTTTTCTTATGTATACAGAATTTTATCATCATGGGAACAGTAGGAAAACTATATTGTAATTATAGACGAGCAGGCATCAGCCACTAAAATCAGTGTGGCTCCATGGGAAGTAAATATCTGCTTACATGGATTAAAGTGTCATTCAGGATTACAGATTACATTCTACAACATGTTTATAGGGAAAAAGAAAAGCTTACAATATATCCTGCACTTCCATGGAATTAGTGAGGCTAATGTTAAGGCCCCCACAGACAGTAATTCATCATTTTTCCTCATGAATGAATGGGTTATATATGATTAATGAAGCTTACAGATGACCCACAATCCATGTTACATAACACAAGGTCTGGAACATTCCCAGTGATTGACAAAATCAATCATTTAACTTGTGCTTCATTACTGCTAATAGGTTTTTAGCCACCTTCAAAAGATATGAAGTCATAAGGGATAAATTTTCAGCTTGATATAATGGTTTAATAATTTAAGAACAAATATTTACCCTTGCCCTCCAAGTAGGAAAGTTTATCATTTAGCACATTTGTTAGTGTATTTAGTGTATTTTCTCTGCTATGTAATTTTTATACTTCAGCTTTTACACTTTCTCCTAAATTTTTAGGAGCCTCTAAGGAATGGCATTGCAGAAATCACACTGCATACCTTTACCATGAAAATTTTATTTTAAACAAATTCTAAAAAAAGATCATAAATGAAAAAATTTGGTTACCTAAGTTGCTTTTTTTTCTTCTGATTTTATGGACAACTGTAGGTATCTAATAAAAAAAGAAGCTGCAGATAACAATGAAGTAAATCTTTCTTCATGTTTCCAACAGTGCAAAAGTAATCCTGTACCTTTTAATCACTTAAATTAAGGTCTTCATGATTATTCCATCAGAACACGAATGACTGAGATAAAAAAACTCTTATAATTTCTTGGATATAAGAGATTATTCAGATCAAAATTAATTACTTGTGTTCAGGAGGTGGTTGTATTTTGTTCTTTGGTTTTGGTTAGGTTTGAGTCTGTATTCTATTAATGCTCAGACAGAGAAATCATTTTCTTGCTCTAGAAGAGAGCCCCAGCTCATTTGTGCTAAGGCAGCTAGCAGTTTTTCTTACAACTGTAGGAGAAAAAGAAAGTGGCCACAGAGAAAAAAAAAAAAACCTCATAAAAAAAGAATGCATGGAGTGGAAGGGGATATTTTGAAGAAAGTACCAGATGATTCATTGATGGTGTTTACTGGTTAATGTTCATTTCTGCAATGGAGGCTGGCTCCCTGCATCACTCACGGACTTAAATGGTTTCATTAGTTTGACATTCATGACATTGTGGTGTTCAAAAGGCATGTTCTGATGCTGAACTCTCAACACCACGTAATGACAATGACCCAAATGCCATCAGAGTTGACAGCTTATCCCCTTGTCCCATGTGTTACAAGGCCTCCATGAGTGTATTTTTGAGTTGATAAACCGAGCTGTCTTTTATGATTACTAATTTTTCCTTACTTTACTGTTGATTCATGTCTGAAATTTATCCATGTGTTTCTCTACCAGACTGAATCAAATTTCTAAAGAAAAGTGATTTCAGTTTCTGGGATGTGCACAAAACCATTAGAATTTTTATTTTAATACAGTTTGTCCTTTCATAACCTCTGCTTCTTTGATATTTTTGACATGTTTTGGGTCAATTTGGTTATGGATTACAACATAGATAATTCATTAAGTCCAGAGGATGACCTTTAAATTAAACATTGGGTAGTATGTCTTAAGGAGCCCTCACTGAGGGTGCCCTCTGTTAACAGAGATGTTTTATTTCTGTGTAGATTGTTAGTCACTTTTTCATTTGGATGTTTACTTTTCAGATTGAAATTCAGAAGAGGAAGTCTGAGAGCATGGCTTGGCCTGAGCAATAAACTGAATACAAAATGGATGTTTCCTTCCTCTGAGTTTTGGATTTAAAAGGCATAAGATTAATGGAATGATTGACCAAATGCAGGAGCTCAAAAAAATTTTTAAAACCCCAGAACTTGGCTTTTAAGTTTCTGTTATTTCAGTGTTTTTCTAGATAATGCCAGCTTTTCTTCTGTACTTTTATTATATATCTTTTCCAAAACCTATTACTTGATTGATGTCTGTGACACCTGTTGTAATTCTAGATCAGTCAGAAAGAGATCTACAGCTGCCTGTAATGCTATTAAATGTAGTTGAATGTAATACAGAGAAAGAAAAAGAAGAAAAAAAGTAAGAGCTAAATAATATATGACAAAACATTCTTGAAAGACTTCTGAAATTATGCAAGATTCTCAAGGAAATGGTGTCTTAATGTCCAGGAAGTGGATTTTTACCCTTCTCTCTGACATGTATAGTTTATTAGTTTAATGCTGTGCTTCACTGATTTTTTTTTATTTAAACTCAGTAGGAAACTTCTATTAAGATTCTCACCATTAGCAAGTGAGAGATTGGAGGGGTGTTGATAGCAAACAGGCTTGCAGAGGCCACTTGTGTCTCCTGATCTCTGATAAGCAGCCTCCAACCAGCTCCAGGAGCCTTTTCCAGCAGTGTTTGCAGTAATGTCCGTGTGAAACATGTAGCAACAGAGATAAGGAATTTTGAGCACTAGCACCATTGTGTGGAGAAAAAAAAAAAGTGGGCTTTCAAGAAAGAAATAGCAAAAGCACTTGACAGAGTGAAGAATTTACTGATTAGTCTTATAATTTATCCACAATCCTTTTCATGTTACCAGGGAACTAACAGCTGGAAAATAAACTTAGGTGTTAACTTTCTGTCAGAGCATGAAAGAGATGCTTGCCTTGAACACAGCAGAGCCCTGGTACCTGCAGGATCCTGTTAGATACAGCCAAGCTTTCCCTATATACACATGCCCTGGATACCCTTTGTGTTTGGAAGCTGCCAGTTTTTAAGAGAAAAATCAATCTCTGTAAATCAACAAAGCAATTAGATGCAGCAAGAGGTAAAATTAATTTTAATGAATTTAAATCGTGTCTAATTTGCAAAATATCAGGGCTCTTACAATCCCACATAAAAATCTGTCAGAAAAGGCTACGCATCACAAAGGGCAAAAGCCATTTTGCGTTTACTGAGGAAACTCTTCCAAATGGCAGAGACTGTGGATGCCCCTCTGTGCAAGAAAAGAATCTGAAGACTGGGTCTCACATAGGAGAACACCAAAATAGCCATACAGCAAAAAACGTTATTGCAAGAGTTGCAAGTTGTGGTTTAACTGTTGTGTAATTGTATGAAATTTTGTTTGAGAGCTTAGTCTCTGGTGTCCTGTGAATACATGAGAGTCTCTGCTCAGACCAGTGCCTGGTCCTGACCTGAACAGTGATGTTTGAAATTGTGGACTCTGACAGTGCTGGGATAAGACTGAGTTAGGTACTGGGATCATAAAATTAAATAGTGAAACACGTGTTAAAGTATCATAATCTTAGACTACATTTATTATTTTTGTATTGACTCATAATCATGAGTTTGATTAATTCTGATTACTCTAGGACTTAAAAGATGGCATTAATCAAGAACATAATAACTGATACTGAGCAAGAAGTGGTCTTTTGCCTATTATAATCTTCAATGCTCTTGAAAAAAATTAATTACATATATGTTTTTTACCCCTAATCAACACAGATTAGATTTCTGTTACTGAGATAAAATGTAATAAATCTCAGCACATACCTACTCTGGATGTTCTGGAGGTCTTGTATGGGAATATAAAAAACTTGCTTCTATATGTTAAACATCCACCTTTTTATTTTTATGGGAACTATGGCACAGCTGTAGCAATGCAAAAATGCCACTTCTGCAGAGATAGGAAGAATTGAGAAAAAATAATTTTTTTTAAAGTCAGGTAAGATTCTGTGTCTAGCACCTATCCTTCACTGGGGAGCTTAGCTGTTCCTTTTTTCACTTAATAATATAAAGCTCCTTTGGTTGTTGGTACACAGATGCAGCTTTCTGCCTGAATGTCCAAGATGCCTTCATTTCCCTAATGAGACTTTAGTTGATGTTTCCTTTTCTCAGTTCTTTCTCTTTTGAAATCAATTTTTTAGCAGCAAAAGGTAGCATAATGCACTCATAGGAAATTACAGTATTTTATGAATCATTAAATGCAAATGGCAGAGATTGAGGTTTATTAACTGAGACAGCAATTGCCTCTGATAGGAAATATTTATGACTATACCAAGTGGCAACAAGCTGAAGGAAAAAGAATTTCAATAACCTTCTGCCCATTTCTTCCAAGCAGAGATATCAGCCTAGCCTCAGTCCATGTGTCCTTCCTGAGGACAGGCAGGGAGATAAGCAATCCTTTAGCACAAGTACATTAGAGGTGTCAGTGGACATAAGAGTGACTGGACAAAGTCAAAGTCATGGCTTTGTTTCACATCCACAGCGATCTGCAGAGTCAGAGCAAAGCTGAGGAGAAAAGCTTTTGTCCTCTTACAGCTCATTGCAGGCACTCTTGAAGGCACTATTAAGGCTTCTTGCATGAACATTTCCTTTATAAATGTTCATTTGACTGGTCATTGTAAATTAAGACTACAGAAACCCTTTCAGAGAGTAGTATATCTGAGTTTCCACTAACAGGTTTTTAAATATCCATTTGGAAATAGTCTTTATTATTTATTTTAGCCATTCCTGCTGAGAAGAAAAACACACATTATGGATGCAATATACCTAAAATTCTATGGTCAGATCTATTTTAAAAACATCCTTTAAAGGATATGAAACCATACCTTTTATATGAAGTTACAAATAGAAACTTTCAGAGGTTAAACACAGTCAAAACTGCTATAGCATTTATACATCTATGTAAGAAGACAATAAAACTGCTATAGCATTTATACATCTATGTAAGAAGACAATTTTTAATCATACAACACATTATTTTTTTATTCTTGCAATCGTATCCGTGAACTAAAATCAAAACGACAAAAAAAGCTGAAATCATTGTGCATCATTTCCCATTGGAGATCTGCTGTGTTTCCTACTTGGTTTCAGTTATTTTGGAGTCAGAAGCAATTATTTAATTCTCCTCTTCTGATAACTGCCTAATGGTCATCTGTGAGAGTAAGCCAGATGGGTAACTTAAATCAGAACACTGGCAAGGAGGGCAAGATGAATGGTAAAACTACTACAGAAGCAAAACGTAGATTTTTGCATGCAAAATGGTAATATGTAAGATTCTGTAGCAGATCCAGTGCCTTCAAAATGGGCCACAAAAAAAGGGGTCACATTAACATATTTTATGAGTGTTAGAAACAGGTCATGCATAAGTCATTGTATATGAAATCTTGTTACCAGATGTCAGGGGGGAGGAAGGTGGCGAAGCATGAGGTTTATATGGGATTCAGCAATAAAGACAGATCTTTCCAAAACACCTGCAAAGTCTGAAACTTCCAAATAGCTCCTTAAGTGATATTTTTCTCTATTGCCTTTTAAAGTTGATTGATGGCATATGAGTCTGAGCTTACCTTCTGATTAAGTATCAGAGCACACTATACACCAGGCAATTTGTTTAACTTATTAATAATACAAACCCACCCAGACTGCAAATGGAGAAGAGGGTAAGACTACAGGATTCAAAAACTCCTGGATAATATGAAGTTTTGAAAGCCAAACTTTAGGTATGCAGAGTTTTAATAAATTGTTTTTCTGCCAGCCAGTAACAAAAAATGTTTGCTTTTTTTAATGCCCTGTAAGTTGAACTGTCTAATCTACCCTTAGTTATCTGAATTATACTGCCTGAGTGATTTAAGCACTTTTGGATCTGACCAATAGGACTAAAAATGTTTAGTGTCTCTAACCTGCAAATACCAGAATGCAGCCCAGAAGTTGAGACAATGAATGAGGATGAGATTAAGGAACGTGTATATTCACACAAGTATCTTGATTTTACAGGATTTTTTGTAAGCAGTAGACCTGGTGCAGCCTGCCTTCCTGAGGACTTTCTGCCCTTTAGTCTTACACTTCTTGACCTTTCTGATAGTTCTAGCTTGCCTTCTCATTTCTGCTTCTGCACCACCCTCTCCAGTATCCACCATCACTCTGGGAGTACCCCAGCTCTCAGCACCTTCTTGGCTCCTATCTCCTCAAGAAGCAATTTATGCTGTAGCTGTTTCTGAGTCATCAGCCAGGTTTTTGCCCCACTGGTGTATGCCAGAAAGAACAGAATGGTGCTGAGCCTTGCACTATCTGTTTTTCCAATTTGCAGGTACTAACCCCTCCTTCTAATGCAGGGACTATCCAGTTTTCACAAAACTCACAGAAACTTTTTATGTCTGAACATTTTCTTCTTACCTTAAACTTGTTTGAAATCAGACAACACATTGCAAAGGTTTTTAGAAAAACAGACAGAAGGAATGCATAAGGTATCATCTCATCCAGAAACAAAACTAAAAAAAAAAAGGAAAGAAAAGATATTCAGATTTCAATTCCTCCTCCCTCTAACAGCCATGCTGGGGTAAGTTGCAAGTAGTCAAAAGCAGGGATATTCTTTGGAAACTCATTGTTCCATCCATCATTAGTGAATGAAGTTTCTGAACTTCATTCTGGATCTGAAGGAGAGAGGGAATGCTAAGGCAGGAGTATTTTCACCACCCACAAATGTCTTCAAATTGAGAGAGCTCAGCTCGCTGGCACCAGGGTGATAAATAAGCATATATGGTTTGAAAGCATTGTCAGTGAGATGGATAAGCAGTTCAGTGAGACTAATAAACATTTCATATTGTCATTTAGAGTTAAGTATGACAGATGTAGATGGGACTAATGCTAGTTTTCACTCTATGTTTTGATTAATAACAGAGTGGAAACTATGAAAATAGACAACCTATTGGAGTATTAGTACTAATACATTTGTAGTAAATGGTTGTTTTTCAGGGTTGTTGCTTAAGCTTTTGGCTTAGAAAAACTGCCAATAACTTCAGTAACAGTGTAAAGGAAGAACTGAATAAAGTACAAAAAAAAAAATGTAGGTTTCCCTTCTACTCACTGAGTGTCTAAATCTGTAGGAAAGGTATACTCATGAAATCATGTTCTTGTTTCTCCTGAATCTATGAAAACCCTTCTCTGTGGTGTCTGCATATTTTAAAGAGGAAGAACAAGAGCCAGAAAGAAGCAGATAGGTTTACTGTAAATCCTGGGGAGGAAAAAAGATGTTTAATAATGTATAAAGACCTGTTAGTTCCCCAGTGGTTTGGATCTCTGAATACAGGTTTCTCTGGAGGCTCCTTGTACAGTAGGTACCTCAGGTAACCTGAATAATATAGTCCCATCCACCTCCATGCCAAACAAGGAGGGTGTAAGGAGTGGAGGAGAGAGCTTTTCTAAGTGAGTGAATTGGGAGCCTTCATGTATCCCTGCTTTGTTTCTCATGTCTAGAGACAAAGGACTTTTTTCCCTCTCTATGTGTAAATTTCTCTCTCTATGTGTAGGAGAGATCAAAATTATTTTTCAGTCAGTTGCTATATTAACTATGTTCAGGATTTTTTGTTAAGTTATAACTAAATGTAATAAAAGTTTTGAAAGTGCTTATTTCAGCAAAAGTATTGGATCTCCCCTCTGATAAAATGGCAGCATTTAATGCCTCTACATGCTGAGCAGTAGCCAATGTTTGATCATGAACTAAGCCAGTAAATACTGTTAAATTCCCTTACATTTACTATTTTATATATGCTTGATTGAAATGTCCCATGTTCTAATATAGAAATCATTAGTGAATCCGTTAGCTCCTCTGACCTTAATAATGTGTAACCAGAATTAATTATCACATTGCAGTATTTGCTGTAACTTGTCATTAAGTGATTATTGCAGAGCAAGAATGCAGAATCTCAGTGAATTAATCAGTGACCTATATTTTCTGGTGCTTCTGCTTGAATTTAGCCTTGGTCAGAATGACGGAAGATCTGTCCAATTGCGTTCTTGTTAAATGTTCTCAACTGAACAAGTCTGGTTACTGTCACCCAGTGAATAAAGGAGTGCTTTCTTCACAATGCTGTCACACATGGATTGTTATATTGATGGGAACTTTTAATTCATTCAGCTGTGTCCACACCAGAGTCTCCCCAACGTCTGTGTAGGAAGCAGGACACTGCTGTCTGTAAGCAATGAGAGTTTTGCCGCTGACTATGCTGGAAGCAAGTTTGAAACATAAATTATTAATCTACTTTTACTTTAGAGCCCTCAGGAATGGGAAAGATGTTTTTCTTCAAACCCGTTTGAATACTGTGATAGACACCAGTAATTCGGCAGTTTAGAATCAATGTGCTGCAGCAATTTACTGGTACCATGATGTATGCCCAGGAGGATGGAAAAAGTGATAACCTCCTAGTAAATGGCAGATCCTGACAATAAACAAAAGTGTTATGGTTATTTTGAGAGAGAACTTTTTCCTCACCCGTATCTAAATATGCAACCTAAGTAATTTTTAAATAAAAAACACTGCAGTAGTATGGTATTAATACTATATAAATGTATTTCCCTCCAGCAGAAAATGAAAATACCATCTTCAATAGTAAGATATATTTTGAACTGTGAAGTATAACATTAAAGATGAAATAACCATTTATTTGGATCCATATTGTGTTTGAAAAGGAAAAAGGATGTGGGAAGAATTAAACAGGTTCAGACAGGCTATGGAAAGTGTAGACTACATAGCAAGGTGAACAAATCTAAAACAAATATATACTGCTGGCTGTTTGACCAATATACTTCAGAGGTGCTGAAAAAGAGAGGGCAAATGCATAGGTTTTTTTAATATAGAGTCTAGATGCAATGAGCAAGAATAACATGGACAGGTTGAGGCTGAAATGGAGAAATTGAAGGTCAAGATTAGAGGAGCAAAAAAAGTGATTTTTCTTCTTTAACTTATTGGCCTTGAGACTAGAAAATATATTATCTGGGACCCATCTGGCAAAGTGGGGCAAGATCATTTTCTCTAATAGGATTACTAACCTAATGAGCAGGGCTTTGAAATTTGGGGCTTGATTTCATTTTGAACTGCCAGTACACACGTGTCCACATGTGGGAAGCAAACAGGAATTAGAAATCTGTGTATGGCCGCACAGCTCAGCATTTCTGGAAGCAGAGGGACAGAGTACTGTGCTGGAAAGACACAGGCCTTGTACCTAAAACCAGGATTCAGTCAGGGAACTGGCAGACAAGATCTCTCAGGAGGGTGCCCTGAAGGGCAAAGGGCCCAGGAAAACTGATTGATCTTTAAGGACAACCTCTTTAGAGCAGAGCAGGGTATCCTGACAGGCAGGAAGCCAAGGGTGTCTGGTAAGGGAGATGAGGAACTCCTGAGTGAACTCCAGCACAACAGGAACATACAGGGAGCAAACAGGGGGGTAGGCTACCCAGAAGAAGCACAGAAATATATCCTGGGCATGCAGGGCCGGAACCAGGCATGCCAAATTTCCACTGGGGTCAAAACTGGTGAGGAATGTGGAGGGCAGCAAGGAAGACTCATACAGAGCCATTGGAAGAAGAGGACAGCTGAGGAAAATGGGGCTGCTTTGTCCTAGTGACAAATGATACAGAAACACCTGAAATTCTCAGTATCCTCTGCATCTCAGTCTTTGCAGCCAAGGTTTTCTCTTGGACCTTCCAACTCTAACTGGCTTGTAGCAGAGTTCCTACAGAAAATAAAGCTTGAGACATAGATCACTTGAGCCAACTGAACAGAGCACAAGTCTGTGAGGCTGGTAGGACATATCCAAGGTGCTGAGGGAGCTGGTTGCCATTGTCACAGAGTGACTTTCTGTCATCTTTGGCAGCTTGTGCAGTCAGGGAGATCCCTGGTGACAGGATAAAGGAAGGTATCACACACATTCAAGAAAAGCGAGAAGGGGAATCCAGGAAACTGGATTTGCTGTCCTATACTTGTTCACTGCTGCTGAGCAAAAAGTCAGTTTAAAGTTTAATCTAATTATCTTTGCTTTTTACGAGGTAAATCAGTGTTTTCTTTCATAGGCTACATCTGAAAAAACCCTGTCACCAATTGAATTCTTCCTTCAATATCTCAGTAGAAACATTTCAATAGTCTGTGCATTAATACAGACTTAATCCTCATCTCCTGTATTCATATACAGCAGCCAAATATTTGTGCATCTTGCATACTGGAACACATACTAATTGCACAAAACAATCATCTTTTCCTGCACATACTGAAAAAAGCCATTGAGTGAAACAGAGTGCAGAATGAAGGAAGAAGTTTGTCTCCTCGGAGCATACAGTTTACATTCAATATATTTTTACCTTTCTCCCCAGCAAGTCTGTTTTCTATTTCACTACATACTTATCTGCTTTGTTGAAACAGCTGTATCTTCCCAGCACAGTGTGAGTGAAGATCACAAATAATATTTGTACAGCAATTTTTAACTACTGTACAAAGAGAAATAATCTCCCTCTTAATTGTCTTTTTCTTTCTATAAATACAGTACATTCTTTATTGTTAAAAGTGGCAATGACACTCTAAAAGCCCACCAGAGTGAAAATGTGCATCTTCTATTATTAATTTCCTGAAGATTCTTACTTGCAATGATTTTTCTTCCACTTAAAGGTATAAAAAGCTTTTCTTGCTTTATAACAAAGTACTTGGTACCACCATTTTTGCAAGTCTGGGCATATCTTCCACTAACTGGAAGACCTGGAACACAAGAGCAACTGAGATTGGTCAAACCACTTAAGAAGAACCACCTTGCTCTCAGTCTTGTCTTTAGTCATGGTCACTACAGATACTTTGGAAATGGTGCCACTTTAGAGTGGCATTTTATTCTTGCAGTACATACTCCCAACTTTCATGCATCTATGGTTTAGAGATTTCCTGAGTCTGGTGTTGCATCACTATATTTCTTCTTAATAGCTTTGGTGAGTTTTATTTCATCACTGCATTAATTACCTTTCGAACCCATTAAAAATTTTGCATTTACTAAGTGCAGTGATGAGTTCCAAAGTTAAATTACACATTATGAGAAACAGAGTCTCTTTTGTCCATTTTGCATCTTCTGCCAGACAAGGCCTCCCTGAAGGTCAGGATTTATTACTACTCCTCTTGTCATTTTCTTCTCAAAGCAATCCTATGGACACTGCAATCTGTTAGCTCCTCACACGTAATACTCCTGTATTCAGAACTTCCTCAGCTCCTTTTTTCATAAGCATTAATGCAAAAGGATTAATTTAGCTCTTTTTCTCTCATACTTATTTATTTTTTGTCCACACAAGATGCCTGCATTCATTAATCCTTGCCATCCTTCCCACATCTCCAGCAGATGTGCTGCCTTGTCACCATTCCCAGCTGGATCATATAGTACTGGTATTATACTTTTTGTACATTGGTATGGAATTTCAGTCCACAGGGATGGTGCATAACTGATGGACAAAGTTTAAAGACATGCCACTTTTGTTACTTCATATAATATGTACACATCACTGATGTGATCCATTGCTATTATGGTGATTCTTCCATGCGTACAGTATTTCACACAGATGACAGAGGCCTACTAATCAAAATAACACATCTATTCTAAGGGTGAAAAACCCACTGTAAATCAATTTGCACATTTCCTGTTAACATCAGTAAATTATGCAAAGAAGTAATTATTTTATGGCCTTTCATATAGAAACAGACATAATTGCTTTCTTCGAGTAATTTAAAGCTTCTCTCTACTACCAAAGTAATGCAGGGTCCCACTTGGTAGCGTGGGACAGTAGTTTGCTTTTTGCAGCCTCTGATGTAGAAGGAAATATTTTATATGGTTGAAAGGGACTGCACAAGTTAATGAAAGGAAAAACAGGGGAAAAAAAGTGTTAAATCCATCGAGGATTACTAAACAAATAGACACGATGTCTGGTTCAGAAAGGCCCTGAATTGCAAGCAGCTAGAGGCTCTGAGAGGAAAATATCCTGTATGCTTGCCTTGTCTGACATTGTTTTCTGGACATCTGCTTTCCCTGGGCAGTGTGAGACAGCTGTGGAACTTTGATCTGACCTAATGCAACTGCTCTCATGTTCATGTATTTAGTGACACCCTGAAAACAAGGCAAACCATATTCTAAAACACATACATTTGTATAAAAAATGACTGCAAATCCTACTAGCAGGTGTAACCTAAAGCGTTTTCTTGTGGGACTCCAAGGGTGGTTATAGTTACTTTGAGTTTGCAAATATATATGATTTACTTACAGATTTTTGCATCTTTCCATCCCAGGCTTGCTTCCACAGACTTCCATTGTCTTCTAACTTCTTCCAGGAACATGATGCTTTCACAGTTGTAGAAAAATAATTTACTGTTGGGCTAATGCCAGATGGGGTTTGGAAAGTCCCGAGTCTTAAACATCTGCTCTTTTAAAGTAAAATTGGACATATTTTCAGTTTAATGAGCTGAAAGATAGATTTGTGACAGATCTGTAATATCAGCTGAAAATTGAGAGTGTATCTGATGAGCAGGTGCTGGAACTCATAATCTTTTTGATCCTAAATCCTCATCAGAATAGAGGAAAAATATCACAATAAGATGGAAAGATACCTGTGAGAGAGGATGAAGCAATTCAAACCTGTTACCTTACTCTGAATTTATAATTAGAAATATCAAAGGGTTACATAAATACAAATTTAATCTCACAAAAGCTAATGAACGTGATTATAGCTGTTCTACAGATGGGTGGAAGGCTTGTGTTGTGAGTGGGATGTATGTTAAAAAATCCCAGCTGTTGCTTCTGTATTTCACATGGGAGTATAAAAGCTTATAAAAAACTAAGTCTGTTTTAGCCTCGGTGTGTATGTGTATTTACTTTTCCTAACCTAAGGGTTATGTGACAGTTCAGTGCTCATTTCATGGAAACCTGTGGCTGTAGCAGAAGGAAGAATTCAAAAATAATTTTCGCAGAGGAAAATAACTCAGAATGGTTTAATTAAGTTAGATCCCCAGCTTATGGGTAAAGAAAAGGATTGGATTCAAGAAGGGATGTATAATGTCTCTTAATGATATCTGATATGTCACTTGTGTATACATCTATTTATTTGTGTAAACGTTCATTCTTTTGATTCAGAACTTCTTTAGACAAACATATGGTTCATCATACATACTTAGAGTTCTGTGTTTGACTTAATGAATTCACACAGATTTGATTCTCTCTTTGAGCAAATAACTTGTGATGTTTCTAAGGAATGGCACATCTGCACTGGAGATCTGAAAATCACGTAACAGGATGCAATTTTGCACCAGGAGTGCAGCTGAGGGACTTGGTCCAAAACCTGATGAAAGTGTTAGCTATAGAAATATATCCTTATAAGCTTTCTTTCATGGCTTTCTTTTTCCAAATTCACTTGACATTTCTGTTACCTGATGGAGAAAGGTACAGTCTTTCCCAAATACTTTAAGCAATTGCTGAGCAAACATAATATTCTTTGTAGCTGCTTGTCTGCAGCCCCCAAGTGCCGGCTACAAAATAACTTTAATTTAGCTGACAAGAATCCACTGTAACATATTTAAACAAAGCAGTTTTAAAACACACAGGGAACAAAACATACCTCTGTTTAGTGCCCCATACACACATTTTCAATTATTTCTATATGTAGGAAGAAATTTCTCAGTTGCACTGGAAAATGTTACTTTAAATAAACACCAAAAAAATCCCCAACAGTGCTGCCCCAGAAATGCTGCACTTGATATTTTAAACATGCATAAGAAAATTCAGGATTTCATGTTATGCTGTACAAAATATTACTGTTCTGTTTGTATTGTGCTCCCTGGTTTGTGACTGATCCACAGGAGATAAAACCATACATAGTTCTCAGAGACACCAATACCCATGGATGTCGGGGCATTAGGTGCTACTCAGCAACAGAATGAGAAAGTGTCTGCACCTTCAGCAGTCTCCAAAAAGCAGTATCAACTTTCTGCTAACCTGATGTTACACGATGGGTTAAAAAAGGAAACAACTATATATTCATTTAATAAATTGTCTCTTTATAGGACTCTGAAGAATTCCATCCTTTGTTATAAAATGTATAATACTGGTGACAAGCAGCAACTGAAGTGATGCTCAAATAAACCCCAATGTGAGAAGCTGCAGTGAAAAATGGTGCTGGTTCTCAGATGATTTACATTCTGAATTCTATTCACAATAAGCACAATAACTAAATTTTAAATAAAATATACCTTAGCAATTGAGACCTAACTTGAGCTATAGAGGACATTTGATCTGGTCTAAGGAAACAAGGAGAAATTCTCCCTGAACATCTATGTTATAGGCCCATTCCCATTATGCCCAGGAGCCAGGATGTCTATTTGAGTTCAGTTTGAGGAAGCTGATGGAAAATTTGTCAGTCTTTTGTCCTGTGAAGGAAAAATAAATAAGGACCTCTATAGGTGTGTGTAACCTGCATGACCCTGGGGTGCTTTCTTCCTCTGCATGTTGCTTTGTCTTCTTCTTTAGTGCTATGCTGTGTGCTTTGCTCTCTGCATGCCTTGCTTTCCCTGCTTGCACTCCCTTGCTTCCCAGGCAAGGAAGGGAGTCCAGTTCAGAGTGCCATCCAGTCCAGCCTTGAACATTTCCAAGGATCGGGCATCCACCACCTCTCTGGGCAGCCTGTGCCAGTGTTTCACCACCTTTCTCATAAAAAAATTTTCTTCCTTATATCTAGTTGAATCTACCCTCTTTTAGTTGAAAACCATTATCCTTTGTCCTATTTCAACAGGCCCTACTAAAAATTCCATCCCCATCTTTCTTATAAACCTCCTTTAGTTATTGGAAGGAAATATCTAGATATTATCTAGGAAGAAAGATATAAGATAAAGCTTTACTCCTCTGTCTTCATGCAACTCAGTATATTGAAGCTCAGGTTTTAGTCTTCTCCAAGAAAGGAAAGCCAGAAAAGGAGCTACTCTGGGCTGCAGGATAATTGCTCCCAGGAAGGAAGGACAGACCAGAGACAGGTTGGAACATTTCTTTTGCGTCTGCTTCTGTAGTACAAATAAACATAAGCAGAAAAAATAACAACAAGAGGAAGTAAAACCAAAATGAAAAACTCTTACAAACTTTTCTTTCCCTGGGGAGGCACTGAGTGTACAAAAACATAAGACAGAAGTGGGCATGCTGGATTTTTCACACCCCCCTCATTGTGGCTCAGAAAGGATCTTCTTAAGTTATGATCCCAAGCATGGTATAGGAAATGGTACAGAAAATAACAGAGCATAAACAGTTTCCTGCCTGTATAACTGCATTTGACTGCCAATTTTGTACTGGATGGTTATACACAGATGCTGCAAGAATTTGGCCCCAAAACCAGTTTTTTTGCCAGCTGCAACAACTGAAGAATTATATCAACTTCTGAACTGTGCCATAAAATGAACAATGACTGTTGTAATACTGTATCTTACAGATTCTTCCATGTGTTCATTATTTTTTGAACGATGAATGTAAATATTAAAATGTTGTGATATTTTTAAACTTGGCTTTAGAATACTGGAGTGGCTCTGTGGGAAAATAATTTGTCCCTGGCTGTGTAACAATCACTTTCCACCAGTCAAAGCTCTGGCTACAATCTGTTTCTAATTAATCAGGAAGACAAGACAGGGCGAGTCTTGTTCTGAGACAATATCATACGTAGTGGACTGACTGTAAAGCATGCCAGATGAAGCTGTGTTTAGTGCACTATAAGGAACAATCTAATTATCACTTTACTGCTTTTGTCTTAAATTCTTCTGAAAAAACAATGCACATTAAAAATATAGCAAATTATCTGGATACAGTGAAATCACATAGTATAGAACAGCGATGCCTAGGCCAAACCAGAATACTTAGAATTTTAACATAAAGTTTCTAGTTCTTCCAGAAGCCCTGCAGAGTACAGGAAATTCAAAAGTGTTGACACTCTATCACCTTATTCAAAGCTGGGTGTTTGACAATTCACCTTCAATAATTCTTAGGGCTGACAAGAGTGAAAATAATTTTTACAGTGTATGGAGTAAAATATGTATGGCTCCAAAAGATAATGAAAATAACAAAATTTTTTTATAATAGTTTGTGAAAGCCACTTCTATTTTTTAGCCAGCAGTAGTTCTTAGTTGCTGAATAGAGCTCTCTCTTGCAAGCCTTACTGACACAGATGGTTCATCTAAAGTAAGGAGAAGCATTCATCTACCAGCTATGTGCAGGGGCAGATCATAAGAGGGAAAAATGTTTTACTTTAGAAAATGGGAGTAATGGAAAGTCTGTCCATGTTCACTTCTATTTTGCCCTTGTTCCTTTTATTTCTGATGTAAGGAGCATTGTAGTGAGTGCTGTGTGTCATTGCTCTTTGGGATGCTGGAAATAGAATAGGAATTGTTCCAGCAACAGAGCTTAGAAATTATAGTGAGTGTGTTTGTGAAAGAGGAGTTATGTCTGTTTATTATTCTGTCTCCTTTTGAAGAAGAACAGAGCTGTCCTATAATCTCTTAAAGATAAACTCTTTTCAAGCTCCTTCCAGAAAAGTATTTATGATTTTATAATAAATATGAAATCCAGGGTACTGTTTCTGTACTTAAAACAAAATAATGGCCTGTTATTTCTAGATGGAGAAAGTAGTGAAATAACCTGTAGGCTTGTTTAATTTCTGCCCATGCTGTAACACAGCACTGTCTGACAAAGTGATATTCTGAGTGCACGGGTTCAGCTGAGTGGTTGATATTATGGTGCAGATTAAAATCGCAGATGACAGGAAGACCTACATGTTGCTCTGTGTACCAGCAACAGTCAGAGACTTCAGCTGGATTTTACATATTAAATAGTTCATGTGAGTGGGTGAGCTTTGTGGACAGAAACTCTCCAAGGACTGAGATCTCACTTGATAATCTGGCTCCGGATATAAAAATGTTAGCCATTGGAAACTTAATCCAGCAAGGGACTTTTTATTTTCTTTCTAGCCTTCCATCTATGAAGCACATACACTTTTCCTCCCAGCCCTCATGGTCTCGTTCCTTATCAGCATAATTCACAAAACAGATTTGTTGCAGATTTGTTTTGCAAGATTTCCTTTAATTGACATAAGCACATGAACAACAAATCTTAATTAGACCACTCTGATATAAGTTTTGGTCTGCATTAACCTCCCGTGTTGCTGCACTCTGACCAGAATTAGTCTGCATGTTCTTTGGGAATAGGAATTTGTGTGGAAATCCTTGTTGCATTGACTATAAAGATAGTTCTATGCTGTGGGATTTTACTACTTGCCCCTCAACCTGTAGTGCAAGGTACCTAGTCTGCATTCGACCTATAAAAGTGTGATTAATGGTAATAGTAATTCAGAGGGAAAAAGGACTTGTATCTGAACAAGGCAAGTAAAACCATAATAAAGTCTGCTGAGGCTAAACTAAATAACATGAGTCATTTCTCAGCAGGGACTCTGTGATGTACGCTGAGCGTGGGGATGCTCAGACCAAGAAAGCTCATTGCAAATACCTAGGCTCAGAACTGTTGCAAGACAAATCTTTACTAAATTTATCATTCATTAAAACAAGACCAAGACAGAACACGACCATGGAGCAATGCAAGCCAAGGAAGCAGGACGATGACTGACAGGTGTCCTTCATGAGGCATTCACAGGTATGGCTGCGAATCACCAGTGGCCCAAGAACTCCTCCTGGAGGTTCATGAAAATACTTTGGTCACCTGGCGTTGGATTTTTGTTTTTCAGCTTCTAACCTCTATTAAAATAGGATAAAAATAGTAGGAAGTATAGCCCTGTTACTCTGATTCTGGCTGCTCACAGCACAGCCAGCAGGGAGAGAGGTGGGAGCAGACAGGTCACACCAGGCTGTGTCAGACAGCCCTGTGCTGTGGAGGGGTGCAGGAGCTCTGGCTTTGATCTGCAAGGTTCTGGGGGCAGGGATGTAGCTGAATGTTTGCTACTTCTGGAAAACATGCTGTTTCAAATATCTAATGGTATCAAGTGACAAGATCCCATTGCAAGACAAAATATTTATGCCATTTATGTTTTATACTCAATTCCTACAAATATTTTTATATGCCTGTTGTAATTAAATAAAAATATAATAAATATTTCCCTTGAAATTAAGAGAATTATTGTTTTATCAGAATTACACATACTTCTCTAGTATGTGCAATTATATCAATATTGACGGTGAAATTTGTATTGAAGATAAAGTTAAAAAAAAAAGTAAAAAAACAACAAATGCAGGACAATTTATGTTTTTATATTTGATAGAGGGACAGTGCAATAAAACAGGCCCCTAACTGAATAGTTAATGAGACCAGTACCAAGGAAACAACAGCTCCACAGAATCCTGCCAAATAAAAATAGCATGGAACTCTATGATGTACAAGAAGTTCACTGTGTAAAAAATTTGCTGTGTTTTCTATAGGAATTGAACTGAGCTTCTACAGCTTGAACTTTGGGTATATGGACAACCAGTCCTCAAAGAGCATTAACAGACAGTGCAGAGGGGTGGGTGGTTTGTAGGTTGTCTTGGAGTTGGGCAGTGACTTTTGATGGATTTATCAAATACATGACTTTGTCTTTTTTGTTAAGGGAATGGAATTGAGGAAGAAAAACAACATGGGGAGATAGACTGAACATGAAGAAATTTTGGGTTATTCTTATCTTTATCATGCATTTTCTGTGGGCCTCAGGGCACAGATAAATGTCAGCAGCTCTGCTGTGACTGCAGGTATATCCTTGACAGTAGCAAAAACAAGGTTATTTGAGATAGTGGGAAACCTTTTAAGGAGAGAAACTCTGAGAGGTCTTCTTTCCACCCACATTAACTGTACTCCTGTGTAAGCTAATTTGTGGAAAATTATAGTTACCAAGTAATAGGTAAATTTGTTCCAGATTTATGGATTTGAAGTCACATCTCAGTATTAAAACAAATTTATACAAGTCCTTGAAATTAACCTTATCTTTTAAATTTATCAGTGGTATACTTAAAAACAAAGTGGTACTGTAAATTCATTAGGCTGTGCTGGTATGAGTACTCCTATGTATGATAATCTCTTGTTTATGTAAATAGAAAAGAGATTTCATAGCTTGTTTTTACTCTACCCTTTAAAGTAGAGATAAAAGTAATCATTTTAGGGATTATGAATTTACTCACTGAAGCCCAAGGACATCCTGTGATTTGCTATCATAGCCTTTCTTGAAAATGGGAAAACCTATAGAAGATTCTGGTGTCTTCTCAATAAAGTTTCTGACCAAACATGCTAGGGATTCAATAATGCAAAAAGAAAAGAACATGTCTGCAATTGTTCTGTGATGAATTGATCATGAGCATTATAAGCTAAAATCTCACTTTTCAGTGTGAACCAATTGTACCTGCTGTTAGACACCACACACACCCTGAAATATGGTGTTTAAGCACACTGCAAACAGTATTTTTAGTCTGCATCCTGTTTCCCCCTGAAATAGTCCAGCTAAAGGAAAAAAGAGGTGACCTAACAGCTCGAGTCCTTCTTACATGCTCACACCAGTGAATTACTAGAGGGCTGATCTTTGAGCTAGATTCCTTCAAGCCTTTGTAACCAATGATCTTGTGCTGCTCACAGAGCGCCCATTGCAGACTCCTTTGCAGGAAAGTTGAGTGGTAATGCCATGTAAAAACCCACGGACCAGTGGGGTAATGTCCCATTAAATTAAATGACATCACAAACATGATTAATACCCACACCACCTACAGCCATCAAGATACTGATAATTTAGGAAAACAAGAAGTTAGTGAATTCTGCTGAACTTTCAAGTTCTTATTTCTGGTTAAGGCAAGATACTGAAACAAAAATTTTGAGAGTGTCTGGATTATTTCATGAGGATCATGTATCTATAAAATATGCTATAATTAGATATTCATGCCTAATTGCAGAAGAGAAAATGTGTTAAACCTGTGGATGTGCAGACTCTGGGAGGAGTGCCTTAACTCATATCCCTTCACCTCTTGATGCAAGGCTACCTGGATTTTCCAATCCATCAGCAAACATCACTGCATTATTGCATACCCTTTGCAAGTTCCAAAGGCTAAATCCAAGGAATTAATGTGAAACTTTGCCTTAATGATATTTCTGCCAGCCTGAGCAGATCAAAGAAATTGAAAGGTTTCATATGTTTAAAGCTCAAGCAGGCACATTTCCTCTAGATGCTCAGTTATAAAGCTTTTGCTTTATATTAAGTTATACATGCAGAGTTGCCCAAATGCTACTTCTCAGTGTCTATCAAAATTGAAAAAATCCCTCACAGGTTTGGTTTCCTCAGTGAGTTAATTAGCATTTGGAGACTAACAGAGACATTCAGCAGTGGAACACAGTGTTGGGATAAAAAACAGCTATTCCTTTTGGCACCGAGGCAAAGAATGACAGAGAACCTGAGTACATAAGAATGGTAAGTAGTATTTCAACCACTGCTAATAAAATTCGGTAAAAGATAGACAAGACAAGAATTTCAGAACCAGTGGGATGTGTAGCACTCACTCTCAATGTCAACAGATTTGTGTGGCATAATTAAAAAGTGATAAACCAAGGTCTGTGAAGCTTTCTGTTGGGAACATTTCACATTCAATGGTGCACTTGGGGAATAAATTCAGAGCAAACCAAGCATGGAAGTCTTCAGGGCATGCAGAATGCATTACAGTATGGCTGTCCCCATGTCAGCCTGCACATGGGCAAAAAGGGTGCTAACCCCACCTTCCTCAGTTGTGATTAGATGCAATTAGGAAGTAATCCTCACATGCCTAGTCTTGTTTTACAAACCTAGTTACTATGAAAAGAGGTTTTAGCTCAGGAAAATATTTTGCTACTCTCACTCCTGATTGCCATCATTTGGAACTCAATAAGCAAATCACAGGTAGTGGGAAAAAAATTCTGCCCTTATACTGAAGGAAGTTCTTCTCAAATCACTATTATCCATCTGGAAAACAAGTAAATCCTGATCAGTCTATCAGACATATTTAGTAACATCCGTTTGTTGCAGACATGTCTCAGATCTTAAGAAGTTTAAGGGAGAGTTTGCTCATTCACATTAACACGCTCCTTCCACATTGGTTTATTTGCCTGGAGGCTTGAGAGTCTGACAAAACTTCAATTGAAGTCAAACAAAAATTTTCATTACCTCCATTGGAAAATTAATCAGGTACTTGGTCTGCAAATAACATGGATCTAGACATAATCAGTCATATTTTTCTTCAAATTGCTATTTACCGTGTTCTGTGACTAGCTTTTAAATTACTTGTATGGGAAATAATATTTGAAAAGGTTGTGATATAATAAGCCAGACTATTGACATTTTTCTGGAATGTTATTGAGCTCAGTGGTTTTCAATTAAGAGTATGATCTATACCAGCTCAGTAGATACACTGAGTCACATATGTTAGGGGATTATTTAAGTAGAATACAGTGAACACCCTATAGAAAGGGTCGTCTTAACACCAAAATGGGTTGCAGAGATTTAAGAACCTGTCTTAGGGCACACCAAATACATACACACAAGCAAATAAGAACAGCAGCATAGATCAGTGATCCAAACTCTTCCTTAAGGAAATATTGCTGCAAATCTACCCTTTCTCCTCCTCAGCTCCTTGTGTGACCTGCCAGGCACTTCACCATTTCCCCCCACCCAAAAAACCCAGACAATTCCTGCACCCAGTAACCCAACAAAAAGAATGAAATTCTAACATTTAATGGCTCACTGGTATTTGGCAACTTCATTCATGAAGTGTTGGTGGAACCATGTCCTAAGCCATGTATGGCCCAGGAGGGCTGGAGGGAAGAGGAATGGACATCTGAGTTTACAACAACAAATCTCTGCTCCACAGATCCTTCATTGGCAGAAGAACACCAAACAGCCATGCCAATCCAATCAATCCTTACCCACTCTGCAGTGCCAAGCTGAGCTCAGGTTCAAGGGACAACTGAGCCTATAATGCCATCCTCAGAAACAAGAAATACCCAGAAAAAGAAGATAAAGTCATTGATGAGTTTAATACAAAACAACACTACATTCTGTCCCAAGAAGAGCAAAATTTAATTTGTGCTTGTCAGTGTAAGAAATCCTCTGCACAGCAAAGAATATACCTCTGCTTGTCCCTGTCAGAGCTGTTTGCCGTCTAGACACCAGCACAGAGAGAGCCAGAGGTAGAATTCTTGAGAAATATCTGTCCTAGATGACCAGGCTAGCTGCCTTTTGCAGCCCTTTTCCTGACCAACTGGTTATCTGCAGTGTAGCATGCATCCATTTCCAAGCTGGAACCCACTAAAAGGGATCAATCACATACAATCTGTAGTTGTTTGTTGGTGGTAGGAGTTTATGTTTTAATATTGTCCATTAAATCATTAACAACAAAAAATATTAAACCATCAGGCATTCCAAGTCAATATTGAAATTCAGAGAAAAATATCACCTGCTTCTGCAGCTTGTCATTTGGAAGAAATAACACATGATCCACTAACCTAGCAGCATAACCAGAATTATAAATCAGTAACATTGAAATCCCTACAGCATCATCTTTCTGTCAGCATTTTCCCAGGACTTACAGTTGTGAGATATCTGCCAGAGAACTAACATAAAATGCTGCAACACAAATAAACAAAATACAGTTATTCCAACTAAAAGTTCAGATATGTCTTTCTCCTTTCTAAAGTACTGTTCATACACACACACATACATAGAGATCTTGGCTCAATACTTCTTAATCTCTTCATTCTGTGTTATCCCCTTGCTCCTTTGCTTTATCCAGCTAGGCAAAGCTTCAAGGAAAGAAAAGGAATATGCAATTCAGTCACAGACCACAGGTATCCCTTCAATATCTTTTCATAGGCCTTATCTCAGTTGTTAGCTAGAAGGTTTCAGGCCCTGCTTCACACCTGATTACAGAAATATATTCCCTTGATAAAAATAAAATTGTAAAAAAACACCATCCTTTATTCTAATGGTTCATTTTCCAAAGCACCCAATTCATATGCAACTTGTGTATCAGGGCTGAAGAAAGGGGGGGAAAGGATTTGTAGACTGGTAGCCAATACACAAATGTAAGGAAAAATCTTTTTGCCATTTGTGCAAAGATTAAGTATAACTCAATAATCTTAATTCTGTAGGGTGTTGAACAGTGATAACTGCTGAATGGCTTCTTTTCAAACTCTCTAAATTTTAACTCTATACTTCCAGAGGCATTATCAGTATTAGATACTGGTTTTATTAGCAAACTAAACCAGCAAGTAGCACTTTACTTCTTCCACCTGGCAATAGACTCAGGCCCGGTTCTCTCACTGGCAGGATTTCAGGAGAAATATTTGCACGTGGGCGGGAAGTACATTTTAAACCCGCATTACTGTTCATCTTCAAACAAAGTGTCTAAGCACAGGAATCAGCCTTCAATCCTCCACTTAGACCAAATTCCCCAAAGTGCATCACACAGAGGTTTTTAAGTCTTTGGAAAGTCAACGTTAAAGACATAGACCTTAAACAGACTTCAAATGTGGAAAAGAAGGACACACGTACTGTTAAATACGGGGCTGTCGGAAAGTTTTTACAGACTAAATATCTTACTGATGAAGAGATCTCCAAAACAATCCCATGAATAGCTGAAATCTCTGTGTCAGTGTAGGTCAGGATTTTGCAAACCTTCATTCAGTCATTTATTCTCTATCCACCAGCTGTGATAATTCTGAAAAGGATCGAATTCACATGGTACTGAATAGTTCTCTGTCCTATAGAAATGTCTGTGGGTTATCTGAAGCAATACAATTACAGTCATTGCAATGAGGAAATAACTTTGTGGTTCTTTATACATAAATGAACTTCAACTATAAAACATTCATTGTATTTTTTTGTTGTCATTGGAGAAATTAACATCAACTTTTACAAATGCCTGTTTTAAATCGAAACCCAACTGCTGCTGTTTTTAAAGTTTCTTTTTCTCCCATTTAAAAAATCTGAGATGGATCCCCACAGATTTTACCAACAAGGGGTAAAAGGTGCATAATCAGTCAAGTATCCTTTGCTTTAGTTTTATTGCAGCAATCCATCCTGATTTTTTTTAACATGTATGATATTCTGAAGTCTATTCAAGGATTTCTGTATTTGTCTGGCTTATGTTTTCCTCAGAGGTCTGAAGTGCCCCTAGTAAGCCCTCATGCTGGCTATTCAAAGGAGCAGGAGATGTTCTAGCTGTGGTGTTGATACCCCACCTGCAGTAAAGTAGTAGTCACTCAGGAGCAGGTGATTAAGAATTGATTGAAAAGTAGAATCCAGGAAATAAATATAGTAGTGCTCATTTTTTAATGTAAAATCATTGCCAATCAATGGAGGCAAGTTGGCTTAGCAACAGCTTTCAGAGCCTGGCTCTTTATGAATGGCAAAAATATTTAGTAGTAAACAGTAAAAGATACTCAAAAAATTCATGAGGTTAAATCATTAGCTGAATAGCAATTGCCAACACATAAAGATCCTCATTGTACCTGTAATCAGGTCAGGTTTTCAGGGACAGCCAAAATAAGAATACAAGAAAAAAAGAAGAGAATATTTAAAAATATGCACAGCCATAGCAATTTACAGCTTGTTGCTCCCTCAGAGAGTAGAGCTAGAGGAGCAACTATTCACAGTTCATTTGCTAACTCTGAATGTGCTGGTGAAGTTAAAGACAAACCAAGACAGAAACACTGAATATGAATTCTTTGCTGTAACCTATAAAAAACAACCCATTGCTCTTTGATATTTTCAGTAGTGGAATAATTCAGATCACTCTTTGTAGGCTGAGGCATCAAACAGAGAAATGCTAAGATGACTTCTTGTGAAAAGCAACCATCTCTTTCCACTGAAGTAGAAAAACTAGAGTTTTTTTGAACATTTTATTTAAATTTGCCTTAAAAACAAGGTAGTTTTTCATTGCAAAATAGTTTGCAGATAATTGTTTTACGTAGAATATACTCATATTTGTTGGCCTTACACATCCAAAGCAGCTGTGGTTCAGAGCTCATAAGGATAAACTGAGTCTGCACTTGATTAACACTGTTTTTTATTAAGAAATATTTCAAATCCAAGCAGTTATCTTCACCGTATGATTTATCATGTCTTTGTGCCTGCACTTGCCCTGACAATAAAGGTCATTGCTTTATTGTCAAAAGAAGAGACAAAGAAATGAGGACTAAAAGGTATCCCAAAATCCAGTGCTCCTCTGTTTTCTGTAGCCCAGAAGAGTAGGATGCCCAAAGTCCTGCTCAAAAATCTGTTCTCTTATTTTAAGAGTAACATGTGAGTGCTGACAATAGTTCGGTTTATTAGACAGAGGACTTCTATGTGAAATGTTATTAAGAGGGGAGTTTCCAGCTGTAAAGGACACCAACAGAGCTGGGACTATCTCAGAAAATCTCAAGCCAGTGCTCTGTGACACTACAGTGCTCCTTATGCTGGTTTGCCAGTAGGAAGTAAAATCTATTGAAAATCAAACCTTCAGAGTCCTCTTTTGTTCAGCCTATATCTCAACAAATGCAAAGGCAATCAGACAAGGAAATTGTGGTGTTCTGGGATGGGATTGTCTATCTCCTTTCTTACTACAGTAGCCCCATTTGGGGTAGAAAGTTCTCTTGGAAATAGGTGAAATAGATTGATACTTTTCAAAGTGTCATTTTCTGGGGCTCTCATTACACTTCTGCCAGTTTTCTTCCAGGCACTTAGAAACTGAGTGATTGTTGCTAACATCATTTTTTTTTCCTTCGGCCAAATCTGACTGAATTTGCCAAGCAGCAAAGGAAGCAGCATGTTACCAGCTCTCAGGTCATGCTATATACACATTTGTATTTGTAATACTTGCTAGATCTTAAGGGCAAAACTCTGTTCTCCTGCCTGCAATGCAGTGTTTTAGCTGCAGTGCAGATCATTTGTATCTATGCTCCCTATCCAAGTCTCAGAGAGGTCAGCTGTGATTTTGTGAACATCCCTCTGCAATTTCTTTCCACATTTCAGTGTCTCTTTCACAATCAGTGTGATTAGAGGGTGTGTGTGGCCTTTCTGTCTGTGCTGGCTTGTTGCTGACCTAATGGCTCTGTTCCTGCTTTTTCCTATGACTCCTTAATGCACACTCATTGCTGACCCTCCAGACACTCTCCCAGCCTAAGTAGCTGCAAGGGTGACCTGTGGTCTCTGACTTCACTTCTTCAGTATGTTGTGGATATCAAATAATTCATGTTTTATTCTCTGATATGCCTTTGGTTCTCACTTTTTAACTGAACCATATGAGGCTGGAAATGAGCTTCTCTCCTGACAGCTGGGACAGTGCTGCCCAGCTACAGGGCTCCTTCATTTTTTACCTGTCATATTGAGGAGTGCAGGGACAGCAGGAACCTGGATAGAAATCCTTAGAATAGCAGTGACTGGTTACCTCCTTGTAATATGGTGCTTTCATATGAACTTTACATAAGAAAACTGATCTTTATTGTGTGTTTTCTCACTTTGATTTCTTCCCTTTCTTCTGTAAAAAAATGGAAGTGTAAACCTATGTCTAAAATGGTGGAAGACTGGTTTTCCTGAATCAGAGTCCTGGCAAACATCAGCCATTTTTCCCCAAATGTAAATTGACATGGTGAGGCAGGGATGCTGTTTTTTCCTCTGCTCAGTTTATTAACTTTTTTCCAAAAGGCCATTCTGATGAGGAGCCCCTCTCTGCACGTGGACCTGCAGGAGCCCTGTTTATTACTCGGTTTGATTTTTGACTTGGCCATTGCTGCACATAATTGAAAAGCAGTGTCTAAAGTGCAGAAGGAACCAATTAATAAAACTGTGCCTTTTGAAGACACATTCATACAGATTTATAGACATACATAGGTATATGTACACAAGCACATTAGACATACATAGATGCATGCACATGGGCACAAAGAGTGAGAACCCTTTTACAACCCGTTCCAATCACTGCTGTTCAGTACAAGAAGCACGACTCTCCCCCTCCAGGCAGTTTTTGTATGTGCCTGTAAAAGATGGCTACACAGTACTTCATTTAAGTACTAGTATTGCTAGAAAAAGTGAAATAGTGGGGCATCAGACTCAGAGAGATTTATTCCATGAGCAGGCTGGACCAGAGCTAAATGCTGCATTGCACCAACTAAAAGAGAGTGCCTTCCTTCTGCCTGAATTTACCCTGTGCTCCACCACTTCAGACAAGGAGAGACAGTCTGCAAATATCTAGGATTATAGCCATCACTTATTCCTGTGTTCTAGTGCTGTGTGCACAGCACAATTTCATCACCTTAAAAGACTGGTCATCCAAAAGATGGAAAAAGTGCACACATATATCAACTAACTTTTAAAAGACTTACTTTTATCCATGACATCAGCACTGCTTTAATAAAACTTAACAAATGTCAGGTATTTTCTAATATATTATGCTCCCTGAAGTGAACTCTGTGATCAAATGCTTTGCTAAAAATCTCATTGGCAGCATCAAGTTTTTATTAAATTCTTCTCTAAAGATCAACTAATGAATTTTTTTGGTGAATACTTAGGTATGTGGGATATTTCAATAATTGGAAATTGATCTCTGAAGCTATATATTATTGTTTCTTTTTCATGCTTGGTTAAAAATGCAACTGGTATTGGTCTGAATTACTGCTCTTGCAATTTTTAGAGTTTTCCACAGCACTCAGTCATGGGTGCTAGGAAATCAGTTCCTGTAAATATTAATTTCAACAGAGTACAACTGCATGAGGACATCAACACAACATATAAAATAGTGAGAGCCCAGACACAAAGTTCATTGTGAAATGACTTCTGCTAATATTACAGAAAGCTTTCTAAAGCCTATAGAAAAATCTAGAATCAAAAACTTGAGCCTGTATTTTGTACATGGTGCAGTAGGAGGAGCCATCTATTTAGTGAAAAACCCCAGAAAATAAATTGCAAAGAGACTTTTTATTAATCTCAACAAAGAGAGAAGAAAATTCTGCACAATTCCACCAAAATGTTCAAAACAAAACCAAAAGAACATGAGCTGAGAGCACCCTCTTCTGATCATTATTTTGTTCTTCAAATTCTAGGTAAAATATCTTCTGCATATGTTGTAAAATTCCAGTGACCTGCCCTTTACCAGAATCACAAATACATAATCTGCTTCGGAGATGAATACAAAAAATTTATTTCAGCTACAAACTCATTTTTTTACTTTAGTTGCTCTTTTTTGTTTTTTTTTTTTACTGCAAATATGAAGCCAGGTCTTCCAGTAACTCTTCCCCCTTGTATGTTCCAGTTTGATTTCCAAAAGGCTGCCCAGGGCCAGAGGTGCAGGGGACAGGCTGATTTTTTATTTAATTCATACCACCGAGAGAGATTTAAATTCAGGTGAAAAAAAAAATAAAAGCCAATCTGATTCTAAAAGAGTGTGTTTACAAAGATTTACAAAGATGAAAGAAGAAGCAGAGGATGGGGGAAGAATAAGAGCAAGAGGAATATTAGGAACATAAATATTTTTCTATAGCTATAGCAGTGTCATTTTTACAGTATTCTCTCAGAGACCAAGCTGAAGATGTAAATTTTAACTCCCACTATAATTCAGAGGAACAAAAAGGAAAGAGAGCAGTGCCTCTGACCTTGTGCTTCACTTTTAGTCTCTGAGGACTGAAGAGCAATAACTCATGAATATTAGAGCTAATGAAGCTTGATTTTCTCCAGATTTTTGGTTCAGTGTTGATTGACTCTCATGTCTGGAAGATGTAAATTGTGACTGAAGCTTGTTCTGCATTTGAGGCATTTAGATCTGCCCTCTTCAGTGTGTATTCTCTGGGATTTAAAAAGACTCCAGCTCATGCTGTAGTGTTTTTCTCAGTTGGTACCTCTCAGACATCTCTCTGACCTGGACATTTATTTACATAAATCTTTTAGGAACACCCTATCTCTGAGATTTCTGTTCTGTTATCATATTTCTTTAAAGTACAACAGTGGGTTCAAAAAATTAGATAGCATGGACTAGTGAGCAGATATATATATATTGATACATCTAACTTCTAATTAAGTCTCTGAAGATTTTCACTAGAGAGTCCTTGATAGGCAGAGGTGTGGGGAGCAGTTCCCCTTGGTGTAGGGAGTGATTCAAATCAGAAGTGAAGCCCAAAGAGGTAAAGGGAGTGATCAGCCATGGCCAAGAGTCTCCTGCAGTGCAGATGAGGAATTTCGGGATGAGTGATTCCATCTCTCAGCAGGAGAGGCTGTTGTACCAGCATGCACTCCCAGTATCACACAGACTGGAAACCAATAGAAATTAAACTGGGAGATATAGACACAATCCTATTATGTGATAAGGAAACCAGAGTGGACAGAGACAGCACAGAGATAAGAAGGTCATGAAAACTAAAGGAGTAATTTGGATCTGAGAAAGTGGATGCACTCTTCACCAGATGCACTCAGCCACACTGGATTGCCAGATGAGGCTTGTCCTTGTCAAAATACAATAAATTGGCCTCTTCAGCTTTCTCTACATTTAAGGTGCTGGCATGAACCACTTTAGACAAACATAGATTGATGGCTGAGTTATACACAGGAATGACACAGAACCAGGATGATGCTGAAATATCATAAAAATTGATGATTTTGGCTTGTTCGTCTGTCATCTCTAGTTCAGCATGGCAGTGCATCTGGAGACCTGACATTATCACAGAACAATGTAGAGCCTTCTGGGAAGGGAAATGCTGGAGCTGGAAGACAGGCATATGCAGAGATGCAAAACATCCAGGAACAGCTTTTTGATCCTGCTGGCAAAGAGCTGTGTTGTAGTTCAAGGTATCTGAGAGGAGTGAAATCCATCTCAGGCCATTGCGTGCACTTGCTTACAGAAACAGGAGCCTACAGCTGGGCTGTGCAAACAAAGGGTCAGGCACTGTCCAAGTCTCCATAATAGGTAATATGTGGCAACCCAGGGCAAATGCAACTTTGAGTTACTGGCCCAGAGGCGGTAATTTAGAAATCAGGATTTTAGGTTATTGCAGTAGAAATAAAGGAATTGGCTCTCTTCCTTTTGGGTGTTTACAGAATCATAGAATCATAGAACAGCTTCTATAAAGGAGACCTTAAAGATGATCAAATATTCAGTTGGAGCTGTATAGAAGGAATGATCAACCACAGAAAATCTTTACCATTGCCCAGCAACTGGAATGTGCCGGAAAGGACAGTCACAGAAGGAGGAGTTTGCATTTTTGGCTCTGGCCATTTGTTACACGTAGTATAAGAACAGTAGCACATGCAAGAATATGTAGGTTTGAAAAGGAGCAGGCTCAGCCACGTAGTTGGCATCCCTAAGGGGTCCTCTACAGAAATTACAGAAATCTCCAGAGTTATCAGTTCTTATTATCAGGCTTCACAAAATGTGGACCAGCACTACATGAAAAGGTTGTTCAGTAGAATTAAAATTATCCTGGGGCATAGGAAGCCTCAGACTTCAAAGTTTCTGGTTACTTGCACATCATCCTTTTTTTTTTTTTCTTTTAATGCAAAAAATTGCAAAGCTCTCAGAATCATTCATTATGAAAGTACCTCAAAAAGTAATGATACTTGAGCACAGTACTTATACAAAGATGATAAAGAATAAAGGGGAAAGATAAAACAGTGCTCAATCTCTTTATCTTTCTGGTAAAGACATGGAGAGCAAGGTTTGATTTATATTTACCGAGTTACAAAGTTTCTTCCAACTTAATCTGCTACATTATTACTTTGAGGTCAACACTGTCAGTTCTGTTCTCTGAAATGCACTGAAGGGTTATCAAAGTAAACAAGGATTGGATTGGATCCCTTCAGCCAATTCGTATACTGAGCACAGGGTAGAAGCTTTACCTATAAATCTTTTCTTCACAAGCATAGAAATACCACCAAAAAAACCCCCCACAAAAATGACAGTTATTCATTAGATATCATCTAAAATATATTGCTGTGAATGGAAAGCACTTTGATTAGCACTGACCTAGCAACATGCACAACATAGTTCAGCATATGAGTCTAATGGATCAGCATTCAAATGCATATAATGAACAGATGGTTCCTGTAGAAGAGACAAATGCAGTGGTTTTGGCCACCTTGTACTGGCACTCATTCAAAGCAGGTGCTTGATAAACCAAGACTGGAGCTGGACCAAATGAACTGGCTTCTGACAAAACTGGGACATGGAAAAGGAGGAGACAATCTGTTGTCTCTTTTCCAAGAATATATGAGTGCTTGCAGTGCCAGCTTTGCCCATGGTGACCAATCTCACAGGTTTGTTACTGTTTCTGAGAGGCAACATCAACTTTAACAGGAGGGCCAGGGGCGCTGACAAGCTGAGCATGTCAATATATAATTCAGGTTTGAATTCCATTTTATACTCTCATGTTATTTTTTTTCTGATTTTGTCATCTTGTTCTGTGTCCAAAGTGGCCAAGCCCCACCCAGAACCAGAGCTGCTATTCTGAATCCATTCCTGATCTGACTTTAAAGCAGAAAGATTAAATTCCTTGCCTTTAGGAGAAATCAAATAAACTGGCATCAAACCTTTTCACTGCCTAGGTTCCAATGTTACCTGCTACAGCAAGGAAAGCAACAGTAGTGGAGATATTTGTGTGTTTTTACAGATAAAGTTATCCAGCAGTTAAATCTGGATTAAACGTAAATTCAGAGCAGAATTTCAAAATGAGTCAGGGTCATGCTTTGTGCACACATGTGATGGTGTTAAAGTCTTCTGGGGTTTCTTGCCTTCTGAAGTTTTGTCTGTGTTTGATCTGGAATAGGAAAACAGGATCCATTCCAATTTGGGAAGAAACCGAGAACCCAAATTACATGAGTACACTCATGTCATGAGACTGAAATGACCCCTTATCCTTCTCTTTCTGAGGATGGAAAGTTTGACAGTCAGAAGGGACAGGGGAAGAAAGATGTCTCCAGATGGAAAATGATGAAAAGCTGCATTTGGCAAGATTATTAAAGTGGACCCCTGATTTAATTATAAGGTTATAGAACGAGTGATGGCAAATCCATTACAGAGTTCGAATTTATGTCCAGCTTATCTGCTTTAAACACTGCCAAGCACCCACTACTTCCAATAAGAAGAATCCACTCCAGTTTTCAGCTCTCAGGTTGAGATGGCTTGTTCTTGCAGGGATCTGTTAATCAGCCCAGAATACTCTCACAGCTCGCCTTCTCATCTTTTCAAGCAGCCCTCTTTCAAGGGAAATTTTCCAAAGGATTGAAACTGGCTTTTTAAATTATCTTGATCTTTGTGACAACTTTTAGCAGTATGCCAGTGAATTACCTGGGAACATTTATTTAGGATTCATAAATCTTTATAGGGAAACTGTTAATAGAGCCATTATTCTGCCTGCTTAGAAATACTGAGGTGCTGTAATACTTTGATTTGAAACATTATAACCTGCAAGAGAAAACCTTGACATAAGGATAGAAAATTCATGCTTCAAATACAAGGTATTGCAGTCATGAAATTACTTTGTGGACTGGCAGAATATGTTCAATTTCAGTGGCTAAAATGGTGAAAACAACATCAGGGTTTGAGAAGCCTGAACTTCACCATAAAAACAGTCCACCTGACAATGCTGTCCTGCCGGACTTTAATTAATCTGTCAGTAAAAACATGACCTGGTTACCACAGTACAAATGTCAGCTTGTAATAGCTTTTCCCTTGAGTCCTCCTTAACTAGCATTTGCCATTTACTTTTGCTCATTCAATGATCAAGAGCAGTTAATGAGCTCCATCTACTGCTGCACGGAGTGAATTGTACCAGCAGCGCCAGCTCCCCAGTACCTCCCCAGGCTGCACTGGGAGAGGTGCTCCAGGCACTCTGCTGCACCACGCCACAGACAAGGGCTCCTGGCAGAACATTCACCTCTTTCTGCTTCTTGTTCTGTTTTTCTGTCATCAGCTTTACTGTTACATGGGTTTTCTTTAATCTATAATCTTTTAGGTAATTTCATTTTGAATTGCAGGGTGACAACGTGGGGCATCTTTCTTTCTTTTTTTTTGAATGTATTTTCCCATGCAAAAAGGCATAACAGTTCTGTTGAAATAATTAGCACAAAAAACCGAAGAGGCTTACAAAGCAGGAAATTTTATTAAACTTACTGCTGCACTCTTAATAAACAAGGCCACTGTGCTGAAGATGGGTACTCAGACCAATGGATGTATGTCCTTATCTTATGCTTGCCATGCATGTCGACTGGAGTATTCAGATGGGATATTTAGTTGTTTATGTCTTAAGAGAAATTATCTGATAGTGATTTAAATTACCTTCTTTGTTTATGAGAGGTTTAATGAATAAGGTGTTCTAAAACATCACCTTCCTTAGTATTTCCCTCTTGATTTAGGTGGAATATTTCAAATACTCTCGAAGTACCACAACTGGCATCACAGTAAACAGGCTGCAGGAGATACCTAAAGCATAGCTGAGTCAGAAAAACACCAGATAATTGACTAAGTGGAAAGGTAGCAAAGATTAATACCTTTGTATGTCTAAAATCTAAAAAACAAGAATAAAATATTATGTCTGATTAAATATCTCAGCACAGGATTTTATTTTAGTAATACTTTTCTATTAAGAAAGAAAACTATGTCAAAGATCTTGCTATGGTCCGAGATGTTTTTCTAGTCTGCACAATGCTTAAACACCTATGAGTTGGCTGCTGAATCAAGCAAAAGACCAGGCTTGGAGACATTCCACAAAGGAAGGAAAGTTATTCCTCAGGCTGGCTGCTGCCCTCAGATCCGTGGAAAGCAGGGCACATCCTGCTATCAGCAAAGCAAACTACATGGGGATGCATCATCAGTTCCTGTTGTAACACCCTTCACCTGCCTCAGGTTCCTCATTGTACATCTGCCTCAAGTGATCTCAAAATACAACACTGCATTTCTGAATTGTGAGTCTGAGAAGGTCTCTGAGTAGAAAACATTGAAATAGAAGTAAGGAACTCAACTATCAACCAGAAAATGGTTGCCAAAAGTCTAAGGTCTTTTCATCCGATATGAAACCAAAGACATTTTTTTCATTCCCTCAGCCTCAACTTTGGCCCCTGCTCTTATCACTGAAAGAGACATCCCCCTCTCTGATTTTCCTCTGAGTGTAGCATTCAGTGAACTGTTTGTGAATGCCACATACTTATGGGAGCCTTTCTGACTAACTCCAAGGGATTTGGGAGTTTCTAGGGACAGAAACTATGTTTGAGCAGGATAATTCTAATGCTGTTCTTCATTCTTCATACACTACACTGGAAATCTGTTGGGAACATCTTTTACAACGAAGTCACATTGAACCAAATTTTAGTTTTGAAATTAGCAATTAATTCAGAATTGTGCAAAGCAGAATAATAAATAATCTGGCTGTGCAGTCAATTCTTTTGTGAAAACATGGGTGACTTCAGTGTCTAATGCTGCTTACAATTAGCACATCAGTGGGAAAATAGACCCTGTTTTCAGCTAGTGCACTGTAAATAAAGTTGCTTAGACCTTCAATAGATTTTAAAAATAATATTTAAGGTGAATTGTGTCCAAATTAATTGGAAGCTACAAAACTCTAAGTGCTTACTTTATGGTTGCTGTAAATGTAAATCCCAAATTTAGTGTTAACAAGAAAGGTAACTATTTGAAAAGATTCAGGAACAATGTAAACTTCAAATTAAGAAACCAAGTACAGAGATTTAACATTTGTGTTCTGCAAATTTTATGGAAGTAGATTGGAAAGAAATCTGTGAGTCCAGTTTCACACCTCCAAGAAAAGGTGTCATACAACCTGTTCCTGAATAAAGGGGTTAGGGTTAAATATTCAATAGCAGAATATTAAATTCAAAAAATAGATTTTTTTTTTTTTTTGGCTTCTCATTAACAGGCAGTCTTGGCTTGATTTTTTTGAATATATTTACTATGACTAGTAAATACTCTGTATTTACTGCGATAGTCAGAATAGCCACAAGGTACAAAGAGTCACTAGACTGTTCTTGAAGTTGCTTTACCTCAATAAGCCTTGCAAAAGCCATTGCTAAGAACAGCAGAGAAACAAATTTTCAGTAGTCAACCTTTAGAAAATAAAAATACTGAGGGGATTTTAGTGACCTAATAATTGTCTACCAGTGTGCAATGATTTTTATGGATTTAGATGTGAACAAGGGCATATCTGTCTCATGCTGGTATTTTGCACTTTCCTCCTTCTTACATAATGGTGTTCTCCACAGGCAGCACCTGGGTGAAAAGGTGTGTCCAAGACTGTCCATGTTGGGGGAGCTTTTTCAATGCATTTCTACATGTGCAGCAAGTCTGAGCAACAGAAATGCCAAGATACACAGTGTATAGAAGCAGAAGCACACATTTATACCTCTATATGCAACAGACACATATATTATGGTCAGGAAAAAGGTATAATAATAAGTGCCTTTAAACTTCCACTCCGCAGTATAGGAGACAGGTTTGTAATATGTGTCAGTGAAGTAACCACTTGGAAAGACTGTTAAGGTTTTTCATCACCTGTAACCATTCTCTCATGTGGGTCATCATTTTATCTGTGTAAAACTTTTCCTATTTTATCAAGAGCTATCACAATTCCAGGGTTTTCTTTTCTATTCAAGAAGCTTTTCACCTTTATGTGAAATGTTTTTAATGGTATGGGATTCAAGAGGAATTTACTAAGCTGAAAATTAAGCCTATCAAATTTTTCCTCTGCATAATAGTTACCCAGGCAGTTGTGACTGAGCAGAGTACATAGTACAAACGTCAGGATAAATTGCCATATTCCACTAAGTAGTGGCAAACACCTAAGCAAGTCCTCACTCAGGGAAATACATCCCTCTGGATGTAAAACGTTTGGCTCCAGTCCATTTCTATAGTCTGCCCTGCACTTACTGAGAAAAGCCATTGATGTCTCTGGGAGTTCTGTCTGAAGATGAAGAGGAATCTCAACATGTATTTGTGACCTTCCAAAGAGGAACAGATTGCTTGGTTTGTGTTGGTAGCTCACGTCTTCAAAACTGTTTCTTGCTACATAGCAAAACCACTTTGATCTGCAATTAAACATTTTCTTATATAATCTGGAAAATTTATACATTATTGACAAAACTAGAAGGAACTGAGTACAGAAAGCAGAAAAGGAAAACAATATTTCATTTTATTTTTACATTTATTCAATGCAGTTCAGAAACAAGTATAATATAACTCTTATTTTACAAAGTTGACCATTAAATATTTAAAAAAGGACTTACTGGCCTTTGATAAGTAGTTTTGTATGGGACATGCATGCTAATAGGAAGCCAGTTTTGGATGACAGACATTTAAAAGCAGAATAGTGACTTAACAAAATTTTCAAACACACTTGAAAAGATGGCATGTCCTTTCATATCCCTTTATCCAAATGTAACTTCTCAATTTTTCTGCAACTTGCTCTCCCACATCCACTTTTTAAACTTTAAACAAGTTTTACAAAATAAAATATTTATAAATACAAATAATACACCCAATAAAGTACATTAATTATGATGAATGATAATGGGAAAGAGAATCTGGCATAGTTGTCTATGTGGTAAGGATTTTTAACATGGAAGCAATCAAAGATACAGAAAAGTCTTTTCATTACTGACATTGCTGAACTACACACACTGTGTTGACTTCTCTCCCTTTGTCTGTCAGTGCTGGTTTGTCTGCTTTTGTTTGAATTGGTCTTGTTCATATTATCAGGGGCACTGCAACTGTTTGTCACTGCTGCCAGGACTCCATTCTTCTCTTCTTCAGCATCATCATCAACAATCTGATAGGGAACAAAACAGCAGGTACTTAAGTGTATGTTTCATCACCTGTTTACTTTAGAGCTGCAGCAAATGGGATTTTTCTTATGACTCCTCCTCAATCTCACTCCTCGACTTCAAGGACAAGCACGTACATGCACCAGACAGCTCCTTTCTGCTTTCAAAACCTCCATTTATGGGGAAAACATTGGCTTAAGCAACACCATACAGCAAAAGCTTTTGAAGGACTCTCAAGTAAATCTGGATTTGTTGTAAATAAGAACAAGGAACTTTACCTAAAATAGCAGCAGATCCCTGATATGCACAACAGTAAACTGTCTTCTGCTCAGGGCAAATACTGGCAAAGGTTAGTGCCCAGAAAGTGTGAAAGCAAAGCCCCAGCCTGGAGATGGAGAAGGTGGGTGAGCTGCCAGACCAGCCAGTTGAGCTGGCTGCACCCCAAATCAAGCACCCCAGGATACAAGACACTCTCCTTGTGTGCAACTGGCTACTTTATTCTGGTGCTTCGTGATGAAAATCAAGTTACTTTAAAAATAAAGAGGGAGAAGCCCCACCCACAGCTGATTTAATACTAAATAGCTTGTGATATTTTCTTTCAAGTCCTGAAACCCCTGCTTTAAGTTCAAAGTTATGCTAGGGTTAAGAATATTTTTATGTGCTTCACTGCATCAAGACAGGTCTTTGGAGAATGTTGTATAAGCCTTCTGGTGGGTTTTGTTTCTTTGATTAGAAATGGCTCAGAGCCATAAAGTTCATGTATGAAATCTTCACCCTTTGAAGTCAGCGGGTTTTCTGTTCCTGACTCAGAGGACACAGGATTAGACATCAGTTGCAGCTTCAGCTCTAAAACTTCCTTGGAATTTCTGGGGTATTTGGCTTGGTTTGGGATATTGCAGAGACACCAGCAGAAACAAGCTACAGAGATTGGCTCCAATTTGGTATCTGAACTAAACCTTATTATGCATACTCGGATGAGGGGTCATTTTAATTCAGGTAGGCATACATATAATTTTAATTTTCTCCTATTGATTTTATTACCTCCCAAATCAGTAGGTGGCATAAATGTAAGACAAGTCTAAAAAAATTATTTGTGAAATGTAGAATGCAGAATCTCTTTCTTCTGACCAACTTGCTTTTTTCCATTTGCACCATTAGAAGAAACAGTTTCCACAAGGACAAGCTTTCAAAAGGTTAAGATGTACATCCTTATGTGCAGCCAGACAAAAAGCTCATTTAGAAATATCCCAGCTATTAAAGTCAAAGAAAGCTCATTAAGTCACCTAAGTGATCTCCATGCTGGTACAGAATTGCTCCTCTGCCCAGGATACATGTGTACAGCATGAGCCTTGAGTCTTCCTTCATCTAAAATTACTGACACTCTTGGAAATTAAAGTGGAGTCTGGACAATGTCCTCAAACTGCTGTGAATCAGTGAAGCAGAACAAATGGAGCTAGAAAAGGGATTATTACAGCTTTCCACTTTCAATCAAAAAAAAAATCTGGGATATTTTATGTGAGAGAGATAAATGTAGCTCAACACAACATATCATCCTAAAAATACACTGACCAAAAAACCTTGTCATCCTCCACCTGGCCTCCCACACCTCTATGCAAAAGGCTGGGATAAAAATCTGCCTATAAAGCATTAAGACGATCAATCCATAAAACTTCAGTCTAAACCTTAAATAATCCCCAGGGTAGTACTAAAATTCAAACCTCGAGTTTTAACTTGGGGCCTGACTCTGTTATAAATATCTCTCTTCTGCTTCAAAAAGTTCAGGCAGCTGAGGGGAGTTCTGGGGATGGCAGAGGAGCCTTTGTCAGCAGACCCTGGCACTTGAAATGAGGCACCAGAGCAACAGCCTAATGAATGCACTCTGCACTTCAAAAGTAAATAAAATAAAGGAACCTGATAGAAGAGTCCTGACTTTTTTCCCCTGCTTTCATTTTTCAGGAGGGGGGGCATGGGGAGGGGGTGGGGGGAAGCAGAGAAACATTTGTACTTCAAAGCCATCAGGATTTGGGGCATTGCTCACTGTAAGAGTCTATTTTTCTCTCTGGTAAGGCTGGCTACAAGTTGTTCAGAATTAGTTTTATTTCAGAGCATGAAAGGACATTGTGTACGTGCCATTTTTCCTTCCTCACAACTGCATGTGAGCAGTTCCCAGGAGGCTGATGTGTTATTAGGCTGTTCTTGACTCCTTTCAGCTCCCTGAGGGGCAGCTCTTAACTTAAGCAGAAAATACCGTAAGCGGTGCATATGTACAGGATTCTGTTTGCAGTGCAACAAGGCAGGGCTCTTGCAAAACACTTACAAAAGTGCTGTATCACACTGCTTGAAAAGGAGAAAGGAGAGAGCTAGTCTAGAAGAGAGCCATACCTTCTAGTTTATAAAAAAACTGCAGTCTTATAGGGTGGGTTTATCAAGGGACTTTTCCAGATTGTTATGGAGAACTGAGCATGAGGAAAGACTAAGCTGGTTTACATTATATCAATAAAAGAAATTGTGTTTTGAGTGTTCAGCTCTGACTCCAATTTTAAATGTCATACTAAGTTTTTTCGGGATGCTAGCTGTCAAAGAGGAAATGGCAGCTGGCACAAAGGGCTCAGTTTGGATACCAAATCAGTACCACCCAGGAAAGATGCTGTACATCACCCAAAAAGCACTGTATATGGCACCTGCTACTGTGGCTGCTGCTTATACTAAGTGAAGTGTTTGCTGACATCCAAGAGCCAGCACAATTGAGGAAAGTTGTCACTTTTACTGGATAATAAAGCTGCTCAAGTTTAAAAATATTTCAGCCTGGAGTGTTGCACACCTGGAGCTTGTGTGGTGCTCATAAAGACTGCATGAAGCATGCACAGAAATACCACAGAGGCTGAACACCACACCTGCAAAATTATTTTCAGTTTTCAAACTGTTCTCCGTCCTGCCTTACAGGTGGAGGTTTAGGTAAAAGACAGAGGAAGTCCAAGGAGGATTTCTCTGCTTTATGAGGGCACAATTACTGTCTTTGTACAAAAGAGAAGAAACTCAGTAGAGGCAGCCTCTCCTGTTAAGCAGCCTGCTGTTCAGGAGCTGATGTGAATGGCGCATTCTGCCCGACTTTCCTTGCAGCAGGTGGTTCCTCTGCTTTTGCCATTAGTTTTGAAGCTGTCTCCATGGGTCCTGTTTCACATGATGTGACACATTGCAAAAGCATGGATGTGATGAGCTCTTTCACCTGTTTATGTTCTAAACTGGAGATCTCAGGGGCTTCAGAAGGGTTTGAAATGCCAGTGCCCAACTTTGTTAAAGAGCGAAGTGGAAAGCAAGTGAGTACAACTAATTCCTATACAAGAGAGAGGGTGACATTTCCATTTCACCTCCTACGTTTATTTACATAATTCTGAGTGCGAATTTTCTATCAGCTCACATATGGGAATAACAAACTGGGAAGTGAGATTTCCAATTAACCTGTGTCCACAAGAGGATACGATAATGAGGACAACACATTCAGAGTGACGATACTTGCACATAAATTGCTAAGTACCTGCTAGACAGTGGCATGAGGTTTTAGCTGGTTCTTTTGTCCTTGTGATGTTTTTGTTTTTACAATGAGAAATGAGAAATACAAGTCAGGTGTACTCTCCATGACACCCTGCTCAGTAAGTGGTGCTTGCCCTTGGCTACAGTAGGAAAAGGACATGACAGGCATTTTCCTTATTCTACAGAGTATCAAGCTGATACAGGACTAAACAACTGTTCCTTCCCTTATATCCCTCTATCTTTGTGTGGGCAAGAAGTGAGTTTGGCTTGCTTGCTCACTCCTGATGCCCAGGAGAAGGCAGAAAACATGCCTGAAGTGAAAGACTATTCCTTTTGGTCATTAAGTTCATCACAAAACTTTTCTTTCTCATTTTAGGGCTGTACCTCACTTCCATGCACATATTTGAAGTCTACAAGTTCCCATGTCCACCCCATCTGCAGGCACTAGTACATGCTCCAGAAGAAAGGGAATCTGACACAGGCAGGTGAAGGCAAGGACAGAATAAGTGCCCTTCACAGACACAAAGATGCTTAATCATCCAAGCACTGAAACACTCTACTTTCTTACCCAAACCTCCAAGCTTTTTTTTCCTTCTCTATGAGCAAAATGACAACCACTTACTTCACAAGATGGATATGCTCACAGGGAATTGTCACTGACGTTTCCTTGCCAACAAAAATTACTTCCAGGCTTTCCACTCAAATCCTCATTCGAAATGAGTGTTTGCCCATTTGCAGACAATCCCCTGATAGATGTTATCTCATAAAACCCACTGGGTGGTTCAGCTTTGTGTCCATTTTGCAGTCTTTCTTCACACACCTAGGCCCAACAACAGCTTTTAACATATTCCTGTGTATTTACAGGACCTATCTTTCCTCCAAACAGCCAAAATCTTGTATTAATTGATGAACTGTCTAGACATAAACACCACCACCCCCCCCCCCCCACCCCCCCCATATTTCCTGATCTTCAAAAGGTTTTGAAGCTCCTCCACTTGAGCTCAATATCCTGTTTCTTGGGTCTATTGAGGAGCTTTGCTTAGGCATTTGTGATACTCTGTTCTAATTTGGCTTAAACAGTTAACATCTTTCTTCTTCTGGACGTTTATCCCTACAGCACTCAACCTAACTTCTTTCTGCCTTTTTTTTTTCTTCCTGTTATTCTCATTTTCCATGTTTTACTTTTTTCTATTAATCCAGAAATTTCATAGGCTGCTTAAAATTTTCTTTTCTATCATGCATATTAGATTCAGTTCTGTAATTAAAAGCTGCAAGACAATCATCTTCCAGCTTCCTTGTGAGTTCTTTTTCCTTGCTTATGAAAGCACTGCTGTACACTGGAGATGGAAGATGTGACAAAACTTCTTCATGAACCTGTCCTGATCAATTCAGCAACCACCAGACTCAAAAATACCTATGTCGATTCCATCCATTTTTATTTTAAGTATATTTCACAGTATTTCAGATGTGTGAGAAACTCTTCAGAGCCACAAAAAGGGCTGCTATAATAATGAAGCAGAAGGGAAAATGGATCCCAGTCTGACTTCAGGTGCAGCTGTTGAAAGAGAAGGCGTGAGCAGAAGGCTGCTGGGACCTGATACACCCAGCACATGAAGCCGTCTGCCAGGAGCCTGACTCCTGTTCCATGCATGTGCAGGTTTCATAAATGGAATGTGATCAATTCTTTTTTTTCCATGTTGCAATAGGATCAAGTCACCAAGCTCAGCCTAATTTTTGAACTGTGTGAGTATGTGCCATTGCCTGGGAGACAAGAAGTGCCTGTGATTTCTGTGATACATCCAGCACATTGATAAATGGCCATAAAGTCCATGCCAAAAGAGAGAAGGAAGGGGACTTAGGTTTGTTTGATCTCTTCCAAATAAGCTCCAGGTATACAAACTTTTTTTTTCTCAAGATTATTATGTTTCCCTGTCCTAATTCTAAAAAAGAAACTCCCTTAAATACATCTACCATTAGTGCTAAGAGAATTCATTCTTTTTAGCAGGTATCATTTAAGTCCAGTTTGTAGGACAACAGCCAAATAATTAAAATACCTTTGGAATTTCCTTCGAGCTGAGTTGATGCAGAGTGCAGAAATGAGTCACAGCATACTCTAACAGTGCTCCAAAGATGAAGCTGAAGCAGATACCAAGGTATACATCTATTGCCTTGATAAAGCAATTAGCGTTTGGGAGTGAAGTCCTGGCTCCCATCATCAGTGTTGTCATCGTAAGGACTGTGGTGACACCTGTGGAATGCAAAAATACATGTTCTACTGTAACACAGATGGCAATGAGGGCCTCTACTCCAAGGGCCCTACTGCAGGAGAGTTTGCCCTGAACCTGAAACTTCTAGGATGCCATAGCATTTAATGGGTCATGTTTTAGAAAAAAGACTTTCAAATAAGCTTGTGATTCTGAAGTTAAATGCTTAAAAACAGTAATGGAAAATGTTAGCAAAGCTGAGAAGACTGAAAATTAAAATGAGAGAGATTTTGGTGTCATGGAATATATATTTATGATTAACACATTATTTTTGCAAATCTATGCAAAAGCTCCCTTTAAAATATCCAGATATCACTTTGCTCAGTGTAGTTGCCCACTGGCCTCATTCAATGTGAAATCCTTCTTTATTCCCTATTCTGTAGGAGTGTTTTTTCCATCCCACCTGCAGCATGATCAAACCTGATTTGCATTCTTTCCCTCTCAGAATATCCTTTATTTGAAATTCATTATATTTAATCTCTTATAATTCTCTTATTATTCATGTTTTAATTAGTATGTATCATTAGACCTCACAAAAGCCTCACAATTCTGTCTGTACATGCCATGTATTTGAATATGTTTAAATTATTTCCAAAATGACAGTTTTTTCCTTTGCTTTCAGCAGCCTCCCCTGCCTATAAGTCTCCTTCCTGCGGCTGCCAAAGGCATTTTTCCTAGTTAAAGAATAGCAAGGCTTTGAGGGGAATCCATGTGGTGTGCTGAGTATGGCAAATCCAAAAAGTAATTCCATAAAAATAAGAAGTGTTTGCAACTTCAGGAAATGGATGCCAAGTACATACAATAAGGAAGGCATCTTAAGGATTCAACCCTTGGTTTGGGGTGGTTTATTCTTCTCACCTATGCAGATTCTGGCTGGAACTGATGACTGGCTTATCCAAAACGATACCCAGGAGAGCACAACCAGTAGGATTGATGGTACATATGTCTCTAATATGAAATACAAGATGTTTCTCTTGAGTTCAAAGTGAAACACAAGTTTTGGGTAACGTCCTGTGGAAGGAGCAGGGGAGAAAAACATTGTGAAGGTGCAATTCATGAAAAGATCATTGAAATAACAACCTGTATTCATTTTGTGCACTACAGTGCAGTAGAAGCTTAACAAACAAGCTTGTAAAAATTAAACACGGCACTGAAAAATTCAGATTGAAGACTCTGGACTGAAGGAAACAATCAAATATGTAACACTCAGTCACCATATCCAGAGTTTTATTAAAGGCACCTTGAATTGGAAGTTAAATGAGGATTAGTAAAGGAAAAAATAAATCCATCAATGCATGAAGAAGATGTTTCATTATACAACACTAGGCAAGGAAATTTGAAATCGCATATGGATTCAGCTGTCGTTATTCATAGCAATGAATGAGCTACTACATGAACTAGTGTAGTAAGAATTGTCATTTCATGAAGTTGGCATGGGTTCTTACTTTCATCTATCTCACATATCCAGTTTATTTTGCTTTTCTTTTCATTTACTATTGCTCAAGATGTGGATTGAAGTTACCTGCTCTGATATTGCTGACCTACCTCTTATATTCCACTTAAAACCAAGCAGTATCTTTGCATCCTCATTATCTGTTTTTCCTTCATATTAGTGCACTACAGTGTTTTTATTGCTCTGAGAAGTCTCACTGTTGTGGCACAAATGGTTTGCTTCTAAGTGAGTGATTTCCAGAAGATGAACTTTTGGGATCTCAGAGTCAAATACAAAATTGTGTTTCATGAGGGGAGAGCATACTTGTAAGCAAAGCCTGAATTTGTTATCCAGTTCACTAACTGAGCAAAATTTGGCTGTGTTGAAGCACAGGATCTGAAATTGTTACCAGTTCAATGCATTACAGGAAAGCAAAATATTGCTTTTTAAATGGGCAGAAAAGACTTCTTGTTCTGAAGTTCCAGGTTCCAAATTAAGTGTTCTTAAGTTTTTATGAAATCATTTTAACAACATTTGCATGTCAGTGAAATATCAGTGAGAGACTAATGCTCTGTGCTCAGACAGCTCTGCTTCAGCTTCAGCTATTTTAGTACAAAACCTGTTCTCTGGCACCAATGTTTGCTTCCAATGCTGCCTGCTGCGAGTCAGGACAGAACTACAGAACAGTGAATTCACTTTAGCAACAACAATATAGGCACAGACAGGCTATTTGTACATCCTTCAGGTGTGCTGTGAGACACAAAGAGGAGCACTTTTAAAACCTTCAAGTACAAGCAGTGGATGCCAAGAAATGTCTTATTGCTCCCAGATGAGAAAATGTATGGCTAAATTGCCATTTTTAAAACATTGTATACACTGCATCAAGAGAACAATAAAAGGATTTGTAAAACCAGAAAGAATTGCAAGATTATGTAGTCTGACCCTAATCACAAGCCTCTAAATTTCCTTAATTATCCCTTGCTTTGAACTCAATCATTTTGGCTGGAATAGAGCCCACCTTTCACACAGACATGAAGGCTTAGTCTGAGGATATCTAGACATACAGCATCCACCATTTCTCTCAGTAAATAATTCTGTTTGCTAAGAATGAATGCCTAATTTCTAATATTAACTTGTTTTCCGTTTTCTGCCACTTTAACCGTCTCTTCCCTACTGAACCAAATTGTCCTCTCATAGTCAGTTCTTTCTCCTTCCAAAAGTAAAAATACACTCTATTTAGGGTTCTTCTTTGTAAGTTCAGTATATTGAGATCACCAAGTGTCTGACTGAAAGAAAGGATACCAACATTACACTTAAACTATCTCCATGAGGCGAGAAGTACAAAGATGTTTTACACCATTATCATCACTTTTATGTGAAAAGAGGGACCTTACACCTGTGTACCTCTGCCAAGGCTGTGACTTTTACCAATACAGTTGTTTCAATAAATGTCATTTTGCTCACCAAAACTGATTTTAAGTGTAGGCAGACCAAAGTAAAGCACTCAAAAGTTAGGGAGTGAAAAACTTACAGATGACTGTGCAACCTTACTGCCTCTGCCTGCACTCACCGGTGCTCTGAAATGAGCACAGTGCTGTGGAAAAGCACTGAGTGTGTACAACAGAAAACTACAGCACAAAGCATGTTTATATGGATGCTGAGAAAGGCTAGCAGCAAAAATTTTCCAGTTTTTCACTGCCCCCTGTGAAAATCTCCATTCTCACACAAACTAGCTGAGAAATGGTTCGCTGTTTTGTAAACTACTTTGCAGGTGCAGGTTGCTGTGGAAATACTGTGGATATTGTTTTGGTTCACTGAGAATAGTATTTTGAAATGGGTGTAGTAGCATTCAGCTCATCAATCTGAGAGGTGAATGGTCAAGTGACCAATAGCCTTAGCCATTCTTGCGAAACAAGTTATATAAAGGAGTTTGTAATTAATTAAATAATCCCATTTTACCCCGGACTTGGATTCTGTGGCGTTCTTGACACTGTCCCTGCAGACAACAGCGACATGTTTAGGGAAAGAGAAACGGATACTCCACAAAAGCTGTTTGTGTTGTGCTTTTGTGCTGACCATAGGGAAGCACGTGTAGCCACATGCCCAGCAAAGGGGAGTGAAGAGACAAGAACTCCTTTCCTGCAGAGTGCCACAGGCACTGGGAATTCCTGTGGTTCAGCCTTAGAAGAACCAGCTGTTAGAAGGAAAAGTCTGAAACAGCCAAACAGCCATACAATAACACCCTCTCCTTGTTAGTGCCCTACAACTGTATCTCTATTTACCTCAGTATAAAAGTCAAGTGTGTACATGGGAAGTTAGTTCAAAATACCAAACTTAAAAGCCACAGTTTGCCACTTTGCTGCAATTTCCAAGTGTAGAAAAATCCTTTGAATATTCTGGTGTTATTATTTTTTTCTGATGCCAGAAATTTCTGAAGTAATATGAACAAAGAGAAATAGAGATGTAACAGCTTCTAGCTGAGTGGCTTTTTGGGGAACAACAAGGAGGCATTTCTCTAACCTTAAGGCTTTCTTCTTGCCAGAATCAGAAGACACATCATGGACATGATAATAATAGTGTCAGCATTTCTCTAAAGAGTTCAGAAGAGCTTTTATAATGGAAATTTTGAAGCAACCTATATATAGAATTCATCAGAGCTCCTCCTGTAATAAACTGAAAGAAGCAGTAGTCGAGAAAAAGTCTTCAGTGCATACTTATCATGCTAAAGGAATGAGCAATGGGATAAAATGAAGATAGGGAAATATTGCAGTCCCATTTTTATCTATACCACACATGTACCAAAAGTTATCTTCTGTAAAAAGAACAGATTTGCTGCTCCTGTTGCGTGAGCTGCATAGGAGAGGGTAATGCTGGATCTCATTGCCTTTGACTGGCACATCTGAGACCATGGTGCTATCAGCCAGATCAAAATTGAAAGAGGTTCATGCAATCCTAGTCCTGACTTTACTAGGGTTAACTCAAGTACAGCTCAAATTAACTCCTCAAAACTGTCAAGTTTTCCCCTTGCTTGACAACAAAATACTTGCATTTAAATGAATGTATATTTCTTCATTCAGGTTTCTGGCCCATGATGAGTGTTACCTCAGTGTGAGACTGCTCTGATTTAAATTTGCTAATGTGATGGAAATAATTTCTGTGCAGATAGCTAACTGCAGCAAAGGCACAGCATTAGCACTTACCAAAGCATTGAATTACTCTGTGTAACAGTTTCTCAGATGAACCTGAACTTAAATGACTGTCAATATATACAATCTAAACACGCCAGAATAGAGAGGTGAGGTATTCTCAGACAGAAGGTGAGGTATTCTACTTAACTGACCACACAGCAAAGGAACATTAAACTGAATAATTCGGGGTTTATAGAATTTACCAGAGGGCAGAAGTACAGAACTAGACAGTAGCTCTACCTTGTAGATGAAGAACAAGCCCATAGAGCAGATGACTGTCTCCATACCTACTGTAACCCTCTCTACTGCTAAGTACCCTAAAAAGTAGAAGAAAGTCCAGCTGAACATTTTTATTACAGTGTCATAAAAATTATACCAGCACAGGCTCCTTCTCAGTAGCTGAGCAGGTCTAGGTCTAGGTCTAGGTCTAGGTCTGTCAGATCTTTATGAAGGCAATAAAAACTAGTTTATGTCATTTTGTAACCTGCCATTGAAGTTTGGCTTTTAAAATAATATTCCAATTTACAGTTCTGATTTTCAAACACTTTGTATAGACTTGCCACTGGTGATTCTATCAGCAGTGACTATTGCTGCACTTCTTGAGAAATAGATAAGCCTAAATAAGCTTCCTTTTCACCCTAGGTCATTCATTTTCTGATTATCCCATTTTTCTATAGCATCTGTTTCCAGCTGGTGGCAGAATGCTGCATCTCTGCTCTTTCCTGCAGCATCTCTGGCCAGTGAATGGTCCCAGCAGAGGCACCTAAGGAAGGACTAATTCTCTGTAAATATTGTCAGCCGTTCCTAATTTCCACTCCAGGCGTTTTGGGATGGGACCATCTTCCCACAACCATTTCTGCTGAACTCTACTCCAGTAAAAGACTGCTCCACATCACTCTTTATGTAAGAAGTACTTTGGTGTCCTGCACAGGGGTGTGCAGCCAGGCACAAAGAGCATCCTTTTCTCTCTCATGAATTATTTATGCTGACCCCTTGGGTGTCTGCTAAAATGTGTGATGTACAACTCACACAAGCACGTCAGTGTAAATCTACCAATGCATCATTTTCTTCTCTTCTCGTGTCTTTTAAGGGCAGAGGATAGGAGAGCCTAAAATAGATTTTACTGGTTTAACTATACACTGAAAATGTAGTTTTCAGTATAAAATTTTGTTATTGCTTGGTTACAATAAACATAGGCAGTGAGAAATCAGTATGTCCCCACTTTTACACAATAAGTAAGTTGTGCAATTCTCCAACTGTTGCAGGATGCTAAGGATGCCAATATATATTGCTAATATGTTATTACAGCTCCTTTTTCCCTCCCTCAGAGAAAAAACAGTCTTCTGTCCTTCTGTCTAGATCTTGTAAACTACCTCTTTTCTTACTTGCTTTTCAGAGGTGAACTAAAGGAAATGAAAGCTCAGGCCGGGCTTCTCAACATGTGTTTCATCTTCATGGAAATGCTTCACAAAAAATAAGCTTGAAATTCAGATTTCTTAAGAATGAAGCAAACCCTTTCGTGTAGTGCATGTGTGCACATATATTTATCCACTTAGCTTACCTACTAAAAAACCAACCAACCAAAAAAAAAAAAAAAACAAACAACCCCAAACAAACAAATGAACAAACCCCCCCCCAAACAAAACAAACAGAAAACAGAAAAAAATTATGCCACAGAAAGTTTTCCAAGTGTTCAGGTGTACTTATGTCTATGCTATAAAGAACTTCAAAGGAGTTAATAAAGATTGCTTCCTAATATCCTTTATATTCTTTCCTCTCACTGCATTTCCATATAGGTTTATGTTACTGTAACTTTTTCAAAATTTCCAAAATTGTTTTCTTTCTAAACTGTTCTACATTGCAGAAGTATCTCAGAAACAACTCATGATGGAAAACTTTTCAGCATCAACTCAGAAGAATGCTACGAGCTCAGACAGGTAAATTGAACATAACATGGTAGCAGATAGATATTCACAGGTAATTGTTTGAATCTTAGGTGATGCTGACTGAAGACTCACCAGGTAAGATTATTACTGAATACAGTTCTGGGATTCTTTGTGAGCCCTGTATGGCAAAAAATATGTTCTCAGAAACAACAGTTGGAGAGCAATTGCAGATTATAAAAGAACTGATAAATGGAACAGGGAAAGTTATTCAGTGTGCCATACCTGAAGAGAAGAAGTACTGAAAAACCTAGAAAAACTTGATTATTAACTAAATAATCTCCTGAACCTTGGGAAATTGCAGATGACCGACCCTGTAGGGCAAAGCAAGGCAGTGCTTCTATTTAGAGAGAGACTGTGATGAACATGCACTCTTACACAAACTTTATATAATCTATGTACAGTTTGTATACATTTTGATTTCAGACCAATAATTATAAATGAGAGCAACTCCTCACTGGCTCAGTTGTGACATCCTCCCTGAGAAGCTGATAACCTGCAGTGGCCAGGGAACCACAGAGCTCCAGCACTGCGCAGCCACACAAGGGCTGACAGGCCTCTAGCCCAAGGAGGCTAAAGCAGGATTTGAGACAGACATGACAACCCTGGCAGTGACTGCAGACAAGAACAGCAGCCAGCTCCCTTTGCAGTCTTTTTAACAGAGCAAATAACTTGTCTTTATGCATCAAGGAGTAGAGACTTAACTTATGCTTCTGTCTCTTCTTTCCTTCTGTTCTGCCAAAATAATACCATTTGAATATGCCAATTTGTTGACTTTAAATTTTCAAAGTGGGGACGTGCACCGAGAGCCCTGCCTGCCTGACATGTCTCTACTGCCTTCTGGGCTGAAGACTCAGCATTAGATTAGACCTGAGCAAGCTGAGCCTCTTCACTCCTGCTGCTGCCGAGGACTTGACAGGAGGGCTGAGGAGTGAGAGCGAGACTTAAGGAAAGATGCTGTAAAAAAAGCTATCAATAGCCAATTAGCATGAAGTTTGAAATTACATTTTTGCTTCTTTCTCCAGCTAAAAATAGAAATTGAGATTAATTAGCTTTTGCTTGCTGTGAAAGTAGAAGCATTTATCAAGTGGGAACACATGGGGTCTGTCCTGTGCCCACAACTGTTCCCTAACATGATGACATACCAAGAGTGTGTTAGGAGTGGAGTTATGTTAGCACATTGGAGAACAGGATTAGAGTTCAAAAATATCTCACCAACTATCCTAACCCAAGCAAAACAATGGAATTCAACCAGTATGAGGTCCTGCACACAGATGGGAATCACCAGCTCCCAGAGCTCAGGGAATATGTGGTTACAGGGCAATAAAGGAGTCAGAGAACTAGGAGGAATCACTAGCTGAAGATGGGCAAAAATGCATGATGATTTTCTGCAAGAAAGACAAATATCAGCCTAGAATGGATAAAGAGGAACAGATTTCATGGAACACATCAAGTAACCCCTTCCATCCTCAGAGGATATCTAATGGGAACAGGGTACCCATTTTAGGGTGCTGCTCATCAACAAAGAGATGATAATTCAATGGGAAAACAATAGCAAAGACAGTATATCTAGAAAATTGCTTGTATGAATTTAAAAAGAGGAAAATTGTTGGTCTAAGAAAAGATAAAACAGTCTTGAAACAGTGAAAAGACTGCTGAAAAATAGCAGGACATTTTTCTTCAGTATCCACATAATGGGTTTGAAATGCAGCAAGGGAGATCAAGATTAGACATGAGGAAAATATGCATATAATAAAAACCAGGAAAAAAAAAATCATCTAGGAAGGCTGTGAAGCAGACACTTTGGAGGTTTGTCTGACTTACTCCTAGAAACATCTGTCAGGAAGTAGGCTGCAGATATAGATGACCTTGCCTTGTGACATGAGAATAGATTAAATGAATTTTTAAAGAGTATTCCAGCCTTATTGCTATGATTATCTTTACAAAAAGCTACACTGTAACAGTCCTTCATTGCTTTTATGTTTTTCCAGTAAGAAAAGCAAGCTTTTCCTATTAGTATTTATTACTCTGAGAATGCAGGTGGTGTTGGCTGGACAGCTAAAATAAAAACCCAGCAGCCACGGATGCAGATAACATGGTTTGGGAGTCCAAGAGTTTATCAGTGCATGAAGAATGAGGACTATAGTTAAAGACATGTAGAGAATGGTTCTCACAATTAAATTACCCACGTCCAAAATGAAATTGTTCTGTACCAAAACAAAATCAACACCAAACCCTAGCCAGCAGTCTAGCTAACATTATTCAAAGTGACTTACTATTATGTGATTACAATAATGTGATTACTATTATGTGATACATGCTGTTCTACAAACAAGATTAATCCACAGTGTCCTTTTCTTAAATTTACTGAAGTTACTTATGCAGGAATTTTGCTGACTGCATTTTAAATTTGGCTCTGTCAGTGACTGTACGTGAACTTGGGTTTTGCACTGCTGTACAATATTTCACAGCAGCTGTACTGTCTGTTCAAGTTCACAGAGTATCAAACCCTGATTGCTTTTTTTGCTGTGTTAGGAAATATTACACACAGCTCTTCTCTCATAACTTCAGCTTTAGCCCTTTGAATTGTAGTGGTTATAAATAGCTGTTATTTATCATGTAATTGTTATTTATAAAATACTCTCATATCTATTAATGGTGCTGAGGAAATGCAAAGCATAGTTTTTCATTTCAAAATTGATTACACAGCTCCACAATCTGGTTGTTTTTTCTTTTAATATGGCCTACAGTAGGCACTGCTTTCCAAAAAAATCTGTAGAAAATAGCACCTAGTTCAGAATGACTCGGTAGAAAATTAAGAAGATTAGGAGATTTAATTTTAAAAGTACTGCACAGCACTTGATAACACGGCTTTCTTGAACAGGAGAACTGAAACAAGCAGGTGTGAGAAATTTTAATCGAATTAAGTTGCATGTGTTAAAATGTATAATTTAAACAAAAAGTGGCTTTTGACTTCACACATATGATTCCTGCCAACACAAAGGGAGGAAGACAGCATCACTTACTGGAAGAAGAGTACAGTTCATCTGATCATGCATCTTCAACTCTAATTGGCAATTGGTCTGTTCAGTTAAAACAAACAAAACTAAAAACCAACCAAAACAAACAAAGAAACCAAACAAAACAACCAAACTTTTTTTGTCTTTAAAGTCCTGATTCTGTGATAGAATGTGATACAAATTAACCAAGTTCTTCTTCCATTTTCCTGTATGGTGAACAGGTCCTAATACCCTTCTGGGCAGAACAGCAGTAAAGGATTTTTCTTCTTTGATTGAACCTGATGCTGCTTACCCAGAAGCTGTAAAGAGGAGCAGGGCAAGCAGATGTCACTTATATAAGTAGCAAGAAACTCTGTGACCCTAGAGCTTGCTGGTATGTATTTAATTTCTACTTTTACATCCATTTAGAGAACTTTGATTTTTTAGCCTGAATTACCATCAGAAATTAGATCACAAGTTCCTCTGTGCTGTGTTATTAAAGCAGAAATACCCAATAATGAAATAGAGAAACTATATTTCTGTGATTCAGAATTGGAAACATATCCTCTGGGAAACTGCAGTTTTGAAGGATGTGTGTGTCTTGATTTAAAGATCACCCCTTGAGTGGGTGTGCTGACTTGGGCAGAAGAGAAACCAGGTACACACTAAAGAGCAGCAAGGAAAGACCTGAGAGCAACTGAAACATAAAGTTTTGGCAGGTCTTGAACTCTCAGAAATCCCTTTCAAAATCTCCAGAAAACAAACAGGAGCACACTGTTTCCTGAGGTTAGGTCCTGCAGTTAGAGGAAACTTTCTGCAGCAGTTTCCTAAGCTCGGCACACGAGCAGGTCTGTGGAAACACTCCTGACCCTTCCCTGGGCAGAGGAACCTCAGGTCGAGCACTCTGCTCCCTGCTGCCCACCAGGCTTGGGCAGAGGCTGCCACAGAAACTCCTACAAGCAGTAGCCATGAAACTCAGCTTTCTGCAGCTGTTAAAGCACCCAGCATATTCTTGGAATTTCCACAGATGAATAGAGGCTTTTGACGTGCCTTTTAAAGCCAGAATGACTTATAAAGAATGGCTGATGTGAGCTGGGTTTCCCGACGTCCCCGGTCTGTGTCCAATTTAAATGCCCAATTATATGCTCCTCTTCCTTCACAAGAGCTCTCCCTGACATTATGTGGAAGGAGCAGTAGTTTCTTGTTTAAATTGCTTAGATAATGTATAGCCTCCAAGAAAATGCTCAGTCTTTACATTAGCTGGGTCTCTGCTAGTAACATCTGGAAAAGTATTTATGGCTTCAAGAATGTAATTATTAGAACATCAAAACTGTAATCCTAACAGAAAGCAGTGTGCTCAGTTCCCTGATGCTGCTCTGTTTCCAAAGCCATAGTCCAAACTGCACCTAGAAAGTGTTAAAAGGGTGGTTTTACCTGTCTCATACACAGCTTCAGATACAGAGGTAAAGTGGTCTTCTACTGTGTACTGTGCCAGCTGGAGTGTGTCCAAACCTCGAACTGAATCATTGCCTCTGGTCCAGTAAAATGTGACATCGTTGATGTTATAACCCCCTGTAGTGACACACAAGCCAACAACAGTGTTTATTTTACACAATAATTAATTTGTGTTGGGCACACTTATGGTTCAGCTCTTTCTTATTCCTGTGCCTGCAAGTACAATTAGACATAAACAGTGATGGGTTTCAGCAGACTGCAATGCTTGTTCATGACAAAATGTCCAAGAACATGCTAAGTCTTGTAGGTTAAAAGCTGACATTACTGGAGGTGGTCTTTCCATATCTTCTATTTCAGTACAGATGACAAACTAATAAAATAGATTAGTACCACCTGGTATGCTAAAGGCAAAATCTACCAGGCTCTAAGAAAATAGAGCTTTTATGAATTACAGCACTTGCCAGCATTTTGACTACACATGAAATGTGCCATGAGTTGCATCCCAAGATGCTGTCTCTCGGTGCAGTGCATTTGGTCCCCATTCCCATAAAGATGAAGGGATGAGGAGAGCAGCAGAGCTGCTGCTCACTGGTGCTGTGCTCCAACCTGAGCCTGAATCATCACCTGGGACAAGGTTTTGGCTTAGGAGCTCAGATGCTTGCCAAGGACACCAGCTTAGAAGCTGATGTTTCTGCAGGCTCAACAGCATGGCATGCTTCAGGGGCCCCAGGAGGTTTCCTCTTAACCTTCAAGTAGTAATTAGGAGCTGGATGAATCATCTATCAGAAGGCAACTGTATTTTGCACACACTTGTCAATGTGCAGCACAATCATAACTAAAATACCTCTGTAGCTTTTCCCCATTATATAAAAGGCAGCCACTTTACAGACTAGTGTATATGATTAATTCAAGATTATGTTAATGTAATTTGCATGTTAACAGGGAGCATTTGAACATCTTTTTTCTTTAGCTTACTTAGATCAATGATTCTTGTATTTGACAGATTTATATTGTGCAAGTTAATAGCTCAGCTTAGGGAACAGAAACATGAGCAGATGATTATTTTTAGACTTCAGTCGACTGTAAGTAAATTACAGTGAGACAATAATGCAATACACTGAACAAGGCTATATGCTGCAAAACAAAGCAAGCTCTAGAATCACAGAAAAAAGAGATGTATTCAAATTTTTTTTAAGTGCCTTTTAATATTTTTAAGTTTTGGGGGTTTTTCTTGCAATGATAAAAATGGAACTGATTTCTCCAGCCATCTCATGTAGGAAAAACAGGATTTCAGAAATTTTATTGTAAGGAAACACTGGGCTGGTTACCTATTAAAATGACAATATCACCTGAAAATTCTTTCTCTGCTCATTCTTTAAATGTAGATTTTGTTTTCACTGTCACTGGCAGTTATATGAAAAGGTATCATGGCCTGGAATCTTTGCTCACATTATCACATTTATAGCAATTAAAGCCGAAACAATTTTGTGTCAAAAGACTAAGCCAAAAGCATATGCATCCAAGCTAAGTTTTCAATTCCCTAAAACCACATGCTGGGAAATTTCCCAGATTTGTGAGATGTAAAATAGAAGTAACAGTTTCTATAAACAAATGATTGCATTGTCCTTAGTCAAAACAAGGCTCATAGAACCAGTTTTTATGCATGACTCCAGACATGGATTCCTTTTGCTTCCTTTCAGTATAAATGAACTGCAGACATTTAAAAAGTCCAAAGAACTAGAAAGTACCAAAGTAAATTCCGTTTTGCTTTTATAAGATATTCAGCCTTCCAAGTTGCATGAGACAGGAGAAGTTTTTGGTGCCCACATGAATGATAACAAGCATATCTTGAAACACAGGTTATGTTGGTTTTGTTCCAAAATATTCTCATTAGCTGAACAATTAATAGGTTTTGGTGATACTTCCTATGAAAATTCTTTGGGAATAATAATTGCAAAACTCTTAAGAAGAATTTTTATTCAGAGAGCCTTCCCAATAGTCAGTAAAGTTAAATAGCACAGTGCTCCCTCTGTGCAAAGTTGTTCTTTATTCAGGGGATTAATATTTTACTAATTATAAAACATTTCAAAAGTTTATAGAGACAAAACCCTTAAGCCCATGTTATTTGGCTTTTACAAGTAATCTCTATTCTCTTTATGTGACACTGAGTTTTTATCCTAACTAATTCCTCAAGCCCAGAATGTCTCATTCCTGTACATTGTTGATACAGTATGAGCTGCTAATATCAACAGGGTTAACTACAGGAATAGTAAATTTGGGATTAAACATTCATAATGCCTAATACAAATTAGTTTCTTTACCTTTCTGTTGCTAATTTTAATTTTCACTGATTGTCAAGCACAAGTTAAGTGCCTTCACATGGCTCTTCACTGAATAAATGGTAAAGGACAAGTTCAAAAAGGAAATAAAATTTCAGAGATGGGCCCAAGACGTGAATATGTATTTGATCTGGAGGTCTGTGTGGGGGAAAAGTGAGGACAAGCCCTTCAGCCTAGCAAGGATGTGTGGTGGTGTTTCCTGCCACATGGCAGAGAGCAGGAACCCCCTCTCAAGCAGCACCAACCAAAACAGGAACCCTCCAGTTTCCCAAATGTCACAGCACCCGTATCAACAGAGACTCAGAGTGGCAATTCTCTGTTTCCTGACATATGCCAGCATTACCTTCTAAAGGGTTGCAATAACAGGCAAAAAAATCAAGAGTCATGTTGGCCAAAATGTGTTTTGCTATGTAGAAAGTATAATTAAAGTTACTAACTAGCAGTAGCAGAATAGTATGTTGTAAAGGTCACTGGGGATGCTTCAGTGTAAAGCCATTACTTCATAATATCATGACATATTTGTCTTTATATAAACAATCTCTTAATAAAAGCCTAACACTTTGTTTCAGCTCAAATATTTGCTATAGATTTTACATTTTATTTATAAACATCAATATTTGTGCAGATGTGTGTGCATGTCTGCATTCACAATTTCTAAACCCAGGTGATGGTCTTGGCAAGCAGTATGCTAGGATGGTGACATTATTCATCTGTAAATTAACACAGATTATCACATCCGGAAAAAAAAAACACAACATCTCCAGCCTACCCAAAAGAAATGATTGCAGTGCACTGACAAAAAAAGGCCAGAGCCCAGGGCACACTCTTTCTTTTTTGTATTTGTTGCTTCTATCTGTTTTCCTCAAAACTAAACACCAAAGCAATGGGAGCATTTGTTGTGACACGACTGTGTTTTCCCCTTGGACAGGAGACACTTGTGTGCTGTTGAAAAAGCAGATGGAATCAATCTGAAAAATGCTTGGTTTTAATTATATGGGGAATTCTCCTTTTTATTTTTTTTAATCCTGTCAAATAAATTGTAAATTCCTGTGGGATATGTATTTCATTCTGGAACTAGAGAAAATACTAAATGACTCATTAGGCAGTACTGTTGATTTAAATCCATACACATTGATTTACCAATGTGATCTTCCAAAGGAAAATAAAGATAAATCCCAATTCCAATTCAAATCACTGTTAAACTGTTTGTTAAACAGATCTCATAAAACTGCTTATTCTAGAGGGATGCCTGTGTGAAGAAGGTTTTGGGTTCATTTCCTTTGTGTTTCTGTCTAAAATGAAATTTTGTGGCAATCTAATTGGTCATTACCAACAAGAGGTAAAGAACACACACACACACACACACACTCTTCTAAAAAGATACAGAAAAAAACTTTACAAGTACTGAAAAGCCTTCCAAAATATTTTGAGCATGTATTGACATATATTTTAAATATCTATTTTCGTCTTACAGAATCAATTATCTTTCTATGTTATCCCATGCAGAAAAATCCTTTTCTAGAGTCTTGTCATCTGAATAACAGCAAACATTTAACTATAAAAATGCATGTTTGGGTGTTTGCAAAGTAATCATGTCTACAAAGTATTAGAGAACCAATTTCAAAGAAAATATGAGGATATTGTTTGATAAAATGAAAAAGGGTATTTACTCTTGTCCATCGATCGGTGACATTTTTTCCCAGGACACTGACACAGAGACAATTAAACAAGTCAGAGCAAGATCTGTTACTATCCATCTCAGAACTGTCCATGCAGTAATTTTTTTCAGTATGAAAACAGTAAATTATAAAATATGAAGTATATGCCTTACAAATACACCTTATTTTAATTTCTTTCTTTCCTAAAGGAATTTTATCTCAGGGGGAAAAAATTACATACTGTCTGAAAGGGAAAAAAAAGTAATCTCATCTGTGCTAGAAAATGCCTGCTCACAGAACTCCCTCTGAAGACCAAGAGAGTAACTGCAGGATGCACTGCAAACCCAAGCCTGTGAGAATCTCCCGGGATTGTGCTTAATCATTAATTAGCACTGCAGCATTTCAGTACTGCCACGCTATTTTCAGTGATGTCATGTGCACACGTGTGCACACATTTTTGCACACAGATCCTACTGGAATTCAACAGGGACTGGTCACATAATGTCCCTTGCCTTCTGTGAAAATTCCAGGCAATCTGGTAGTATCTAGCAGAAAAAGATCACATATATTTTTCTAATTGTATAAAAATAATAAGGATTAAGTGTCTTACAGCTTTCCAGTTGCAAAGTACATGTCTGCTTATCCATTGGATATTTAGTCAGATCCATGCTGCATGAAACAGTTGTGGTGATCCTTGGGAAAAAAAAAATCAGTTTGCTAATTATTAATGGGACAAAATTGCTCATCAGTAAAAATAAAAAAAACATGCCATGCATCCTGCTTGAAATGATATTTTCAGCCTAATATCTATTGTGAGGGGGGGAAAAAATCTATTATTTACTGGTATCTAATGTACAAGAGTAATAGTATCCCAAACAGAAGCCACTCCAGAACAACTGAGTTAAGTGGCAGTCTAAAAAGGCCACCCTTTGCTCCCTTCTCATTTACATTTTCCTTTGTTATTTGCAATATATTTTAAGATTTTGTTATATTTATCAAAATATTCTACAAAGGGTAATCCACAATAAATCATGCAAGTCAATCATCACAGCTTGCTTTCCCCTGTGATATCTTCATTGCAAACTGGAATGGCAACATGCAGTTCCTGTGTTTGGTCTACATGAAAGCAAAAGGGTCTATTTAGGGAAGAAGATCTATCATTAAATTTAAGAATTTATTCATATTGGTCAATAATATTACACATTCATAAAACTACGAGACCATGCATATTCTACTTTTACAAACAGCACCATTTTCTTAAGCAGAACCTGTAAAGTTTAAAATGTAACTAGATGCAATTATAAATGCTGATATGTGGTATTTACATACCTTATAGCATACAAAACTGTGCCATTGGGGTATATCCTTATAAGACGATTCTCGACAGTGACATCATGAAGAAAAGACCTTTTTGAATCAACTATGAAGGTATCTGGTACCCAAAGCATTTCCACCAGTCGACCATCTAAGCTCAAACTCTTATTACCATCGAAACAAAGTCTCTCATCAGTCCATCGCTGCCTTAGAAATATGGTAGCTGTATAGTCCTGAAAGGGAAAAAACCAACATTATCATGCAAAGAGAGGATGTGTTGTATTCTCTTTTACAGAAATATAAGGAAACAGCTGCTGGGCACAAACCGTGATTCTCCACGTCCCTGGCACTCCAGGAGCAGCTGTACTGAATCTTGTACTGCCAAATTTTCTAGCACTCAGTGTGAGGTTGGGAGATTTTGTTCGTATGGTCATTTACAGCAAAAGCTGATGGCCTAAGTCTGGGGCTATAAATCAGCTGAAGTCATCAGAGATTTGTAAGCAGATAATCTGGCTCTGTAAACCTTTAAGTTTTAGAATGATTTATGTAAGTGGTTCCAAACATCATTTTGTTCCCATAAGCTAATAAACAAAGAATTTTTTAAGAACACATTGGAAAAAGTTGAATAAATTCAGATAGACAATAGAAGTTAGGGAAACAGAGAAGGAATCTTTTAGCACAGTTTCTCCTTTTAGCATCACAAAGGAAACAGTGGTACCAAATTTATCGAGACCTTGAACATAGCACTCAGTCCAATTCCCCTTCAATTTAGATATGCCTTGCAGTCCTACATTAAGATGACACTATTTCTTAACACTTTCAAAACAACTTTTGATTATATGGTGTGTTTTTATCAGTATTATAAATTCATCTGAAGTTCTGACCTTATTTTCCCTTTCTAAATAGTAACCAATAATTACTAATTATTAATACACTCATATTGAGTATCTGATTTGTGATTTTTTATTTTTATTTCTATGTACCAATGGAGGGTCTTTAAGTAGAAGAGTACATTCCATTTCATAGTTAGTTCAAAAACAAATGATACAAATTAAATTAAAGACAGCTGGAATAAATCACTGCATGACAGCAACAATAGAAGAGAAAAACAGTCTGAGTTCAGCTGTGTCTAATCACAGGGAAAGAGAGTGGCTTCAAAGGCACATGAATATATCTTTATTTTTCTGAAATGCATAAAGATTTAGACATTTCAGCTGGAAAACAAATACTGATCCACATGCTTCTCATTAAGATTAATACTCAGTAGCAAATTTCATTTAGTATCTGTGAGAGGTGGGATTTGCAGCTGCATTTCTATGTTTATTACAGTGTTATAAACACTGTGTGTAGTGAAAAAGAAAATCCACCTCCTAACCCATATTGACTTCACAAGGAGACAAGCCCAAACTCATATTGCCAGCAGCTGTAAGCACAAGACATCAGCTTATCAACAAGCAGGATAAAAAAAAGACTGCAAAAACTACAATACCATATTTATTTCTGATATTGTATCAATGCTTGCAATATCCATACTCATTCCAACTGACACAGGACCATCTGCAAAAGAAAAGAGAAAGTCAGAACGTAGCTCATAATTCTTTAATACTCACTGTTTAGGAGAACTGCCTAAAAAATCTTTCAATTTTTTTTCTAAATGTTTAGAAGCTACCTTAAATATTCCTCAAACATAGATTATGCAAAAATTTTAACATTCCTAACCAAAATGTCATACTTCTCAGCTAAAACTTTTCTGGTTTTAAGAAACAGGCTTTATTTCTTAAACACTTCCTGGTTTATATGATTTCTTTTCTCCAGAAAAAAAGTGCGTTGGAAAATGTTACGCAATAAGGTGTGGAAGGCACAATCCCCATGGTACCTCACACTCTTCTGCTCTGAGGTGCAGAGCAGTGGAAAGAATTCTTCCAGCTGCAACATCTGGTCCATCAGATGTTGGTGAAGTAAGAAGTTTTACCTGGCAATGTCACATGGTTAATACCCAGGTGGCATAGCTGAGTGACTGTATTTACTGCCCATTTAAGAATTTATGGTAGATATTGTATCATTGCAATTTAATGTATTGCTTTTGACCTCTAGCAGGAAACTTGTGATTTAAATACTTGCATTTATAAAGGAAAACTTGTCATAAGCTGAAGGCTTATTCAGTTAAACACCTTACCTAAGTAGTTGTTATTGTAATGTCAGTATGCTCAGATTCCCAACTCCTTGTGAATGTGCATTTCACACTGTTGGAAGGAAAATCACCAGCTGTGCATTTTAAAATGCAGAATTTGTGCAGAGCTTTGATGGCAACATGACATTATTCCTGGTTGAATTTGTGCAGAATAATTAACAGAGTGCTGGTACAAGGTAATTAATATTAAATCAGTGCATCTTTCCAAGCAATTGAGAAGAAGATAACACAGTACTGAAAAACGCAGAAATACTTTAGGTACGATCTCTGTAGCTGGCAGTGCCCCTATCTCACAGGCACACAGCTGAAAGCCTCTCTTGGCTCCTTGCAATACATTTTGTACAAATCTCCTATATGGCCCCAAATGGCATCCAGAGGAACATGGAGACCAACTCTGCCTGCCTCGAGTAACACTAAAGAAAAAGTGTGTCATGCAAAGACATAAAGGTTTATTAATATTTTTATTTTTTCCAAAATATTTTCTATTTCTAGCGCATGTGTTAAAGTCATTAAACATCTGTCACCCCTGAAAATATCTCTAAGTCCTTTGTTCTGGACTTGGTTGAAAGTTTAAATATGAAGCTCCAACTTGAAGCAGGACTGCAGGTTTGCAGCATGCCCTGGTGGTAAAATGTGTGTTTATTATATACTATTAAATTATATGTTGGGTTTAAAAGCAAGTGTTCACATACTGAAAGAAGACTTTGGCAGTTAACTTTGGAACAAAATTGACTGAAACGCTCTCAGGTCATTGACAGTTTTTTCTTCTGCTTCTTTCCATTCTTTTCATGTTTTGATACTCCAAGAATAAATTTACTTTTTCTCCCTCCAGGAAAAGCTCAACCCTTTGGAAACTCATCCCAGCTACCTGGGGTACAACCATTAATACTTACACTTACCATTGTACTATTGCAGGTACAATATTGCCAGACTCAAAAGATATGTCATACCCTCAAAATCACTGAATTTTAAATAATGTGATTTATAATCCATTTTCTGATTTTTTTTTTTTTTTTTTACATCTTCCTAGAGATTCCCATGTCTGACTGTAACAGAGCATATTATTGCCAACTATCACATGATAATTTGGGGAGAACCTCATCCAGCAAGGAAAGTGTTTACTGATGGACCATCCTAAGGAGAGGACAATGCAGTGTTCAGATGATTAAGCAGGAATCATGGCTGGGAATAATCAGACTCTTCCTATTATATCAAGATTTATTAGTAGAAAAGACACCTGATCCTTGCCTAATAAGGTGATGCAGGTTGGGGAAAATGTTCATGAGCAGCAATTCATTATTATCAGTGCTAGGTTGTTACACATATGAGGGGAAAAGCTGACTTTCCAGAAAGATTACTGGAGGAGGAGTTAATTTCTCTGGCATCAGACAAACAGGACACTGTAGATACCTTTTTCTTTCTATTACTGAGTAACACAACAGCATTGTGGTGTTGGGTGACTCCCAAGCACCACAAGACACCTAGGTCAGGTTAAGATGTACTTCAAGCTCAAACTGATTGAACACAGACCTGCCTTGGGTTTCAAGTGCCAGGGACTGGCAGCATAGTCATGGCAAAGCCATCCTGCTCCACTCACCCCCGCCAACAGCTCTCACTGCCCAAGTGCACCCAGCCTGTCCAGCCCAGCAAAATGCAGTAGAAAATTACATCACTCCAGATACAGCAACGTGCTGTGTGGCAGGAGTTGTGCAGGAAAGCAACAGCTAGGGAAAGGATCTTTATTAACACAATACAAGATGCCGAGAACAGCTTTGCTCCAACAGTTAATTAAACCAGAACAAAATTAATGGTTAAATGCTGATTTATTTTTTGCGTGTGAGGATAAATGTTTGTTTAGTAAGGCACCATAAATTGTAAAGTATTAATAACAAAATGAGTCTGCTCATAATTATTCACCAGGGCTTCCTCTGAACTTCCTCTGAAAGGTCTCCTGTTGACAGTGTCAAAAACTGGGCAGCAAACCAGATGAAGCAGTCAGTTCCTACATTTCCATATGTTTGGCAGAAGTTGCACATATAATGACAACTTCAGAAGAAATTTACCGATCTTCAGAAGAAAACTGGAGTCAGTCTGTCCTGCATTAGTGAAGGGAATCTTCAAAGCATGGCAGAGCATCGCCAAAGGGAGTGCCTTGTTACAGAAGTGGCTGTGCAGCCTAAGCAGCACTCGTTCTAATTTTACTGAAATTTTTGTACAGAGACTGTTCCTCTATGCCCTTTTTAGATATTCATAGTGATCCCAAATGAGAAAGCAGCCAGAAGAGTGGCAGATAGCATACCTAAAAATTAAGTTTGGATCACTGCAATGATCCCAGTCTGTAGCAGCAGAATAAACCACCACAGTGTCATGTGTGTACCTACCACTGCAATGGATCAGCACTATCAATAACTTCCAGTGTTGAGCTGATAGCATGAGCCCTTTTCCATTCAGTTGAAGAAAACTCAGAATAACTCTGGCATTCAGAAAGGCCTGAAAAGGAATGGCTTTTTGGAAGAATGTCCCATCTTTTCAGCAATACTGGATAAAACATTGCAAGTAAACAGAGAATTAGAAGTGAAATTATCACTAGAATAGCTCATTATAGCTTCCTAAAAACCTCATTTTGTCTCCCTGATTTGCAGCTTTGCTTTGGAGTATTACAGAACTCTTACATAATGCTACATTATGCTTACATTTTTTCAGTGCATTTAACTTCCCTCCACAAGACATCTTTCTTGACAAATAGTTACATGAAGAAAGTGGACAGGTTAAGACAGGCCTTCTGACAGATCTCAACTGTAATTCTTGATTTGAAGGCATCAGAAGACAGACCCATTTCTAGCATGAATCAGTTTCAATCCTATTTGTCCACATCAATAATTTTTAGACAGTGATGTTGCTTTGCTGGTGCAGTTTGTGGACAAGACAAAAATTGGTGGGGACCATATTAATAACATCTTGTTAAATTATTTGTCAAAACCCCCATATTTCCATACAGCCAAATGCAAGCAATTAATGTGGGGACAAATAAGACAGGCAGCACATACAGGATAGGAAACGATCTTGGCAAGCAGTGCCTTTGAGAAGGATTTAGAGGCTGTCACAGATAATCATTTTAACATGCTCTCTCCATCTTATGCTTTGGCAGCAGCACTATTTCAATGGGGAGTAATGCACAGAATTAAGGTATCTTGCAATCTATTCTGTACTGGCAAGACTGTTATGAGATGACTGTGACAAGATTTTTTTTCCACATTTAAAAAAATGTGCAAACAGCAGACACAGTTTGGTTGGCAGAAAGAGAAATATTCCAAAAGACAACAAAATCTGGAATCTTAATATCAAATCTTGTAACATAAAAATCAAGCATTGTTTACTCAGCTCCTCAAAGAGAAGTCAGAGGGGTGACTTGTCCAATGTCAGAAAATGTGTGTAGTAGTTAGTTGTTCATGTGGTTTGGCAAAGCAAAGCATGGTCCCAGTTTATGGAAACTGGAGACAACAGGAAATTTCAAGTAAATTGATCTTTTTATTATCTGAGCATAATCACTGTTCATAATTTAGAGTCTCTAGAGATAAGCCTTTAGAGGGGTAGGAGAGGCAGGGGAGAACCCCAAACCAAAACCCAAATTCTCCTGCATGAAGGAAGCTGGGCTTCATGGCAGTCGGATTCTCATAGTGTCTCTTAGTTCCCTGGGAAAGGAAGGAAAATCTCCATTACCATGTGGATGCTGAAGTTTACATATTCTGGGCTTTTTGCTTTTCTGTAAAGGATTCGATGTTGGCTAGTTGGGACTTAAAATAGTCTTTAGATGATGGTTATTTGGCATTGCTTTTGCATGTACCCTGTGAGTTTGCCTCACTAAATCAAAGGGTGTTAGACACAGCTAACATTCTGATATCTCCTTGTATCTTTTGTACACTTCTGAAGACTAAAATGCCTTCTTCTAATTAAATTTATATAACTTAATATAAACAACGTTTGAGGAAAAAAACCATGGTGACTGGTCTTAGACAGAAGTTTGGACTCAAAAATTCAATTTGCTTTAATTTAAAATTTAAGACTATGAAATGTATTACTCATTACGAAGCTAAGGAAAATAATCTTTTAAATGTGATTTAGAATAACTGATTTAAACATGACACTTTCTGTACCACTTGAAAGCAGCTTCCATATTCAAATGTACTTAGCTGTGACCTTTTCCTAGTCTCTCTCTTTTTAATTAGAACACTTAAATTATCACATTCAATCACAGAACAAAATCTATTTGTATAAAATTATTTACAAGATTTTATGCATCCCTTAACAACTCTATGAACCTGGTCCAAGGCTCACTGAAGTCTGCAGGAACTGCTCATTAATTCAGAGAGTTTGGCACAGCACCTAAAGCTATAAAATTGATCTACATGGTTCCAGCAGAAAACCCAAGGTGGAGATCTACTTGTTTGGCTGAGATAGGGTAATGTAGCACATTTAAGGGAAATAAGTGTTGATTTTTAAATCCCTTATGCCAGCTTTTCTGTAGAAGTATTTCATATATATGAAAGGGTAAGGGTAGGATAGATACTATTGCATTGAGGACTAATATCTACTAACATTAGTATAGGAGTATTTCATATTCCAGTCCAAAGAATGGCTAAAATCATTCTAGATTAGGGGGCTTTTTTTATTGCAACTTTATTGCAACTATCTGTTCATTTTATGTAGACTTGCTTGATGAACCAGCTCAAAGAGGGACATTAAAGTGCTATAGACAAGGAAAGAGAACATTCTTAATAGCAGAAATCAGATGAGGTCGGAGCTAAATAACCAGTCCAGCTGAGACTCCTCTGTGCTAAACAGTGTGTAAAGTACCCTCACAACTTGGCAACTGGTATGTGCCACCCTCCACAGACAAACATGAAACACTCAGCCAGTTTTACTTGTGGGCAAGCCTCTGACATGCTAAGACTGGCTTCAACTAGTCTGACTTTGGGCTCCCGATTTAGGTGCTTGAAGATGGGAATGACAGTTTGTGTTATGCATGAGTGGCAGCATTTGCACAGCAAGGGTCTGGAGGGGTTACCTGTGTGGGAGGAGATGGCTAAAGTAAGGTGAGATAAATTCAGAATTAAAATCTAGAAAAGCAGTCGATTGAGTCCATGCAAGGAGAGGAGAAGACAGGTTTTATGTTGTTATGCAGCCATCGGACTCAAATGAAAAAGATCTTCACAGTCCCCTTGTTAATGACATTACCCAAGTTGGGACATTTCCAGTCATCTGCCAGTCCTACCACAAGGACCAAACACAAATTAATAAGCAAATGGAGTGCTTATTAAACTAAAAATTTATGACCTGCCATAAATTTTACTTGACTAGTAGATATTTCTGGTTTTTCTGGCTTTAGGAGAAAGGAACTGTCATTTTATGAATGTTTGTTTATACCTAATGCTTTTTTTTCAGGATAAAACCCCATTTTGCTAAATATTAAGGAGTTCATTGTCACTGATTTTGCAAGAGCATGATTGTATTTTGGGAGCAATCATCACTTCAAAAACCCCCATTTCCTGCCTGAAGAAAATTTTCAAGGACAAGTAACTTGGAAATTATTTTAAATGAGATTATTCTAAAATTTAAGCTCACCTCTGGCCCTCTCACACTTGATAAAAATCACATTTCAGAGTTCCATTATGACTCACTAACATTAAGCTTAAAGCACTGTAGATGCCAACAAATAATACCATCTAGTTTTATGACAAATTCCTTCATGCATATTTATGTGTGTATCTAACTGCACAATAAACAGAAATAGACATATTTTTGAAAGCAAAGGAATATTGGCCAAAACTAAAGAAAAGGAAGCCAAGTGCCTTGAAAAGGCTGGCTTTGGCACATTTTAGGAGGATATTTCTGGATATCAACATACACATACCAGGTTCCCATTTATGCAAATCCTTTCATTCAAGACAGCAAACATAGATCATCAGGTGCATATCCATCCTCTTCTGTTCATGTTTCTAGAAATACAAGTTTCCTTCTCAGAGTACATCAGCACTGATAGGTTGCACAATCAGGACTGTGCAGGCTTTTACAGTAGCTGATGATGTCTACCAGAATACTCAGTTTATGTTTCTAACATGCATTTGTTCATCAGCCTACTCGAGCCTAATCAGCTGTTTGACCTTAACTAAGCAGTCTGTCTCTCACTATTAACGTGCAAATATCATCCCAAAGAAACAGAATTTGGGGGGAACGGTGCAGGGGGAAGTCACAGAAGAGGTATTGATGACTAAATTGCTACTCTGGCTTCTTTAACAGCTGTGCTGCAGCCATTGATGTTCTTCTGAGTAAAGCCAGTTGTACCAAAATTTTTCAAACCAAGAACAGACACAAGGTACACCAGCTGCAGGCAAAAAAACACCATATAAAGCAGGAAAATATTACCGGGAATCAAGCTAGCATAGCCGTGGTCACACAGATAAATATATTCCACAGGTTTGTTAAGCTGAGGATTTAGATGCTTCTGAGAAGAGCAACAGCTTCTCTTGGGCCTGAATCTCATGCAAAGTGTAGCCCATCAGTAATGGAGACAGGTCAAGACTAGGCTGATACCATCCCCAGCCCAAGCACACATTCCTCTATAACAGGGAAAGTGATCCCAAATGATCTCACAAAAAGCTACAGGTTCAAAAATCAGGAGGAGCATTGCCTGAATTATCCTAACCTGAATTATTCCTACAAAGTAATTTCTCACAAAACTTCCAGCCCTGCATTTAGAAGTGGCATCAATAAAATGTACTTTTTTCAGAGTGCCATCTCATTGCTTCAGCACTAGGGCTAATAAAGATCCATCAAAGATTACTGAGGCAGTGTTTGCATGCCTGAGCTGTAGTGAGCGTATGCAGCAATGCTGGCACTGTCTGGAGGTGCGAGACTGGCTTTGTGTGTGACACAGACTTGATCTCTCTGGGACTCCTAGGCAAACACAGAAAGGCCTTAGCATCCCTCTGAAAAAAACATCCAGGCAAAAAAATACCTATAGCTGTGATACAGCTGGGGAAAAAAGATGGAGAAAAGAAAAGGGAGCTTTGTAAGTGAAATGTGCTTTACTCTTGGTCTTAATTGCTATCCTAGGATTTTGAAATGAGACTCTGTTGTCTACCAAAGCACATTCACCATGGCAGTGCCAACATATCTCTAGTACTAACATGACGTAATGAATAAAATATATTAATGGCCACTGAACACATAGTTATTTTACATAATGCATCATCTCCAATGAGAAAGGACTAGTTTATTTATTAAAGTTACTTTTATTTTGCTGAAAATCTCCTTAGAGCATTAAATATTTTATAGCAGTTGTATCATCAGCTAAGATAACTACAATAAAAAATAACAGATGAAATAGTTTTCCCCTTTTTTTCACCCTAAAATACAGGTATATTTTAAAATTGTTATAAATGGATTCGGAAATGGCACATGATGTGGAGCATCCATATTGAACCAGGTATTTGAATGGCAAGAGGTAACAGTATGGTCTTAGAAACTCATTAGTCAATCATTTTTTAAGCAGGATATAAAGAGATGTAAAATATTTCATTTGACATTCATACCTCTAACATTTCTGAACATCTAGCTTAAGAACTATTGCCTAGCATTCATTCCTCAAGTTTATTTTCTGGCAGACACATGGTGCTGAGCTTCTTTTCAACATTCAGAATATTTTCTTCTTCAGTGTTCTGCAGTTTCTCCAGGAAGAGATCTTCATTTGTATCTCCTCAGTATTTCTGATACATGCACTAGCCTGACTCAAACAAGGGAGATGTTTTTCACTGAGATTTCAGGTGCCTGACTGCACTGCAGGGCAGTAAAATCAGCCTTGATGCAGTAGACTATGTGGGCCTTCCATTCTGGTGACCATTGCCTTCTGATGCAGGGAACTGACATTTTCGATTTGTTTTCCCTTTTCAATTCATTTTCCCCCCATAATTTTTCAGAAAATCTGTTCAGTGACCTTTAAGACCTGAGGCAAGAATCATTTATTAAATAATTCTTTTGCAATCTTACATGCTGATGCACATAAGACTTTGCATAGTAACATGATTTGCCTGTGCTGCTATGAACAGCTCAATATATAAAGCTTTCAAATCTTTAATCAAAGCTTTTTATAGTTATTACTTAGGAAATTAGAGGAAATTATGCTTTTAAATAGGCAAGATGTTACAGCTTATTTCATGAGGGCACACGTACAATGGCAGTCAAGTTTTCTACCGGAATCCGGAAGTTTAGCTTGAGAATACCTGGAATATACAAGTTTCACCTTAGGGCACAAAAGCTATAAAACTCTTACTGTATTGCAGAACATGTATAAAATGAGATTGGTGGCTGTCAGAAATCAGAGGAAAAAAGTACAGAAAAAGAACTTTTGCTCTCACTACTGAATTTTAGACACCACATTTTGTTATGACTCAGTCTTATTGAAAGAGCTTTTCTACTTACTATCAAAAAATGGACGTAGATACTTGTTGTAGCCTTTGATTATTTTTTGTATTGTTGGAGGTAGAATTTCACTTTTTCCTTCAGTTTCAGGAATTTGCATTGACCTAGAAAGAATTGAAATGTTTTCAAAGGACATAATCAAAAGAACAATATTCCATAAAATATCAGATTTCATAATCTGTGTTAGCCTCTTATTGGAAAAAAAATCACTTTTATACCTCAAAGTCTATTATTTCTTAACACTCCATCTGACAAATAATCTTCTTTAATACTTTATCTGTAAACTGGGCATTATGGTTATAATCTAGGAATGTGGAAGGGATGCTTATTGTTTCTTTCAGCATTTAAAATTAAGCTTCCCTTCACATATGAAATACATTATATTTAGGTCTCAGAAACAGAAACCAACCTCAGAGACTAGTGCATAAAAACACTCTTAAAATCCTGTTTTCACAACACAATTTTTAAACAGGTTACAGAAATAATCCAATTGGGCAAAATCAGTGAAGCATAATGAGAATTCGAGTAGTTCCTTTGTTCAGAAACAGCTACAAATTCAATCCATAGAAGTCAGATATAAATAATTACAGCCCATCTCTGCCTAACCTCGAAGGTGAGCACCCCAAGAAGGTGAGCAGGTTGTGCTCTTCGGAAATTAAAGCACAGATGATACCAACCACTTGTTCCCAATGATTTGAGAAAGGTGGGGTATGAATTATGAAGGTGAGAAGCACATAACTGATTGACTCAGTGAAGCCCAGCTGGCTGCAGGCAGAGGCACTGTCTCTGCTGATGGAGAGCAGGCACCTATATAATCCCCAGAAGGGTCTGTGGCTTTTGCCCCTTGCTCTGGGCATGACTGGTCCCTAAGAGTGACTAGCTCTCCTACAGTAGGTGCAAGAGATGTAGCTGAGGTGATTTGCTTCTAGCAGAAGGCTCTAAGAATAAACCATTAGGTAAAGGGTTACCAGTGTTTTGTGGTCTTTCCTTATAGTGCTAAATCCTCACCAAATTTCTTAGACTCAGTTTTTTCTAGAGCTGGTCCTGAAAACTCTGCTTGCTCTTCTGCATTATATTTCTGGGTCTCTTGTAGCTTTCCAAAGCTTGATATTTTGATTTTAATTTTGCTGTTTCTGAGAAAGCTTGAGTCATTTTGTCAGGACACTGACACTTTCATCCACTTGGAATAATCCAGTATCTTAAACTGGCAAAGCTCAAATGCTAACATGATCTCACTGAATACACGTGGCCAAATCACACTGTGGTTTTAGATGTGGTGTCCACTGGCTTCAAAAGCTGCTATTGCTGTTAAATTTTTTTATTCACCAGACCCTATTGCCACAGAAGTAGCTGTTTTTCATTAGCTGCCTTGTAGCACAAATATCTCAGCTATTTGAATAACCATTTTTTTCCTTTATTTTTTCCCATTTTTTATTTCTAGATTGCCAGAGAATGATGTTGTTACTTAAGTATACCCTTGAGTAATGCCAGCATTGAAATAAAGACAGTTTCTCCTGTAAGTTTTTTCCTAAAGAAACAAACACAGTCGAGTTGAGATGTGAATATAAATAAGAAGGCCGGTTTTATGTTGCATTAAAGTATTAAAATTGGAAATGCATTTGAATGTAATTAATTTCTTAAATACTGGACTTGGAATAGATATCTCTCCTTTTGTTAATTACATATAAATTTTAGCTAAGTGTTCAGTGAGCTGCATGAGTTTAATTTCACAGCTTTACTGGATTGTTCTTGAATAAGTTTTACATGTGAAATGTTAAAGGAAAACTTGTTTCTTTTCTACTGCAAGGGTATAACATTGTTCTGCTGATCAGTATGCAATTGCAGAGTGGTCTGGCTCATTATCATTAACTCCTATTTTCTAAAATGTATCTTTAAAAGTTTTATGGAAGTCCTTCCCTTAAATGACCTGTGGTAATTCATAACTTTCCTTATTAACACATGATGTGTAGCCTCTTATCACCGGTCTTTTGAGTTTTATGGTTAAGTAAGCCTGGGAAAGCTGTTGTGCTGTAATTGAGACTGTGAATTAATGAGGCATGGTCCCCTGTGTGCTGTTTGGCCACAAAACCTCGGAGAAGTCTTATCATTGCAAGGCAATAAGTGAGAGGAACCTGAGGCCTCCTAAACATGAGTGAATGGTGTTACCACCCTGCTAACTTTGGGGGATCCTCAGAGGCAGCTTGTCAATGTTGAAAGGTAAGGAACCTACAGAGCTTCTGTGCTTTGAGTGGTTTGGGGTTTCTGTGTTTTAAGGGATGATGCCCTGTTTCCTTTAAAGTGCTCTTTGATTCACGTGCTCCACTCACAGCTCAGCCACCGTGAGCTCACAGCTGCACACACGTGCAAAGGATAAAGTAAAAGCTGAGACTCGTTCCACTTATGCATCTGCATCTTCTCATCAATGCATCAAAACATCTCTTTTAACTTATATTTGTGTTAAGTATATGTTTTACAGTTAAAGGAAGCCGTATGTTAACACACATTTCCTGATGTGTGCAAAATACCTTGGCATGCATCTAAGCATGGAATTGCCTTGCAACAGGTGTTCCAACTGAGGAGTGAATTGGCTTTTACAGAACAAAACTGAGTATATAATTATTTTTTAGCTGAGAATATCTATCTGTTCTGGGCTGTCAATGTATAATAAATGCTTTAACTCATCAGGTTCAATGCCCTCTGCTTGCTTTTATAAAAGCTGAATGATAATTATTTCTTTTCCTAAGTCATTCTTGTGGCTCAAAAATGGAGAACTTCTGTGGGCTTGGCTAAACTTGAAAGGTACAACAGCTGCTTGTTATTTAAGGTTCTTTCAAGTTATTGTCTAAACAGAATGGGGTAACTGGAGGGGAAAAAAGGAACATTTGCCCTAAACAGTAGCATATATCACTGATCTAAGCAATAGTACAGTCTAGACACATATAGGAGAATATTTTTTCTGGCTATTTTTTGTCGGAAGTTATGTATCATGAAAGAGACAGAAACACCTTAGAACTGCAAGAAGATAAACAAAATGCCAGATGCAGTCTGAACAAGCTTTTGAAACACTCCCCTCAGGAAAACAAGAATAAAAAAAGGTTTTTTCAGGCAATTCACTGGCGGGCAACAGGCTCACAGATGCAAATAAAGGTGTTATTTCTGGTTTCATACTTGTGCTCAATGATACAGGGTTTTATATGGTCTTTGCAGATAAACTGTAGCAAAACCTACTACATCACTGATTAATTCCCTGCTTTGAAACAGACAGTACTGTCCCCGTTTTTTTGTTAAATGGCGAGGTTGAAACTGTAGCATTATGTTACCAGATACAAGAACAAACAGTGAAGAGCTCTAAGTGCTGTTAAGCTCCGCAAAAAAACCAAAACAAACACATTCCTCAGAATTTTCTGTCTCTGATGCCTTAAACCCAGGCTAGCATTCTTTATGTTAAAAACACCCTATCTGAAAAAAAGTGGGAACCTTTCTGTAGACCAAATAGCACACATTTACTTAAGCTGATTCCTGGTAATGATAAATTTGCCTCAATTTTGTCACTATTATTTAAAAAAATAAAAACAACAAACTTCTGGGAAGGCAATCATCCAGGCAACTCCCCAGATATGTGATTGTAATGAAATTTAGTGTTAAGTAAAGTGAAGAAGTGTCATCAGGCAGGGAGAGATAGAAAGGATAAAAAACAACCCCACACCATTATTGATTGTAAATTACTCAGTAAAAGAAACTCTCTTCACATGTTGGGCAGGGCTTTTCAAAGTGAATGTCTAAGGGACCACTTGGCAAGAAATCATGGCCCTTGCTTTGGGTGCACCTCAGCCCTTGGGTTTTGCTTAGAAATATTTCCCTGTTTCAGTGCCAAGCAGGATAGTTGTTGTTTTAAACAGTGCTTTCACAAACCCCTCCTGATTTGTGCACTGGAAAAATGAATTTTTGTACCCAAGCATCCTCTCATCTGTGAGAACCAAGGGCCAGAGCTGCTTCTCAGCCTGTCTCTGGATTTTGGTAAAACAGGACCACATCAGCTCAATGCTGTGTACTTGTATCCAAGCACTTGTACAGGAGCTCTATGTGCACATAACCTCCATGGATGCTACTCAGGAATGAACTGCCTGTGCTTCTGGACACTCGCAGCCAGATGAAGCTCTAAGAGGAGTCACAAAGTCTGCCTGATAATAATGAACTGAGCTGAGCTCCTGGGGGAATTTTGCCTCCTTATTGCTTAAGTGCTTCTGAAATTGTTGGTCTCTTAGCAGTGTTTCATTATTGCTAAGCCATGAGTCATCCACTTATTATAGTGTGGCAAGTCACAGCTGATGAGGAAGGAAGGTGGAATTAGAACAAGTGTGTATTTTGGACAAAGATCTCTTTATAGGACTGGAGAAGGTGGGGGAGGTGGAAGCTTTAAACTCACTTTCAGGAGACTCTTCCACCTGTCCCCACTACTAAGAGAAGGCTTTATCTAAATGTGTGTTTGCACACCCACTTGAATTAAAGCTCAGACAAAATCTTATTGTGAGGAATTTACTGCGAGATGAAGTAGGTTAAGCAATGCTAGATAGAGAATTTGCTCACAGATTTTAAGTACTTCAGTTGAAGGAAGTGGTGACGATGTTTAACCTGTCCATGCTTACATTTTCTTATTAGAATTACTTAAAGAATATTTTTCCCTATTTTTATAGAAAGAATATATTTTAAGTACTCCATTTCTATATTTTTTGTCATGGCAGCTGCACTGTTAGAAGGGTTACTTGTAGCCAGAGGGGATAATTTTCACTTTCCAGCTTAACGCAACTCAGATTTCCTAAAGACTTCATGATTTCATAACGGAGAATAAGAAAACAGTGTTTCAAATAGGTAATTCTTTTTAAGGTACTCTCCTTTCAGTGTACAACAATGATTTTACTATCTAAAGCTTGTAGTAAATCTACGTGGACTGTGTGCTTCTGTCCTTGGGCGAGGCACTGTGCTCCAGGCAAGGACTGCGTGCCTGCCTGAATTTTTTAAGCATCTGATACAATACTCACTCTGTACCCAGTAAACCTTCATTTGAGGGTTCACATGTTTCATAAATTCCATTCTTTTTCTTCCTTATCAATCTTTCCAACTAAAAGAATCTGTTAATCAAGGCAGCTGAGATTCACGAAGCTCAGTCTTCCATTTCTGTTATTAATACCCAGGTTCTTTCATTTTTGTAAGAGGCAAGATTCAAATGTCAAGAATATTTTACTTTGTTACCAGGTCAGATAAGTTTCTAAGTATAAGTAAGTCTATTATAAACCAACTGATATAATAATATATTGAAGAAATAATATTTTTAGCAAATACTTCTTACCTATAGAGCAGCAATAGGAAAAGGGCTCTGAGACCGCAGCACTTAAGACTGCACATTGTCACAAGTACTTTCAGAAGTTCTTGTAGCTCCTAAAAAACAAAAAGTGCAGAGGTAATGTTTTACAGCACATATGCATTTTAAACACATGAATTTCCAACACTAAAGATATTGTGTCTTGAATAGCTTCTACTATAAATGTATTAGGAAATATCTACATTGATTAAAAAATCTCAAAACTTGAAAAAAGAGATGGCACCAGGATTAATTTTACTTACCAGCAGAAGCTGCATTCCAATATACTACAGCTCTTTCATTTTTACCTCTGTCCTTTAAATACTAGGAAAAGTAATTGCTGTGAAAAAATAATGTATTCATGTGCAGGAGAATTGCAAACACTGAGTTTTGTCTTTGCTATTCATGTTTGTGAGTAAGTGCATCTCTGGCATATCAGCGTCTCTTCTTAAGGGACAACACATGACCCCATCTCAGAACATGGAGCTATTTAAACACAACCTCTCTGGTACATGAGTAGATCAACACCTCTGATATGTAACTCTGGTAATCTTTTTGGTAATGAGAAAAAATGAAATTATAGGCTTCTATCTATAGCTATTGAAAAAAAAATCCTTTGTATATAAATCATATATAACCATCCACATTCATGAAAATGTTTGGCTGAGGCAAGATGTCTTTTCTGAATGGGACTTTGCTTTTGTCAGTATGATTCACATCCATCATGGTTATTTTAAGGAATCTGTCAGCTCTGTAATCCATTTCTGGATGAGAAGAGTATCAATCTGTAGTGTAATGCAGCCATGCAACAGATCTGAAATGCACAGGCTGTGCACACTTTTGCTGTACTTCATCAGAGAACAGAAACCTTATTTGTAAGACTTGCTTCAAAACTAAAAAACCCTACATGTCAGGAATGCTACCTACCCAGGATCTGCAAGACAGCTGTTAAATGTTAATAAAGGCAAATGAAATACATGTTTTAGGTTTCAGGAAGGGGCAATCAAACATAATATTTTCAGTGTCCAGAATGAGTTTTGCAGGAGTATTTTGCATTTTAATTTCCCACTAAATTGCTTATAGTAAAGAATTTGAAGTTTCACAACCTGAAACTTTTTTCACTGTTCTTTAGTGACCAATGTAAAATGCCAGCAAGCTTTTTAAAAACCAAAGTAATTTTTCTTTCAGTCTGTAGTTCTAGTAAGAGCAGAACTAGTGGTATTTACCTAAATTAATGCCATGTGAGTGGGGTATGACTTTTATGTAACAGTGAAGTGACAAAATAAGTTGTTAATGTCTCCAAAGAAAAAGGAAAGCCATTTTAATGGCTTTTTAAACAAGCAAACATTCTCAACATCCTCGCTACTTTAAGCATACACCAGCCTGGTAAATATTAATGTCAAAATAAATCATACACTTCTCCCGACTTCCACAGAAAATCATGCATGAGACATTAAGAGAGCTGGTAACAGGGCAAAACAGCACAAAGGAGCAGATGGTGTTGTCAGAACATTGCTCTCTACACGCTGATTCTGTAACACCACTGGTGCAGATCGTGGGATCTCTTTTGCGTATCTCATTTTGGGTTTGGATGCTTTCTACATTCATTATCTTTATCTCACAGGAAAATATGTTAAAAATAAAAAGCCTCTTACTGACTTTAAAAGTACTTCACAAAGCTGCTTTTATATTTAGCTTTTGAATTGCTACTATGAGCTCTTAATATGACTGAAGATCCTTTATAAACAGATCAAGGAAACCTATGGATATTTCTGTACTTGTTTGGGTTCAGTTTTTACTGGAGTGGGCTTATTACTGATTTCTTTCTAAGGCAACTGGTTTACCTTCAGTTCTTCACAAATATCCAAGGTAGCAATTTTATGGGAGGCTGGGGTGGAGAATTTTGGTCTTTAACACATGAAAGACCAAATCCAATTTATGGTACATATACTTTCATAAGGGAGAGGATCTTTTACTTCTGTATAAGAAATACTAATCAAGAGATGTAATTGCCATGTCAGCTGGCTTGCCATCACTGCAAAGGGACGCTGCATGCCAGCCAAGGAACAGAACTGGGTAACTACTGGAGTCTTAAGTGGTTTCACAGATAATATTTAAGCTGGATATATAAATCTCTGCTGCATATGCACATGCTTGCATGCACACACACATTTTCTCTGCTGCCCCTTTTTTATGGGGCTTACTGAGCTGGTTTGTTCTGCTGAAAAGCCTGCCTCTTGGCATGTTTGCACATCTGGACCTTTCCTGTCACACATTTCTTTATCAAATACTACACATTCACAGCAGGATTCCTTCCTGCATGCATGTACCTATGGAACTACTGCTTCTTAAAACTAGTTCAGCCAAACTCATAATATTTTCCTCTCACCCTAGAAAAGTAAACATAACTGTTTTCTGCATAGAATATTGAGCCATTTGGTTTAACTAGACAGGCTACATGCTGTCAAAATTATTGTGTGTATATTGATACATCTTGTTCTAAACATTTAATTGAAATGAAGGTAACAAATCTGCCCCAGTTTCTCATATGATGAGACAACATTTTCCTACTTTTATTCAGATCAGATTAGGACTGTAAAGTGCCATCCAATGTTTTGACATTTCTCATGGGAATTCGGTTATTTATTATCTTCAGCATGACAGGAAAAGTGAATTATGCAAGTTTCACAAACGTTTGAGGCTGAAATGGGGTGAGGCAGACAGCTGGCAGAGGTAGTAGCAATATCTGAAGATTTCACTGGAAGTGAATTTTGTGTGAATGAATTAAAGGATGAGATGCCTATTATGTTGAAGTACCTTATGCACAAGTGGATGCATGGGGAAGACTAGAAATTATTAGATAATACACTTTGTCATATGGCAGTGGCCATATGCCTGAATTCCCATGGCTACTACTGCAGGCATCTAAAACTGTGTGTAGAATTATCTTAAAATAAAAAGCAGATGGTGAGTTTTAAAATATAAACTGAATTAGCATCGCAGTTGCATTTTAATTCCACGTCCAAACTGTTGAATGACAGTGCCTTTAAGTGCTTGACTGAAAAGCAATGGAAACTCAGGAGGGATTCACCCAGAGTGCCAGAGACACACAGCTGCCTCCCCTGCTCTGGATTCTCTGCTGGCATTGTCCACTAGAATTGCAAAGTAACCAGTGAGCTCATCTGTTCTTGACTTAATCCTCTGTTTGTTAGATTGAAATGAACCAACTGGAGGAGAAACGATGGAAAGCTGGAAACACTAAGGACTTGGTGGGAGAAAGGGAGTGTGTAGATGGAAGGCAGTCACAAGATAAGTTTGGGAAGTGGAGGGGATAAACCCCTTGGATCAGTTGTCCCAGCTGTGTCCCCTCCCAGATTCTTTTGCAACCCCAGCCTCCTCACTGGTGGGGTAGTACAAAAAGCACAAAAGGCCTTGACTCTGTTCAAGCTCTGCTCAACAGTAACTAAAACATCCCTGAAATATCAACACTTGTGTTCACAGCACAAATCCAAAACACAGCCCCATTCTAGCCACTGTGAAGAAAATTTACTCTACTTCAGCCAAAACCACCACAGCTGGAAAAAGTCAAATGCATACAATAGATTGACAAAGCACTTTGTGGGATAAAGTGCCAAGATATCTGTATTTGAGTTAATCTGGATGCCTGTCTGTAATAACTGTACTTTCATGATACTTTGTAACACTTCCTGAAAGAGAAAGAAATGCAAAATTTTCACACATTCAAATATTTTTTCATGTTAGGATTAATACTGCAAAGAGTGCTGCTCGAGTGAAAAGTATTGAGGGGTTTTTTTAATGGGGCAAACTAGAAAGAAGGAATAAAACCCAGTGGCAGCAAAAATTCAGGTTTAACTGGGGAATTGATGGATGAAAGTGGACAAATACATGTGTCTGCATCCTGTTATAAGGGGCACCCTCTTACTTGGCTGGCAAAGTGGCTTTTGGCATACCAGCTAGCTTGTTTCTAAACCCTAGGCACATCTGATCTGCCTAGCATGGGCATAAACCATGCAAGTCTCCTTGGGCAAATAATCAAAGTTAGATTTACTTGGTCCATAGAGAGTAGCTGTCTTGTCATGTTTTCTCTGCAGACAGGCAGTACAGGGGCCATCTGTTATGACAGTATTATGTCAGCAATTGAATGGCTGTTAGGTCTCCACTGCTGCTATATCTGTCAACAGTTCAAAGTGAAACACTGGATTCCAGTTATGCAATGATCTTCTGATCAATACAGCTGTCACGTGTGCCAGGTAAGAGAAGTGTCATTTTTCTCAGTGAAAAGCTAGGGAAGTTGCTCCAGTCTGAGAGCATCTTCTCAAGTTCTGTACTCTGAATTGTTTTTTGTCAAAAATATCTTTCAACAACATAAGGTCATACTCTTAAAAAAAGTAGAATGAATTTAAGATTCACCAAAAATGAAAATTGCTTCTCTGAAAAATGAGCTGTAATTGAAACTTCATAATTGGAAATTGTTCATATAGGCATAGGCATTACACGGGAGTCTTTAAAGTTTTCCCAAATAAATCTGTATGACAAATGCATTTATTTTTAAAAAAATGAGCATAGCATGCATAATTTCAGACTGCATTAGCAAAAACTCAGTGATTTACTTCAATGTCCCAAATAATGGACAAGTTAAGATGTAAAATCACCGTCCTCAAAATACACGGAAGGTCGGAATTGAAGTCAAACAAATCTGTTGTTGCAGCCTTTAAAATTTTTCTCAGTATCAGCACTTCTAGCCACCAAAGGAGTAGGGACTAGCAGTATGCTGCTAATACTTACATAATTAAGTACATGAGAGACATTTGGTGCCCTGGATTGAGGGCACCAAATTATTTCTCACCAAGTTCCCTGTATTATCAATTTTATGAACCTCAAAGCCTTAGAGTAAGTTACATAACCTATGATAGGATTATTTTATACATTTATCTGTTGTTTTCACTCTGTGCACTTTAAATACAGTACATATTGTGGATTAACTGGGAAATAACTGGCAGAGATGCTGTTAGCATTATACAGTTTTCCTGGAAAATTAATTTCAGTTTTCTAACAAATGGGTGCTTAGGATGACAATACAATTCTAGGAGTTAGCTTCATGGAGCAAGTGCCAGATGTCCTGCTTCCAACCAGCATAACACTGAACTGAAAGGTTTCAACAATGCACAGAAATCGTTGCAGTAATAAACATTCAGAGAACAGGTTTTAAGAAATTAGTGTGTTCATGTGACTGCTTAAATGTAGTGCCCATTCCAAGCTCTGCTTATATCTACTGGGAAACCCACAGAAAATATGCCCCATAGGCTATTTCCTAGTTTTAAAAGGTAGACAATTAAGTAACTTATCTTCCCCTTGCTCCTAAATATTATTTTAGATAGCTGACACTCAAGAGTCTGGCACATTAGTGGTGTTTTAGTCATGGCTGATGATTACTGCCACTTGTAATTACCCAAACAAATCAGAGGTTTATGGGGTTATTAATGGTTGGGTTTATGTGCATACAGACTCTTTTTAAATTTTTTGCTCTGTACACCACAGTTCTGTTATCTGGGCAGCTGGACCTCTACATAAATCTGCAAATGTTTGGGTCCTCTTGTACCAAAATACAGGTCTCTCAAATCTGAGACCTCTACTGGCTTCTTAAGGTGTTTGTCAACACTCCAAGGTCCTCCCACACCCACTCCCACAGACAAGTGTGGATTACCTTCTGCCACACCAGTTTTACAGTCACTATTCACAGCCCACCCACCTGGCTTCAAGAGGGCGTGAGGCTCAGGTTTTGTGCAATTTAAAGAATGAATGTGCTTGAGTTGGGTCAGAGGGGCAGGGAACTTTCAGAGGCTGCAGATGATGAATGAACCCCCAAAGGTGCCTTTGCAAAGGTTTTGACTGTGCAGGAAGGTGCACACAGCCATGGTGTAGCAAACACTGATGGCTTGGGTGGTCTCCCATCCACCATGTGAGACCTGACAGATGCCTGGGGGAGCACTTCAGGTCACCAGGTTTCCAAAGGGCACCCACAAATGTAGGCTGAAGGAAGACAGAGTGCTCCTGCAGCACTGATACATCCACTACTCACACAGACCAGGATAATGTGGTTTTATCACCTACAGCAAGATGGAGACAGTTTTGTTTGGGCACTATCAGACTAGATATGATTAAGCTAAATAGTTGAAAATCCAGAAAGTTGGACAGGATATGCTGGTTCAGATTAAGAAAATAACAACTTGATTTGGAAAGACAAATGAAATCCTGCCTTTGTTATGCCAGTTTAAACTCCTGTTCCTTATCAAAGTTAGCAGATCTAGAATCTTCTAGCCCTTAACCTGGGGAGAATCTCCCCACATAGACCCTGGTGACTGTGAGGTTTGCTCAGCATTCTCACGTTGTAGAGCCTATCCAGGACCCAGCTAATGTTCCTGCAGCTTCCCTCATGCAGCCTCCGGCCTGGGAGAATGAGGGTCATCTCACTCTGTCACTGAACAGACCTTTGAGGCTATGAAGGAAAAATAAGAGCCCTGCAGTAGCAGATTAGGGTCAGTCGTATCCATCTTCTCCCCCCACTGAATTTTGTGCAATGTGCCTTTGAGATTTATGACAGAGAACAGCCCCTTGGTGTGCAATTAATTTTGTTTCCAGCTGCAAATTCTTGTTAGTTTGGGGGCAAAGGTGAAGAAGGAAGGGAATATACCCCAGAGATGCACCTTTTTTTCAGTTCAAGTTATGAATTTGAATCATAGACTTTTCTGGGTTTGATTATTGTTATGCATATCTGAAACCTTCCAGAGAAGACTTTATTCATCTTAGTCACCAAATATCTACTTCTCAGTTTGGGTCCAAGGTCTTAGACTCAAATTCCTCAGTGAATTGCTAAGTGTCCCATAACTAGGAGATTTACAAACTAACCATTCTGAGCAGTGCAACAAGATGAAGACTGGGAGAAAATCGGTTTTCAAAGCACTTTAGGGTTTTTTTAAATCTACAAAGCTTTTGTATTTGAAATTAACTGTGCAAATCAATAGACTTAAAATTATTCAGTAGAATTACATATTTTAGCAAATAATAATCACAGTATAAAATGCATTTAATTGTACAACCATACAAAAGTGTGAATGTTGTCCAAGTTGAGTGTCCTGGGCTCAGCTGCAAGCTTTTGTACCTGCTAAGGTTGAAGTCAGAGGAGCTGTTCCAACTGAGATGTGGAGCTCAGCTCAAAGTCATCAGGAATTTGGTCTGAGGGAAATCACATGAGGGGCTTTGAAAGCAAGAGGCATTTTTCCAATAAAATATGTGTTTCCAATTTTTTCCACAGTTACTGCCTGGGAAGATTAGTTAAATCTGTAAGTGTGTGCCTGCTACAGGATCTTCCTTTTCCTTCAGCACAAACTGCTTTAGCTTTATTCTATTATTAGAATTACCTGGAGTGTTCATGATGGTGAGCAACCTTTAAGAATCCTGTTTATGAAGTTTGAATAGACATTGAAAGTGAATATATAGGAATTTGGTTTTGTTTTAAGAATTAGGAAAAAAGAGCTTCCTAGAGAAATAAAATGCTTTCATTAAATTCAAATATTCCCTTTCTTCATTACTCAGTGCTCAACAACAGGTTTAATCAATGTGATTTACTTTAAATTTTGTACACTGTTTTAAGTACTAGTACATTGTTCATCTATGTATTCATTTGAGGTGAGATGCAGGTTTGATGGGGAATTGGAGGGAAAAATGGGAGCTGGCTCTTACATTATCTTTCTTTGAGAAGTTTCTCCATCTGCCACTCACTGCTTTTAAAAGCAAGGTTTTGCAGCCTTTGAGGGGAGGCACTCACCTCTTCGCTTTGATTTATTAATTGAAATTTGAGTTATTATGGGTTATTTTAATCCAGCAGAATAATGATACCTCAGAGAGGAAATACTAATGGTTTTTTTTTTTAAATTACGAAGACAGCAGAGCGGAGGGGGAGGGATTAGAAGGGAGGGAGGGAGCGGTGCAGGGCCAGTCCCGGCGGGAGGGTGCCGCGATCCCCGAGGCCGGCGCGCCTTACCTGGAGCCGCGGCCCCGCGGCGGAGGCAGCTCCGAGCAGCCTGGCAGCCGGCCGAGCTCTGCGCCCGCCGCGCCGCGGGTTCGAGCCCGCCCACGGCCGGGCGTGGGCGGCACAGGGAGAGAGATGGCCCCCTGTTATTGCTCGCTTAAGCCCCCGTAGGAGCCTTTCAGCGTTGCCCCTTCCTTGCCACTCCTCCTTTGCTTAATCTCACTTACACCCCTTTTCAGTTTCAAGCGTGGTCGGGGGAAAGGATGCTAGACAGAGAAGTGGCGAGGGATCCCTGACAGACAAAAGTCGGGGCAACACTTCCTATGGCTTCTTTTTTTGCCATGCCCCTGTAACAGAGCTTGCATGAAACTTTCTGCTGATTGCCTCTATTTTTTCCTTCTTGCAATTGTCACATCCCAGCTACCCCGGGTAGAAGCTTCCACCCTTGTTCTCTACTTGATGTGGCAATGTTCTGGGTGCCTGTAGGTAACATTGTTCAAGCCTTTCCAGAAATGAAAAGTGCTAGTCTTGCAGACGTTGCTTTCCTGTCTGACCTCTCACTTCAGGAGCTGTTGGCAGTTTTCAGAGAGAAGAAAGTACCACTTTCTATGGGAAAGCACCATTCCACAAAAGATAAAGGAAACCACTTAGGCAATGGGATTACCAACAAAGGTCGTGTTAGGAAAAACAGCTTCAGACAAAATTTAAGATCTGCTGTCAGAAATTATTTCCTGTGGCTAGAATATTGTGGATGGGGGGATACACAGGAACACACCTGTGATGCTGCCACCAGTAATTAAATATGGTGGTACTGGTCCAAGCTGTGAAGGAGGGGAAAGAAGATGATTTTGACTATTTCAGTTTCAACTCCTGGTGTTGTTTTTTGGGATTAAAAAGTTGATAACCTTTGAGGAAGGTAAAGGCTGAAAGGTCTCAATCCTGTATCTTCTAGCAGGTTTTCTTCTTAGAAGATTCTAGTTTCAGTTCATGTCAGAAGTAAGCATATGTTTTTGGTTTTTTCACAGAATTATAGAATTCTTTTGGTTGGGAAAGAACTTTAAACATCATCAAGTCCAACCCCGTGCCCTGGGCAGGGACATCGTCTGCTGTATCTGGTTGCTCAGAGCCCCATCCAGACTGGCCTTGAACACTTCCACGGATGGGGCATCCACTGCCACTCTGGGTAACCTGTGCCAGTGTATCACTACTTCCACAAAAATGTCTTCTTTATCTAGCCTGAATCAACCTCCTTTTAGTTTAAAACCTCTACCCCTTTTCTTAATTTTATCTTAAACCTAGTTACAGACATGTTGTCCTAAGAGGCTATTTGATACATGTATCTGCTGTGACTACGTTGGAAGCTCCCCCCAGGTTATAGAAGATGGGAAGATCTGATGCTCAGACTACGAGAGGAAAAACACATCTCTCCATGGCAAAAAATGGAGCAGATTTCTCTACTGCTGTTTGCCTTTCTATTGTTATTGCTAAAGCTCTTAGTTGGTACTGCATCTGCAGGCAGGGGAAATTAAAGAAATGTAAAAACCATTCTTTCCCGCACATGTTGAATGTTGATCCAATTATAAGTCAAGAATACGTGCTGAGTGTGCCTGCTCTGGGATACTTCCCCTCATATCTCATTTGAACAGTCTGTCTAACTGCATAAAGTATGTAGTGTTTATCTTTCATTCATCGGTCAAGCAGAAAGAATCTTGAAACCCAGTGGAAAAAAAATCCCTGGCTCTTTCTATTGCAGAACAGCTGTAAGTGGGAGAATCAGCAAGTTTGGTCTCATGTGGCCTTTTGCAGCAATAGAACTAAGAAAACAGCTTTAAAGACAATTCTATAAGCAACTGGCATAGAACCAATGCTGATTGTTATTCCCAGTGGAACTCCAAGCACAGGTTTATCTAATGCACAATATCAGAAATCCTCAAATTTCTAGGGATCTCTTTCTACCTACTTCTTAAAAACCTATTTCAAGTTCTCACTAATTGCAAGTCATAATTTAAATAGAATGAAAATATTCTGTTTGAAAACTCGAAGCATCAATGTGCTGTTGCCTGTTTCAGTTCACAGTGCCCAACTGAAAAACTCTAAATTCCCACTTTAAGATATAATTTTTCAGCACCTGTCTGCATTTTAAGGCTCTAAGGCAGCTGTGATGCATCTGAGAGTCTGGGGCAGGGCACATTCTTCATACCAGAGCCCTGAGCAGAAGTGGTCACTGGGATTTCAGATCACCTGAAGCAGCACCTGGTTTGTGGCTGCTGTAGACAAGCAAGTAAATGGCAGCACTCAAAATTAATTGCTGTGGCCTGTAATATTAAGGCTGTCAGCAAAACCTATTAATATAAAACTAAAACTTATGCTGGTTTGTTGTAAAGCTCATACTGGTCCTTCAGAGTGCCTATGGTTCTCTGTTTATTAATTTTCTGCTGGTGCTGTTGTAGCCTCATTGAGGGGTGTTCGAGCTCAGGAGCAACTGGCTGGTATATCTGTCCCCATGCACAAACCTGCCCTGTCACCTCAAGAATCAGCCCCTGGAAGCCCTTGTCCCCTTTGTGCTCCCGGCAGCAGTGGGACCTCTGAGGCACCAAACCCGCCTCCTGCCCTTAAGCTACTCCCAGAAGGGGACGGCTCAATTATTAACCCAAAGCTTGGGTCCTTGAATAGAGCTATTCATCAGCTGGGAAAATCAGCTGACTTCATCCTCAGGCTGGTAAAGAGTAATGAAATTGTTTCCAGAGAACAGCTTGCAGAAAAGACTCCTTGAACATAAAAATCTAGATGCCCACAGTAGGAAATCACTTAACTCCTCTGTGCACTTAGTCCTCTGCATCCATATTGGAGCCCATGTTGGGTAAGTTGGGGGTTTTTAGTAGATTTTCCTCACAGTTTGTAACCTCAGGGGGTGGTTGTAACATTCACAGCGCTGATTAAACAACATTGGAATCTGTAATGGCTTTCAGCAACTGTGATGCCAAGAATAATACAAAACACATTGAGCTTTTGGTATTCCAGAGATTCCTGGAAGTATGTTGAATTCTGGTCCTCAGTCCGGGTGTGAGATTTTTTTGATGCTTGAATTGCTTGTCCAATAACACATAACCCTTATAAATAAGCCAAAATTTGCACTACCACCTAAATATTATATTGATACATAAAATTGAATGCCTCATAAATCAAAATGTCCCCATTTTTAACTTAACTACATTGACACTTAGTGGATATTATTTTGGACGTATTAAAGTAATTGAAAATGCTTGGAATGCTGACCAAATGAGTACTGAATAAATGCAGATTGAGTGAGGACCTGAAAATTAGACCAAATAATACAATATATATCTAAGTAAAATGCAAAGGAAGAGTGAGGAAACACCCACAGTTCTATTGTATTGATTTAAATGTTCCCATTTTAATGAGGTAACAGGTAACATTAATGTTTAGGACTTTCAAAATCCACTAATAGTAGAGCATTGATTTGAAATTAAATAACAATTCTATTTCAGTGTTCTGTGTCCCAGAGGATGTAATGGAAAGAGTGCTACTAACACTATAAAATGTGTTCCACCTTTAGAATTCTTTAGGAAATAAAGCTTTCTTATTATTATAAATTATGTGTGAAGTAGATGATGAATCAATTAGCATTCTAATACAAGGTCTACTTTCTAATAGAAATGTTTGTCCATGAAAGTCTGCATTCTTATACTGAATGAATATTGCATTTTAAATTATGATAATAATACTCAGTGACCTGGGGGCTACATACTCTGCAGCTCTTACAGATTATTTGAGTGGAAAATAATGAGGATATAAAACAGCTCAAATTTAAGGTTCATACCTTTCCTTTTTGTTTCTTGGTGTCCAGTCACACAACAAAACCTTTAAACGTTACCTGTATCAGGAGTCACACATAAGACATAATCATTTTTTATTAAGTATTTCATGTTTTGGTTTTGGTTTAGACCCATCTTGGACTGAAATTTTTTCACCTCTTGATAAGCCTTTACTTGTCAAGTGAACTTCCTTTCTTATTTCACTACTTGCTGCTTTTATCATTAATTAATTATTTTAATGTTCATCTGACATCTTGTAGGATCACTCATGCTAAAATCAAAGCATATTCTTGTTGAAACAGGGGTCTCCTACCCTACCTCGATCTGAGCACTCTGGCTGTGTTACCTCAAGAATCGCTGTTTGTTACAGCAGCCAGGCTGCACCTTTAACCTGAACATCTTCAGCTCAGATTGTGCTCAAGGCACTGCTAACCTTTATCTTCCTGTGTGGTGATAAAGCACTTTGGGATGAAACCTTCCTGGGAGCAAGGCACCTTCACCTGAAACCACTGTTTCTTTAGAGGTTGTTTTGAGAAGCACATATTTTTAGTTTTACCACTTGTCAGTTTATTCACAACAGCACGGCTGCATTTGTCAGAGCTTTGTTAGCTCTTGCTACAGTATTGAATATGTCCAGGCACTGCCTTTAATGAAGCACTTTTGTTCCCATTATGCCTGGAATAATGTCAATACTCAAGAATTAGATTAAATGAATGAGAGAGCTGAGATGAAGACAGTGGATTTGATTATCTCGGGTAATTGATTTTCTTTGCATGATGCTGTCAATGTCTGAAAGGCCAGCTGGATTAACTGTCAAGAACGGGCAGGCTCATGCTAGTCCTGCACCTAGTATGTACAATTCATGTACAATTTTCCAGTTTATTTTCAGAAGGACAGTAGAAATGTGTAAGCCTATGGCTGGGATGTCTCCTGCTGTTTTAAAAGAACTTGGTTTGATGGGATTTGGCTTTGCTTTTTTTGCTCACCTGAAATGCTTACTTTTCACCATGTTCAGCTATCAATATAAAAAAGGCTTCCAGAAGTGAGCTACTGAGACACCAAGAAGCAGTTTGGACCATGCCCATTGCCACAGGGAGGTGTACAGACATTAATGATGTGTTGTGAGAGTATCACATGTGGGTATTACATGGGGTCAGAAAAATACACTGGGTATAGTTAGCAAGCCCCAGTTCTAAGCAGGACCAGGAAAAGCTGTGAGGCACCAAGGTCTCTCTAACTGCCTGGACAAACACATTTGAGTTGCTGTTGTGTTGTGCTGGAGATAAACCTGAAATGCTGGGAGAAGGCTGACTGTTTTCCTCAAAGAGAAGCTGGTGTGGTGACTGAACCTTTCCCATATTTCCTCATGAACAAAATGGTTCTTGGGAAAGTGCCACTTTCTCCGGTCCGTGTTCAGTTTGCCTGAAGATGCCACCAGTGTTCATGAATGTAATGATCATCTTTTCATCATCAACTCTGCGATATGTTAATTCTTACAGCTTCAGTATATCCAGTTTTGTTTCTTAAGCCTTACCTGCTGTGTCATCTGAGCAAGGTTAAAGTAATTGATGACATAATACTAAAACTCTGCTTTGATAGAAAAGACGATTCTTCCAGCCCAAAAGGAATTGTGCTGTGCTGTGAACGTGTACCACATGGCTACATCTGTTTATGGTTAGTTTGTTCCACTGTTCTCTATATCAATATATTACATGACATTAGAGAGACAAAGCTTAGAGAGATGTTGTAAAACAGGCAAACAAATCTATTTTGTTTGTAAAAAGAACTAATTTATTCTGCTTCTTTGTGGAATTTTAAACATTACATTTTTTACACAAGAGAGTTTCTGCTATTAATGTACTCTTAACAGTTTTCAAAGCATACTGAAGAAATTATGACAAAATCATTTTGTAGTTGGCTGTGCACTACCCCACAGTCTAACTCCTACTTGTGCTAAATGTGGGCTACAGTAGTAGCAGTGTTATTTGTTAAGGCTTACCAGCTACTTATAAACTAAAAAAAAAATTGCCAATATTTCTTTTAAATTTAGGTGCAAATATGGAGAAAGTATTTCTACCAGGCACTTGTCAGGCTTTCACTAACTGTAAAATTATGCAAGGAGAATAATAGCAGGAGATAACAGTCTCTTACATGGCACTTAAATTATGTCTTAAATTTATCCAATTAAAATGTAATATCCACTTCTGTCTGCCTTATGAATATACTGTGTATAAACATCATCATGTAGAAATATTAACCCATAAGTATTTTCACCATAATCTGGTGAAGTTAAAACTTCTACAAGCTCATTCTCAGTACATGATGACAATTTCTGTTTGGAAATACCTCTTTGTAAGGCTGTCATATGTGAGCAAAATTTTACAGTAAAAAAAGAATTTTTACTCTGAGTAACTAGGCACTCAATATAAGCTAAGTGGCCTTTCCTGGGAGTATTACAAGGGGAAATTGGAAGTATCTGGGCAAAGTTAGTGATGTGCATTTTCTAGTGGCTGCCTCAGCAGTCCTTCGGAGGACATAAGCCATGTACTCAGCATTAAATGCCTCCTATAGTTTGCAGTAGGCAGGAGGATGTAGTCCAGGCAGGGTTGGAGAAATCCAACAGTGGCAAAAATCTCAGATCCCTATCAAGAAATGGGTATCCTGATGTTCTGGCCCTCCTCAGGCTGACTCTTGTGTAAAGGGTGGAGATCATGTATCTCAATGCCTTTGGAATTGCAGATTACAGAGCTAATTGGCAAGAGAATGAAATAAATACAGAATATTGAACTAGGTTTCCAGGCCTGAGCCTAAATATCCATGTCCTAAAGACTTCACAAGGGGCTGAGAACGCTATCATACCTTAACATATCTGCAGTATCATGACAAAGATTTTCTCATGTTCCTATTGAAGTCAGAAGTAAAATTCTAATCTGTGCAAGACCAGACCTTATTTTACAGAAAAAAACCCTGTCATCTACATTATTCTGGGGACTAAAAAGTTTTAAATTGCAAAAAGACCATGTGAGAATTGTGTGGTAATGCTTAAATCATTTTTCATTTTCCACAGGAGTGCATGGGGAGTTGTTCTAATTCAGATGATATAATATAATTTTTCTGATCTGTTAAACTAGAAGAAAAAATAAATCTGAGAACAGAGATGCCAAAGGCAGTTCAAGAAGTTATAGATATATATGACATGAAAATCTCCTAGCAAAAGTTAATGCAAGTCAACATCGACAGGGGTCTCAAATGCCACATTGATTCAAAATCACACAGTGACTGATGAAATGGGAATGAATGTCTCTTTTAATGAACTCAGCAAAGAACTTTGTTCAAATGGTCCTTGCATGTGAAGTTCTGAGGCTCAGGGCCTCATAAACCTACTGTTTTTTTAAAGTGTGTGTGTATATCTAGAGTATTCCAAATGCTAATTTCCTTATTTGGTTTTTCTTGTTGTTCTTATAGCACTGATGCTGTCCTGCATTCTTCTCTTCTGTTCTTCAAATGCATTATACTGAAGTCTTGATATTTAGGCTAGATATCATCCTTTAATACTTGAAGATATGCAATTGTTAATTTCCTGGTCTGATTTGTGTTACTTTATGATCAAGCAGAGTAATAAAGTTGTATATAGTCATTTTACAATTTAATTATCAGGCCAGAGGAATGCTATGGCCCTGCATTGAAGGAGAAGCCTGGAAATCCAATGTAGTTGGGCAAAATATTCTACCCTTGGCTCTGGGCTGACAGTAAACAGTGGGAAAATAAGAATTGCCTCTAATATTTTACTTACAAGGAACACGATTGTGAGAACACAGTTCCTGTATTTGGCCCATGGCTGTTATATCTGGTGTCTAAAAAGATGTCTGGGCTGATGATTTTTCCTGTGACTGAATTATCATCAACTATCAACTGTTTAAGGGCCAGAGCAGGTTTGGGATTCTGCCTTTCTTCTGGGGCAAAGGTAGCTCATCTGATCTATGCTAAAACGTATGTTCTCTTTCTATGTTTGTGTGAAAATTTGGTTAATTCAATATATTTGAGAGAAATTATCAAACCTGAGGCAAATTAATGAATGCCCCAGTACCTCAAGAAAAATTAGGTGGGAGCTAATAGATATCAGCAGTTAGATAACCTTATTTCCTTAAGCAAGTAGATTGAAAACAACTTCAAAGCTGCAGAAATAATAAATTTCAATGGTGAAATAGGAGTTAAGTTTTTTTCAGCTGTGTAATGGCAGTGTGATTGCACAATGTCTAGAATTAAGTGTGATAACTTGAATAGCAAAACTGCTGACATTTTTGAAGAAGCATTAGGTTTATCTCTGAAGTAAAAGGAGTCTTCAGGAATTTTATTAAAAATGCAAACAAAGAGAAAGTTATCACTCTTTGTACAGCTAGAATTTAAAAGAAGGGTAACTTTTTGAATTCTAGCAAAACCATTCTGCAATAGATGTTCTTCTATAGTTTAGTTATTAAAATATATACCAATATTAAAATATATATCTATTGCAGGGTTTGATCTTTACAGATGTTGGCACATATTTAAGTGAATGAGAAATCACAGGTGATTCCAAGATGAATAATTAAAACCTGTGTCTGCTGAACTGCTTTGAGCGTTATCCTAAAAGTAAGATTATCTATAACATTTAAAGCATAAATGATAAGGACTCCTAAAATGTCCCTTTTGTCAGCAGAACATCTAGTGCAATGTTTTAATATCAAATATGTACTGACCAAAATTGATTTTCTTGAATATATGTGTATCCATATGTTTATAAAGTGGGAAAAGAGGAATAATTCAGTTCTGACCTACTTTCAATCCCTGTGTATCTACGAATAAGACATGTCAAAGCTGTTTGTTAGTAATTCAGACTGCTTACTGCTGTAGTTGCTCATCAGCTCCTCTGTACCTATTGTCTTTCCACACTCAAGAGGAGCACGTGGAGAGCATGGCAAACTTTCCTGGTGCCAGTACTTCACGTTTTCATTTCCTAATAAGAAGTCCTGTTCATGGCAGTGAACATCATAGTTGATGCGAGATGGGATTACTACTCACTGAAAGCAAATTAAAATTCCTTTGCGCCTTCTCTTTTGGAAGAGGTTGTGTTGAGGACGATACTTTGTTCCTGCAGAGGGTGGCAGTGCGGTACCATCCTGGAACTCCGGGAACCCCTCTGCTGCTCCAGCAGCCTCCTCCTGACTTTGGAGGGCAAACGTGCATCGTCCTGCGCTGTCCCAGCCCGGGGCCGGGGCTCTCTCTCCTTGCAGACCGATGTAAGAAGGCCTGACCCAGGTGAGGTGCGTGCAGCAGGATCTGTAAATCATCATTAAAAAAAAAAAAAAAGTTTTTAACGAAACATTGGGCAAGGCACATTGTGGGGGCATTTTCATTACCAGAATGGTCATTCCCACCCCAGAAAAATATGGGCTGTGTTAGTTTTTAAAGAAAGTGCCTTTCCTGTGGAGCTGGTGGAAAGAAGGGTTTTGCTGACTCGGTAGCCGTGAGCAGCTGGAGGGCAGCGTGCTGGCACATGCACCCTGCTCAGGTGATGTGCACAGCTCATACCAACCACCACACCTTTGTTTAAAATGGTTGATTCACCTGCAGGAGTGGGACAGATGACCAGATACTGAAGCAAAGTTGTTTAATAACTATGGGCTGACGTTGAAAGTATGCAGGGCAATGCAGACCTCGAGTCTTTCCCCACAGTACTGAGTGCTGATGTTACAGTGCTACATCTGTAAAGGCTTGCTTCAGGCAGCAGCTTTATGCAACTACAAGTATTTCCTCGTCTTTTGGTGTCTCTTATCTAATCAGATCTCTGTGCTGCATAAATAATCCTGCTTGTTAGAATGTTGCTGAGTGTTCAGGCAGCTCAGAGTGAGATTTCTGTCTTTGTAAACACTATAGGAAACTCTGGCTTAGTTGCGCTGTACAAGCAGTTAATATGTTGCTAAAACTTTAACTTAGGTTAGTTTAACCTGAATTAATTTAATCTCTTTCTGCCTGTAATAGTGAAAAGATTGCCTAAGTATGAAGAAAATTAATTCTGTTACTTACATTTTAGTGTCATGTGAAATAAAACTACTTATTACAGAAACTCCACCACAAAATTACCTTTATTTCAGAGTAATTTATTTACATGATACCAACTTTGATATAATAAAATTTGGTTCTTTTCTAATATATTCTTGTGAGACTTCATAAAGAATGAAATAGTCCATTTGCACTGGTTTATTTTGAAAATAATTTGAGACAATTATTAAGATTGGGAATAGGGAAATTAGTATAATTGACGGGAGCAGGGAAAATATGACACAGTGAGTATTCAGGTCTTTGTACAGGTCACTCTCTTCAGTGATTTAATGTAAGTGAAAATTCAAAGTACCAGAACTGCAGCTTGAAAATATACCAAGAACTTTAACCCCTGCAAAGAAACTTCCTCATGAAAGTCAGAGGAGCTGTTTATTTGCTCAAATACTGTTAATTAAACATTAATTGAATTTTAAGCAGCTACTGTTAAATCTTAAACAGATACTTGCTTCATATTGCATACATTGTTCAAGACTTTTGCCAAACTGGTATAGATTCGTAACTGTGATTAAAAAAACCCACAAAATATTAATTGAATTGAAACCTAAGAGCAGTACTTTGCTACTATATGTAAGGGTAGGCTTGGCATACTGGCAGTAAAAAGGAAAGCCCTGTGAATTGTGTAGCAAATATCTTCAGAAGTCAAAGGGAACAGACTGGGAATAAAAAATGAGGGTTAAAAAAAATTTGCATGTAAATAATATTTGTTTATAATGTTAGCCTTGAACCAAGTCTTTAGTAATACTTCTACATTTGTGCACTACATAAGCAAAGTGTTGCATGTGACAATGATGTTTATGCTGACCAGGTCATGTTTAAATGTTGGAATTATTAATATATTACATGCAGGTAAGGGACTGAAGATCTCAAAGCCTTCTTGTCATGGTAGTGGCAGAGTTGTGCCCAGTGCTGCCATACTGGCCAGCTCTCTGCTGGAAGTGGGAGGGTTCCTAGCACACCAGGAAGAAGTGTACTAGTTTGAAAACAAACCCGTGGGAGGCACCAAGTCAGAATAACAATTTAATGGGGAAATTAAAGAAAAGGAAAAACTAAAACACTGGTTCAAACTGACAGAGTCAAGATACAACGTGACACCCTGTTAGGCAGGGTGGTGGTAGCAGTCTGGTAGAAAGGTGGCTGCAGTCCTCCTGAAGTGGTGATCCTGTAGAAAAAGGGTCTGCTCTTCCTCAGGCCATTGGTGGCTGTGTAGCTCCTGTCCTCTGGAAATCCAGTGGAAGGGTTATCTCTGGTGTTCAGAATCTCAGATTATATCCACGATGGGATGCTTGGTTCCTCCCTCTGGGTGGAGCATCTGACAATGGGGTAATGAGTCATGAGGCCAGGTGTTGATTAGGCTCGTTAACAGAAGATAGTCCGGAGGGAGTTATCTCTGAGTCATGCAGCAGGACAATGATGGGCCGTTAACAGAAAGATAGTCTGGGGGGAGGAGGCAAGGAAACACTGCCCCACCTGATTTCCACTGCTCATGAGGATGGTAATAGAATACACTGCAACCCAGGACAAGTTTATAAAATTACTTGATAGAGCAAGTGTTTTGATAAACCTCACATTGTTTAAACTAATGTACTGGTGAAATAGTTTTTTTTACTACATCTCTGGCTGGCCAGTTCTAACCCACATCAAGCGATGTACTTCACTGCAGGTTATTGGAGTGAACTGGACTGAAGCAGCAGCAGACCCAGAGTGTTTCCAGAGCTCCTACAAGACCAGTGTTAACTCAGAAAATGCATATTCGGGGCAGGAGTGTCATGTCCTCCCTGATGTTGCTGTGGTGGCCAGCATGGAGGAAGCTCTGCTGCTTTGCCATGGGACTTACAGCAAGAGCTCCACAGATAGTGTTTACACATCAAAACACCTAGGAAATACTTATATGGGACAGCTGCTTTGGAAGCAGTCAATGGTACAAACTAAGACAGACAATGTCTGGACAGACCTCTCCATGCATTTCTGACAATTTGCACTGCTTGCTTGGCTGGCAGTGTGCAGCCTGCAGGGCAGCCGTCAGCCCTGAAGGGTTTTGCAGCATGGAGATGCCCAAGGACATGGGCCAAACTGCTCCTAGGATGCTTTAAGGTCTTCCAAGCCTGGGATGCACCACACTGCAGTGAAACAGTGAACTGGCACTGTCTGTTACCCTCCAGATCTCCCTGACCAAGGATGAGGCCTGATGGGAGCCATCTGTTTGTGAGGGGCATGGGAGCCACCTGGCCCTCACTGTCCTCGCCAGCACAGCTCAGACCAGTGCATTGCAGAGTCACAGCTCTTTAAGTGTACCTGCTCAGCCCCTGCAAGGCCTGGTCTCTGAGTTTCTCCCATAAGTGATTTAAATTCCAATGGGACACTTCTTTCTTTCCAAGTAACTGCAAAAAATAATACTCATATATCACAGTATTCCACTGCACCAAATGGGCCAGGCCTTTTCTTGTATTTATTTATCTTTTCTGCAGAGAAAATAAAAAAGGCCTATATACACCCTGAATTAGAAGACCAAAGAAAGAGGCAATCAAAAATCCAGCTTAATCCTGGTTGGTTTGGGGGAGTTTTTTGCTACAGCTAGGAATCTTGATTACAGCAGGGATTTTTCATTTTGTTTTTTTTCAGTTTACACAAATGATCCCTTAATGAATCTCACAGCTTCTAAATGCTTGTTTCAGCAGTAATCTGGGCACAGCTGCCTAGTCTCCAGTGGCCAAGTGGCAGCACAGTTGATGCAGCGTCTTAACATAGTGGCACTCACAGAGGTGGCTGGGCTGCCATTTGTTTTGAGTTTCCAGCTCCAGCCTGAATGACCTGTATTATTTTATTCTTGTGCTCAGTCTTGGCTGAAGTCCTAAATTACTCTTGAACTTGGTCTTTTTGAATGTCAGTTGAGGGCATTAAGATCAGGACTCGGGGAGCAGTGCCTGAGGCATGGCTTTGACTGGTTAGCATCGGGAGTTGGTGTTGCAGGACTTTTGTTCCTTCCCTTATCCTTGCCTTTTTTTTTTTTTTTTTGTAGTCATGCAGCAGTTTCTTAGAGTGTAAGGTGGGCTTATCTATTTCCTTATTGAAAGGGTAATTGAGGTTTAGGAAGATGGTTTATTCAAGAATAGCTTGGCTGATGGATTCATGAGGATGCTGAAGGTACAGAAGATTACCTGGAAAGGGGTAATGAAATGAGGTCAAGAGAGTAAAGGAACAGTGAGCAGAGCTGGGTGAGTCTGGAGAGGTGATATTAATTACTGGGGAGGGCACTTGTCCTTCCCCCTATAAATTAATGGTAAGGTTAAGTTGCCTTTATTAAATCAAATTTAAGGCATGGACCATAAATATCCAACTTCCACTAGAAAGATGAAAGCTACCTGGAAAAATCCTGGTGGACTTATTGTCTATTGGGAGACTTGTACAGATGTAGGTTTAAACAAATGATTTTAATGTAAGTACTGCATTCCTGCATTTTGCTATTCCTGTACCCCAGAGAGTAAGCTGGATATAGAATTAATATGTGGAACTTTCGGATTCATACCTTGGGGCAGAAAAAAAGGGTGAGGTAAAAAATAGGGGGGAAAAATCAACAGCTGCAATTGTCATCAAATAAAGAATTAATCATTAATGAGGATATGAACAATATTCTGTAGCTTAAATGAGTGCAGTTATTGAAATGCACTCAATCTAAAACCTAAAGATTTTAAGTATCATCTTTCTGAAAGTAACAAATCAAAGTGGCTATTATTTTTTATTGTAAATCTTGCTATATAAAAAATGCAAGCAAACAACATTTTCATAAATGGGTGCATTATGCAGTAGATCTTCAGCTTGTCATAGCTGTCCATTGCTGTTGCCTTTATTATGTTCCAAAAAATAAGTATATTAAATATCTGCAGGACATATGCCAGGTCTCTGTTATTGGCAGTAATTCAGAGCAGTGATGACAGACTACTACATAAATTATGCAACTCTGGTACACAGTATATGCTGTCAAATTTAACTTAGTCTTTTAGACTACATCTGGAAACAATTTAAAGGAATCTCATTACTGTTTTTCTAAAGTAAAACAAGTCTTTGTGCTTTAAACTTAGTTTAGCAGCATTTCATTCACAATTTCTCAGGCATAAAAGCACACCAATGGTAAGAAATAGAAGATGCCAAAATCCTCTCCAGAGTAAAGAGACAGATTAAGACTTCAGGTGAAAAAGCCTAATGTAAAAATGTGAAAGGAGAAAATATTTTTTAGGAGAAGAGGACTACTAGGAAATGAGAGAAGAGAGCACTTAAAAGGGAGCAACCAATAGACAGGGAAGGGTGCAAAGGAAAGTGAAATATTAAAAGATCGAAGAAAAAATCTTGCTGAGGTGGGAGCTGAAAGATGGGAATGGGAACTATGCAAAAAAATACTAACAGCCTGAGGTTGGCAGTGTTTGTGTTTGTACATGCTCATGTAGCCCACCGAGGCCCCCACCCCCTCCTGAAATTCCAGGAGCTTGAATTTTAAGCAAAAGGTTACTCTGGGAAAATGCATTTTCCTATTTCATACTGCTAGGCAGGCCTGTGTCACAGCGGTAGGTAATGCTTTTCCCTGAATTCCAGACTGTTCTTTGAAACAGAATATAAAAAAAATAGTAATAATGAAAAGCACTCCGAGCAAAAGAGAAGCAGAATAGACTGGGGCTAATCTGCCAGCACTCAGAGGAAAAAACATTTTTCCCTAGCACAAAGAACCCTATTGTTCCCATGTTAAGTATTAAATTTTGCCTGCATTTAAACCAAGCTGTCTTAAAGTCTGTTTTCTTACGATGGGGAAGCATGTGCCAGTTACTGCAGCAGCGTTCAGTGGCTCCAGAGAGGAGCTGACCTCTGTGGTTTCCAGGGCTGTTCAATTTTTCTCAGCCTGATTAAATTGATTTTTGGTAGAGGAGAGTGTGACCTGCCCTTTATGGCTGGGAATTCTCACCACCTGTTCAGCACATAAAAGTTGGTGTTACATGAGGGAAAGAAGCCTATGAGAAATCTGAGCACTTTGGGAAATGTTGGGTATAATGACTGATACCCACATATGTCCCTCTGGTAAATATTATTAATGAACCTTCAGCACACACACTTACATAGAGGCTTTGTCACTGTGCTGAAACACAAATTTTCATTTGTTCTGAGCTAGGAAATTTTTGTGCACATTCTTCACATAGCTAACAAAAGTCAGGCAAGTATCACTGTGCAGTGCCTTTCCCTGGTAGGGTGTCAAGTCTGGGAGCATCTCTTTCAATATTAGAAGAATTTCTCCTTTATTTAGCAGAAATGAGGATGCTATTAATACAAGCAAGCTGTTATTAACAGATAGTTACTCACACAGTACCTTCAATTATTTCCTCCTACAGTCACACTCGTTACCCAGTGAGGAGCTGGAGAGGGTTGTCATGCTACTGTGTTTGCTTGGGCAGTTTGGCATGTTCACAAGAGAAGAAATGAAGAGAGGAGCATGGGGGAATGTCACTACACGAACATATTTTTAACAGGACCAAATAATGTGATTGTTGTTGCCATAGCACTCTCGCACAGCACTGCTGCCTGTGGCTACAGCCTGAGGACTTTAAGTGATGAGAAGCATACAAAAAAGTCATGGCAGCCAGAGAAATTACTTCAATTGTCTTCAAGTTTAGGTCACCACTTGGAACTTCTGCTCTCAGTATTGTAAATTATTTAAGGCAGTGAACACTGCCTTGAAAGCAAGTGAAAAGCTCTGTTTTTACTGAGCCAAATTCAGTTTGCAAGGATGGTACGCTTAAAGTTCCTGTACATCTTTGCATGTCCATGTAATTTCTTTGGTCAAATGGAAAAAAAAATTGTGGGGAGAAAATTGTTCCAGACTACTGTAGTTTAAAGGTATTTTAGTTTAGACCATAAGAAGATAAACATCTGAAATCTCCAAAGTGTACTAACCTGGTATATTTTTACTCTGTGCGGTATTGTTGCTTGGAGAAGTTCCTTGATGCTAAAAATAGCAATTTCTAACACTGTTTTCTATCTCCAAGGTTACTAAATCTTTTTAACCTGAGCATAATTAAGATTATACCTACAAAATATATTTTTAGCCTGTTAGATTTTCAGTGATGTAATGTTCTAGTAGACACAGCTGAGTTAGAGGAAGTCTGCTCCACAGGAGAGAGAACAGTAGAAGTGAAATCAGTAGTTTCTACAGGCAGTTGTTCTTTCTGTAGCTTTTTGCATGGTTAACGACTCACAGGTCTTTAAAGGCCAGCAACCAATTTAGAGAAAGAAACTCCATGTAAAGCCTTAAGAAATTTGAACTCTGTACTAGGATGTTTGAAATATGAATGTTCAAATGGGTTTGAAACTAGAACTATTCACTGAGTTCACTTTTTTGTTCTATTTTCTTGCTCCAGTGTCTTTTGAGAAAGAGACTGAAAAGGAAAAAAGTGAATTGAACATATCTGCCATTTAGTTTGGATAATTTCAGAGGGCTAAAAACTTCTTTTTTTTCTGCATGCTGTACTTCAAGTAAGTAATGGATTGGTGACAATGAACACCTGCTGAAAGCTTGTGATCCACACAACAGAACCGCTCTCCCAAAAGCCTGACAGCCAACCTGCAGAGTATTTAAATGAATATCTGCTCATAAATGACAGCCTTTGACTGTGGGTATCTATCCATGCCTCACAGGGCCTTGCTGGGCACAGCGGGACTGGAGCTCCAAGGGCTGAGCCGGAGAGCTCTGGCACAGAATCCTTTCCCAAGCCAGGCTGGTCCTGCTGCTGCTCCACCATCCCTCCCCACCTGAGTGTCACCCAAGGCTGTATACAACTTTTTGCTTCATTAATGCAATTTCTCTCAAACAATGAAATCTCTGTGGGAAATATCACCAGGAGAACCTCAGTGGGTGGATAAATCCTTATTCCAAGTGTGGCAAGCACACCTGGGAAAGGGTAGCACCTTAAAAATAATAGGATTTTATCTGCAATGGGAACTGATTTCAGAGCCTGCTAATTTGTAACTGAGATATTTAGGGTGTTTCATTTGTGATTTAAAAAAAAAAAAAAGCACTGTGCCAGAAAGTGTGTTGTGCAAAATCTTTGGAAATGTGACAGTTTCCTTGGAAAAGAAACTTCTGTGAAGGAATTCCTTAAAAAGACAGTCAAGCATATTTGTCTAGTCCTTCATGAATCTTTTCAGTGGGGAATATTTTTTTCAGACCTAAATCTTTCCTTTGTAGGAAAAGGTATCATAGATATTCCTGTGAATACCTATTCATATCATTTGGCTCCCTTTGTAACTTTCTTTTTTCCAAAGGATGCTTGGGAGAAATACTGGCATAACTCTTTCACACATACTAAAATAATTCTGAAAAATACTGAAATATCTTTTGTAGGAAATAGCTTGCTAAATGGAGAATTGAGTTAATAGAATTTATTTTATTGGTGCTGTCAGGTAAGAGTTAGTGATTTAATGACAGAATGAGAGAAACAGGGATATTTAACTTCAGAAAAAATGTTTTCAACTTGAAAAGACTCAGCCATCTGATGATGCTGAGAGATGTAGAAAGGCTATTTCTAGAACCAAGACTGTTGAACAAGAATATACTTACACATTTAAGTAGGTGAAGACACTGCTGAGTTTATATGGGGAAAATACTGACAATACAAATGACAGTTTAAACTGGATGCCAAGTTGGAGATGTGTTCATGGGAAAAGTGGATGAAGGATGCTTCCTGCATGCTGAATGATTTAAGCACACATTTTGGTACACAGAACAGCTCAAGGGGAAAATGTGCTTTGAAACGATCAATGTATATTTAGTAAGGAGGCAGATCTGTGAGTACGACACAGTGTTGTAGTTAATAACTTGTAGTCAGTGGTGGGAAAAGGGAAAACCACTAAGGGAAATAGAAGGATTGGAAAGCCATTTATATCATGTAGTCAATATATATGAATTTATGGATCTCAAACCAAACCTCCTTTATAAATACATGCACAAACACTGTATTTCATAAAGTCTCTCAATTTAGAATTGAGCATGAAGCTTGACACAACTGGAACTGATCAATCTTAACCTTTTTCCCAAAATTTAGAAATCAATGCAAAGACTCAAAAATAAGTAACTGCTTTCTTTAAACATATAGTTGTTTGTTGTTGTCAGCTAATTCAAAGAGAATTGAAATGGGATGAAGAAGACTTTATATAAAGCAAAAGTACTAGAATCTGTGGAAGTAATAAATATCAATCTCTCATGAACTTGAGGTATATTATTTCCTAAAATTTGGGACTTCAAGGGAGTCTCCTTTCTCAGTCTCTTGAAGGGCAAAATTAAAGAGCAGGAAACCTCTCAGACACTAAATAAAGATGACCACAATGAAATGCATGTAAAATGAAGTAATGTAAAATGCACATAAACCCACAGGGAGGAAAATCTGGTAGTGAGAATCCAAAAGCAAGTGTGAAAATATCCCAGAGCTCACATCTCTATAGATAGTTCTCCATGGTGCTCATGGACCTGCGTAAGCCTGGCACGGGCACACGGAGAAGTGAGGTGGGATGTAAGGAGGGCAGCAGGTTTTTACAGTTGTGAAGATTTTGATAAAGGAGAGTAAATAACCAATTTAATTATCTTCCAAAGCAAAACTTACATTTGAGGCTTCCTTAGAAGGGAGAACATTTTATGCTTCTAGAACACAGGAAAGCAGGTGGGTGATTTATCATGGGTTTATTTATGGCTGTGGTTAACAAACAAATGCAAATCAGAGATGATTGGGGATTTTAAGATTTCTCCCTTTTTGCCACTGTCTTCAGATGGTCCCTCTGGATGGACACAGTCAAATTCTCTTCAGCTATTAATTGAGTGACATCTGATGGACAATGCATCAACATGCTGATACTGGTTTCCTCTGTGGATGCTCACTTAATAAAGACCAAATCACTTAACAGAGGGTGAGTGGGTAGTCAGGCTGAATTCAGACATTTAAAAAGCATTTATTTTAAAGTTATTCCTTTTCATTTTATGTATGTTTTCCACATTATGTCTACTTTTATTCTTTTGAAGAAATATTGAGTGACAATCTGGTCTAAATATGTACAGTTTGGAACTGTATATATATTTGGAAGTATCTGCTTGAGGTGGTTTGTCTATTTATTTTTGTCTTAGCTACCAAGGTGCTGCATGATAAATTCAGATTTGACCAAAAAATACTAACTTTGGTCATAAAAACATGGAGATGAGCTGGTAATAAAATGGTCTCCTTTCTTCAGTCTTAAGGCAGCAGTTATTCAAGGCCCATATGCATGCTGCTAATTCACATTTCCTTATTTTCTTTCTGTAATTTACTAAGTTTGGGAGGTACTCTGCATGTTAGATGGGGCAAATGGCACCCACTATCTTCCCTTCTTAATTCATGATATGGTTATCACTTGTTGTTCTGATACTCTCTATTTGTTTTTTATTGTTATATCCTCATAGAGCTTTGAGGATATTTTTTCTGTGTTTTCCTTCACTTTTAGTTTATTCTACTGGAGTACCTTTCCATAAACCCCTCCTACTTCTTCTTATAGAGCTCATTTCTCTTCTTGATATTGGTGGCCCCATAGTATTGAAAATCAGAACAAAGATGTTATTTGTTGCTCCTAAGGGCTTCCTGCCCTGGGAGCAGCAGAAAGCTGGAAATTTTTTCGTCAGTGAGCCATTATTAAGGATTGTGTGCTGTTCCTGCCAGATAAAACACTAGGAAGATACTAAAAGATGCAAACTATAAGAATAAAAGATCAAAATACTTGAAAATACCACTAGCATTTGTGTATTTGTGAAAAATCAATAGTAATAGTTATGCCTAGCTCTGTTTGCAGTTGCTTAGAAGGAAAAACAAGAGCTTTGTTGCCAGCAGGGGAGCACCAATGTGCTGGATAAATATGATGACAAACAATATGAGAAGCAGATTTTTGGGCCAGGGTGTTGCTTATGATTTGGACTGTGATGGTTTTGTTAAAATTACCAAGCAAATTGAAGACTCTCTAAATTTGGTCCATCATGTTTGCAGCTGACATGGCTGAAGTACTCAGTGCATGAAATAACCTGAGCAGAAAGAGCAACTGGTGTTTTGTTAAGCAGTTAATGAGCAATGATATGTTCCTTTTCAGGACATACTTCTTTTTTTTACACTAAGTTGTAGAGCATATAAAGACCAATTGTTTCTACTTTTAATATTTTGATGTGTCTTTGTAAGGTTAAATAAAGTTAGTAATACAATCTTTAATGATGTTATGGGGCACTCATATTGAAAGTGTGTTGAACCTATAGAATAAGGCACTGCAGGCATGTTAAAGTTTCACCCAATAGATAATTTGCTAATGAATATGTAAACTAGGTGGTCAGTTTAAGCTGTTAGAGAGAGGATCTTTGGTCCTGCTCCTTTCAAACCACGTCAGTGCCCATCATTCATTCCGAGGCTGAGCATAGGAACTTGTCTGCACATTTTAATGAAGTTTTGTGAATTTTTAACAATAAGGGTGTTAACTTATTTCATTTATTTACACAATTTTTCTTCAATAGTTGAGACTGTATAGAAAAATAACCTAGCAGAATACCTAGAAAATTATTCACCACTACAAAGTCCTGAGAACCCTTTTTTGCCGGTTTCAATGAGCATCATTACTTCTGTTATGAGTTTGTAGAGATCATACAAACAGAGTTTAACTGTTGCTCTGCAGATCTCATCTGAGCACTGTTATCCCTATATCATGAAAATAATAAACAGAGCTAGGCAGATCTCCATGCAGGGATCAAACCCAGAACCTTAGAGCACCTTAGAGCTTTTGGTACCATGCTCTAACCAGCTGAGCTAATCTCAAGGAATGGAAGATGATGCACAGGTTTTGAGTGACAATGCCTGTGAATACTGGTATAAAGACAGCATGGGGACCTTCTCTGAAAGGACAATTACAAATATTTAAACCAAGACAAGGAAGTACAAGGATGGAAAGGAACTTAAATCCTTTTAATAGATTATGCATTTCAGAAGTTTAAGGCTAAAGAGCAATATTTGTCTGCAGCAAGATGAAGCTGAAGGTCAGTCATCTTTTTACCTAAACACCAAAAGCAGGTTAATTTTCTTTTCCCAAGAATTGGATTCTTAAAAAATAATGCTCAGTTCACTCAGACAAATACTGTATAGCAATGATGTCTGTTTCCTCAGGAGTCATCCAAGAGGTTTGCTTTACACAAAGTGTTTGGGCAATATAAATTAAGCATTTGAACTTCAACTATTCAGAGGAACCCGGAGAGGTGGGGAGGACTTGGCCTACTGTGTTGTGAAAACTGTCAAGTCTGAGGTGACTGCAATGTGGGATGAGTGGGACAAGGAGCTGGGAGCTTTAAAAAGAAAAAAAATCTGGCATCATGAATGGTTTTGGTTGTCTTTTGTTAATGCCTGGCCCCTCTTCTCTGCCTTTCTTTCCAGAAGGAAGTTGTCCTAATCTCTTGGATTAATGTCCCTTTGCAGACCATTCTGCTCCCTTGGTCCCAGCAATTTAACATGCTCACTGTTTTTCTGGAGACCTTAGTCATTTATCACGTTTCAGAGATGCTGAGGATGGAGGCCTGTGTACCTTTGCTGTCCCTTTTCCCAGGGCTGACAGCTGCTCAGTGGTGACACAAGCCAGCACACTGGGACCAAGTGCCTGGGAAAGCCCAAGGACTGTTCAGGCTATCCCCCACTCAATGTTTGCACGAGTTTCTTGAAGCTGCCACTCCCCCTTGTTGCTTAAACATACAGAGTGATAGGCTGTAAACTAAACACATACCCTCAGGCCCCAAAGCAAACACAGACTTCAATATTGTTGAGCTTGATGATGGGATGGCCTGTTTCCATTTAAAATATTTCAGATTCTTTCATACCAATTCTTCCAGTGAAAACAAGCTACTTGTGCTTCTAATGCCTATAGGTTTGTTTTCAGGCTCCCTGACTCTTTTTTTCTGGACGTTTCTTTTACCCATCCCAAAGATGAGAGGTTCTGGCCCTGGATTCCAGCACTGCCATCTCAATCCCATCTCCTGTTTCCTGGAAATGAAGCTAACATGTCCCAGTGTTCACTCACTCTTGCTTCTTTCCTGAGTCCCAAAGTCAGCATACCTCATCTGCAAAATAGCAAATTCTAGATATCCAAGAAGTTGCATAATTTCAGCCACAAACCAACACACATACAACTTGTGCAAACTTAGAGCAAAATGACTGTACATAAGTTCTTACTATGGCTAGGAAGATGTATTTTGTTCCTCCAAATTTGCTCAGGATGCTCAGTTTTGTCCTGGGAGTAGAAAAGTGGGGGTTTTTGCTATTCTTACCCACTGTTCAAGATGTGGGGAAACTACATCCTGAGCTCTCTGGTTTCCTCTTTTTATTTGTGCTTCAAGCTTCCTCCTCAGCTGTCTGGAGCCTTATCTAAGTACAAATGCTTGCCTCTGGGGCTGCTCTCTTTTTTCCTAATTTTTTTTCTTATGGAAATGACTGCGACACAGAATGTGCTGTTGCCTTCTGCTGGTTTGTGTATTGCAGGCAGAGGTTTGCCCGAAGGCAGGAGGATCAGCAGACAGAACCAAATGCTTTAGCAAATGTGTATCTGACCCTCTGTGGAAGGGGAACTTGGCATCTCTTACCACATGAGGCTGAAACGTCCACTCCTCCCCTTAGGCTGTGACAGAGGATGGGGAAAGTGTTTTCTCACTGTGTCTTTCACCAAAACAGAACAGCTGCAGAACAGTGTGTATTACCACCATCCCCTGATCTTGGAGCTGTGGAATACTACTCACAGGTGTATCAGTCTACCACTTAAAGTAGATCGTCCTCAACACAGAAATCTGTTCCCTGTGGCTCTGTGAATGACCTGGATGTTTTTAGGTGTAGTAGACCATCACTGTTCACAGCAATCCTTCCCCATGGGGCCTTCACGTTCCAGGTAACAACTTCCTCTTGTGTGAAAACACTGCTGTGTGTTTCATGGTCATTGACTACTAATGTGTCATCCTTCCCCATAAAAGTTTCATCTGTCTCAGTTTGAAACTGAACCTTCCCAGGAAAAAAAATAACAAACACAAAACCTGTCACTGGCAGACTAGTGCAAAAAAGCTTATTGTGGTTTGTCAGGTACATGCACAATTTTAAAGGACTTGAAATACACGGGTCTGGGCATCCTAAGAGGTGTTCAACATGGTGTGAAGTCATGTCTGTTTTTCTCTGAGGGGAGCTTGTGTATATCTTCCACTTGTTAAATTTGGACTTCTCAGCCCATAGGTGAGCTCAGCTGACCGAGTTTATTGAATTTCTACCTGTAGAGACAGTGAGTCTAAGCACAGTATTTGCAAAATCAGTTCTAAATTCTGACTATTTTTAAAAACTACTGCTTGGTTGAGTTTAATTTATCCAAAGTGTGGCATTTTTGTATATATTTGCTTTATTTCCCGTTATTATACTCTACCAGCAAATATTCTTTAGAGAAGTAAGTGTGTAAGTTGGTACATAAGCACTCATACTTCTAGTAGATTTTTTTAAGTATTTCTTGGTGATATATCTGTGCAGTTGATATTTATTACAGTGAATACTTTAAAATTTGCATTTATTAACTAATCATTGCATCAGCTACTCCTATTTCTTACAAAAACTGATGTGCAAGGTGACCAACAAAATTACTTCTGCCATGCCATGCTAAACCATCTAAAAATGTTGCTGTCTTATCACTGGAAGATCAGTTCTCTCTTGCACTTCCCAGGCCAATTTTTCTCACTAAGATGACAAGCACTCAAAGTCTACCTTCATCTCCTGAAACATTCCTGCTTGAGCTTTTGAACCAAAACTGACAGAAATTCACAAAGAATCTAATCACTAAAACCTAAATTATGTATATTGTTTTATTTTGTTGGTCCCTATTTTCCTGTTCCCAGGAAGATGATAAATGGGAGTGTTCTTACCAGTTGGAGTAATACAGGCCAGTCAATACTTGTGAAGGAGAAAGAACTGGTCATTGTTTGTGATGGGCTGCAGTAATGGAAGGGATTTGAAATCCCATGTTCAGATGTGGTTCTCCAGGCCCTAGCATCAGGATCCTACTTTTCCTGTCTCTCCTTGGGGCAAGAACTCTGGAAGCTGGTGGTAGGCACAGAGCTGGATGGTGTCCAGTCACAGAGAGAAAGTAGAAGTGGCAGCTCTGAGAGGGGAGCAGGTTCTGGCACAGGCAGAGTGGCCGGCTGCAGGTGCTGGTGGCCTGTGCTCCAGTGACTTCTCCCCCTGGGTGACCAGCAGGGAAGATGCTGAGAAGCTGGTGCCCACTGCTCTGAAAAGAAAGTGAAAGAGCCAGGGTGGTTCACAACTTCCTTTGCAGTGGGAGGCTGACAGCTCTGTAGGCAGTAGTGTGGAGGCACTTGTGGTTCCTGGCATGGGACTGAGTGTCATAAGCTATGGAGAAAAGTTGCTGAGACTCCTCCAGCACTACCCAGTATTTCTTATTTGTGGTGAGTCAGGGATAAAAAGTGGTGGAGGGTGGGATCCCTTCAGGCCTTCCAGGCAAGAAGTCTAAAATTGGCTCTTTCATGAAGTTCCCCAAGAGATGTAGCCAGAGGTGTGAGTTCATTCCATGGGACAGGTAGGTGCAGGAAATTTTCAGCAGCTATTGCAACTTTGTCTCCTTTCACGATTTGGTTGAGTTTTTTCCTGTGGGCTGGACCTCATCTAGAAACAAGGAAGGTCATCTGTTCTCTGGACACTTTTGTGTACCTCGCTGGTGTGGAGGATATCTGTGCAGTCTCGTGCGACTGGAGAAAAAGCAAACAAAAACCGCAAAAAACCCCTACACTAACAAAATGTAGCCACAATGCCGTTCTGCCCCCCGAGCCAGGGATGCAGTCCTGCTCCAGAGCACCGCTTCCCTCGGGTAGCCCCGGGCACGCACCGCAGCCCCCGGCTGTGCGGGACCCTCCGGCCCGGTGGAGAAGTCCGAGGTGCTGGTAACGTGGCAGCTCTGAGGCGATCCGTGTTCAGAGAAAAACAGGAGGTCAGCCTGCAAGTTACACGAATTGAGTCATGTAGAGTTAAACTAACCCCTCCCACAGCCATGGACCACTAAAGCGCCGATTTTCATGAGCACCTCTCACTAAGGCAGCTCGGAACCGGCAGAGGCTGAGAGAGGAAGGAGGGGGGAGCGCGGGAGGAGGGAGCGAGCACCGGCAGTGATGGACGAGCCAAAGGGTAAGGACAGAAGCGAGCGGCCGCTCTCCGCAGGCAGCCCTTACCCCGGCGAGGGGCGCGGGGCTCGGCGGGGAGCCCCCGGGGTGCCGGCATCCCGCGGCCGGCGCTCCGGGGAGGCTGTGCATATTCATGAGGAGCTCCTTCGGGATGTGCCAGTCAGGCGGGAGCTGCGGCTGCGGCATCCCCGGGCGGCGCGTCCCTCCCTCCGCGCCCGCGGAGCGCTGCCGGCGGTGGGCGAGGGCTCCGCGGCGGGGGCTCGCCGGGGTGGGCGCAGCCTTGCCGCAGTCCGCCCCCGGCTGACATCATCTTCCAGCCCTTGGACTCCTGGTCTCTCCTGAAGGGACAATGCCGAGTTGTGACCGGGGAGCCCGGGCGGGGGGCCGCGGCTGCTCGGGGGGAGCCGGCGGCGGCCGCGGGCTGGCGGTCCCCGGGCGGTGCAGCCGGGCGGGCGGGAGCGGGGGCTCCGCGCCGGCGGCTGCCAGAAGTTTGTCCGCGTCAGTGCGAGGGATTCCCTCCCCGCCGCGGGCAGGAGCCGGCGGCGAGTCCCGGCTGCTGCCGCCCGCGCTGTCCCCGGGGCCGGCGCCGCGCTCCAAGGGCGAAGGGGGCGGGGAGGGGAGAGCGAAAACTCAGTGGAAGTGTTGGCTGTTAGGAGACCTCGGTGGGAAACAAGAGCTCTGAGGCTGGAAGCAGGGCGGTGCTGGGTGCGAGGGGCTCTCGGTTCACAGGCTCGTCAGAGGAGGATTCCCCACTCGGCAGCCTGGCAGCTCTCTGGCCTTAACTGCGCTCCTGAGGATGGGGCAGGGACCCAGCAATAGCTGCAGATGCTTATTGCACCGTGATTTTTCTACAAGATGCGTGTCTTGTACTTGGCTTTGCCTTTTATAATCAGCTGACACGGTGCACGTAGCAGCACTAGTCACAACGTTTGGCAGAAACATTTCCTAGTTTAGTATCAGCTTTTTTCTATCTGGGTGCCTTACCCTCCGTTTACAGCGCCTTCTGCAACACGGTCCGTCTTTCCGTACTGCTGACAGCACTGCGCTCTGTGCGGGGCTTTCAAACACAAAGCAGGAACTCGGGCAAATACGCAAGAGGCAGTAAACAGGGAAGATATTTGGGCAGATAGTTTCTTGTTCAGCACCAGGTGGAAGTCTCTCATTTATCATTGTTATGACAACGGGGAAACAAAGTGTGATTTCTTTTTTCCCCCTAGAATAAACAAAATGGTAAACTAGACCTTTGCAGCGTTTTATCTTCATAGAATATAATAAATGGCATTTGAGGGGAAGAAGCATTTTCTCAGTCTGACGTACATCAAAATTTAAAGCAAAGACTGGCAGGAGGAGAAGGTTAGCTCATTAGTTTATGCAGTCATGAGTGGAGCTGGAAATATTTGGAGATAATTTTCCTCTGTTGAGAAGGGAGATAAGAATAGCTTCGAAACCAGTCTTTTAAAACTTTGATTCCAAAAATGAAATATAATGCTTTAACAGAGATGTCTTTTCTAGTGAGTGAGTAATCACGGGAAAGAAACTTGGATAATGAGAACTGATTTAGGAAAAACGACCAAGTAAGCCTTCTTTTAGAAAATGGAATTTTAAAGAGACAGAAGGAAAGTAAAGGAAACTGACAGTACTCAAGCCAATTGCAGACGAGGCAATGATGGTGCCATAACGGGCCGACCTGCAGAGTGTGCAAGTCTTGCAAGACCCTAAAGAAATTGCATTTCATGTGTGTGGGAAAAGAAAACACCACACAGTGTTTCTGAGAATGCCTCTAGCAGTATCTCTGCAAGAGGCAGCAGTCAATGGGCCCAACACGGGGCAGTCTGGGACAGGAGGCATTTATCAGGGAGTAGGAAGGTTCCACCTTGAAAGGAGGCACGAATGTACACCAAGGGCATGTCCTTTCATCAGAAAGGAATCATTAGGAAGTGTTTCAGTAAGACAGCTGTTCCCTGTAAGCCTTGTCCACAGGGACTCTAATAAATGCGTTTGGAACACTAGTCTTTGGTTTTAGGAAGCCTGTTTTTGAATACTGGTACTGTCAACTCTGCCTTGAAATTTGGATCAAAATGCTAACATGGCCAAGAAAGAAATTCTGTTTGGGATACTACAGAGCAACAGGTTATATCATTGATCAGTGTGAATACTTCGTTGGGCAGAAAGCTTGAGAGCCTGAAAAATACGTGTTACCGGAGGATACATGGGTGTGCTTCAGTCTGGCAAGAGCATGACACCGATCTCACGTAGACAGCAGTGAAAATCAATAAACCTTCTAAAATTTATCTATTTTAACATTAAATGTACTCATGTAGTAACTCTAATATGGAGGTCTCTATATACACAGAGACGAATTAACCTCTGTCAGATGACTGCTCTCTATAGATTGTTCCAGCATGGAAGAGTAATAAAGCAAAATCCGATGGGTGGGGAAAAAAGTAAAGGAATGTGAGTGGAAAATCACAAATTTAAAGAAGACATATTGAGCAGCCAAACCAACATCAAAACCAAGAATGAAGATGACTTTGATTTGTTCATTCAGGCAGTGAAGACAGCAAATAGAAGTTAAAACAAATTAATGGAAAGGAAGTGCAGAAAGAGGAAATGGGAAACATCTGATGAAAAAGGCAGACTCTGAATTGGGGAAGATTATTTAGAGAAAGTAAAGATGTCAGGGGAAAATCTATATTTATCAGGACCAGGCACAATTCAAAGGAGGAATTTAGTGTGCCTCAGGAACAAAATAATGTATGTAGATCAATTGCATGATCATTATGGAGGTGGACAGGGCAAGATTTTAATTATGATGCAGGAAAAAGCAGAAAAGTGTTGTTTAAATACTTTTCCAAATTTGGGGGGGAAAGGAGGAAGTGAATTCTGATATGAAGGAGTATTTCATGGATGTTCATGGAAGTAGCTTGTTTTGTAGATTAACGTTTTGGGGGCAAAAAAGTGTTACAACAATTTGAAATGAAATGTGCCAAACGCTTACTGAGAAGATCTGTATGCTGTGATGTTCATTTTCAGCAAACTGGAACACTGTGGGTATCCCTGGAAATGGGAAGAATACTATTGTTCACCCAATATCCCAGCAGTATGATGAGCTGGGAATAGCTCCTGGAGAGCTATTGCCAATTTAGTTTGACACCAGTTTTATATAAATTACTGGATAAATCTCCTCAGTAACCAAATTTTAATAGCTAGTTTGATTATATTCTTTTGTCTTCATAGAGAATATAACTTATCAAAGTAACTTGTAGAAGAACATTGTAGAAATGGGTAACATTGTCAAAATGGATAACGGAATGAATGCATGGAGAAGGAAATTACTCATCCCAGACAGAAGCAAACTTATGAGTTCCCATGGCCCCCTCAAGTGAGCATATTGGTCTGAATCCTAGAATGGAGATAGTCCCACTTACAAGAGTCTGTAGCAAGAACTTCAAGGAATATGTTTCTTTTGGGTTTGAAACTTGGCTGGAGAATGCACTTATAAGAAGGAGTGGTGAGAAGTATTTCAAGCACTGCTAGATCTTTGTCTTTACTTTCTTGAAGGATCTTTTGTTTACACAGTAAGTCAGCTGACTTTGAAAAATAGATGTCACACAAGCCTGGTGTGATTCCCATTTGGAAAAAAAACAGGCTGCATTTTGTCTCATGCATGTTATCACTCATTGAAGTCCTAGGAAAAAAATAAGTGTTCTTAAAAGCTGAGTGGCTGTTGAACAAATCCGGGCTGTAAGTTAAGGGACTTCTAAAGCCTGACTCTCCTGAGAGTTAAGAACCACTACACGAAAGGGGAACTGAAAGAACTGATTTCCCTGGCTGGTATTTGACAGGCATGGTCTGGATTATAAGGGTAGGGCTGGGAAGGCAGTGGTCCTTTATTTTCCAGCTAATTACTTGCACTTGTTTTATTTTCCAGAGACAAAAATGTGGTTGAAAAGAGTAAATATGAATACCTTCCATGTTTAAACTTCTTCACAATAGATGTGCTTTTGATGTTGTTCTGATTGCAAAAGTCTCCCTATGACTCTCTAGCAAAGAATGAACTAATGGATTAAGACCTGGATAACAATAGACCTCAAAAATAGTTATCAAAGGAAATAATCACGAAACAGCTGTGTTTTCAGAGGTATTCTGCAAGAGGCCTGATGGCATTAGACATTTCCAATAATTATCTAAAAAGCATAAAATCATTGCTGATTTGCAGATGGAGTTTGTCAATGCTAGGAGGACCAGTACAAATACCAATTAAGTCAGAGGAAAAAGTCTAAAGATGCCAAGAGTGGTTGGAAAGATAAAGAGCAAATAAAAGGCTTTAAGCCAAGCTTGTAAAAAGCACAGCTAATGTGACTTTGGGAGGAAAATTGGACATTCAAACACTGAATAGACCAGAACAATTTCCAGACAATGTTGTTCAGAAAAAAAATATGTAGAGGTGTGTATGTATGTATGTGTATGTCTATAAAAATATTTATGTCTGGGACAGCCATAACTCAGAGGTTTTGGTTTCTTCATTACCATGGAGGGAGAAGGTTGTCCTCTAGTCAACCTTATTGTGACCTGCAATCTGTTTGCCCCTTGACCAGAAGCATATCGAAAACCCTCGAGGAATTTCTAGAGGAGAAAGAATAAATTTAAGAGGCTGGACACCTGAAAAGCAAAGGGTTACAGAAGCTATAATCATTCATAAACTTTTTGGTTTCACCTAAGTTGCATAACTGGCTTACTGTGGTGCAAAAGTATCATACTTAGTCACATCCCTTCTTTTCCTAAGACATCTTCACACCTGTGGGTTTGAGAGCAGCTAGGAAATGAAACTTTTGGGTTAATACCCTCTAGGCAGGTATTTTATACCTTCTCACTATCTCACCAATAACAGTGTTCCACAGAGCTGGATCTGCTTGGAAGTGTGTTGAGACAGGAGCTGCGTTCTCAGCTTAGAAATTATCTGTTCAAGGTGGTTAGGATGTGGTTAAAGACAGAAGTGTTCAGGCTGAACTTTGGGATGAAGTAGGTGATACTGAAATTACTTTGGGCGGCCACTTCATAAGAGATTAGTATTGCTTGAGACTGATCAAACTTAAATTGTAAAATTTTAGATCACATTCACGAGAGAAGCACCCCAGTTGGTTTTCTGAAAGCTGAGTTAGATGGTGACCACTAATAAAATTCTATTTTATTATTGTTTTGTCATTTAGTGAGAACTGGCTTTATGTTTCAACTCAGTGGAAACCTCCTTTCCCTGAGCAGAGCTGAAGGTTTATGGTAGGCATTTCCCTCAGTGTCTCTTAGTCACAGAGCTGTTGCCAGAATGCTCACACGGAGAGCAGCAGAGCCTAAGGGTGCACGTCTACAGTGGTGTCATTTGACATGAATCTTGCTGCTGAAAGAGAAAAGGCGCCTGTCCTTGTCTCTAGCCTTGTTCTTTTTATTCTGTGATAACTTCCAGCTTGTCTAACTTGAAAGTCAGCACCAGCCCGAGTGAGAGAACAGAAGGAGGGTAAGGGTAAAAGTCCCTTTGATGAAAGTTATTGGGGGGTGCAGTGGGGAAATCTTCACTGCAACACAACGAGAGACACAAAACAAGCCCTGTGCTCTGAAACACTGCTGCACTAGCAATAAAAATTAAGAAATAAGGGGGAAAGTGAGAGACCAGATGGAAGAGAACAGAGTCGGCTAAGTGCACACAAGAAATTCATCTGCTCACATGTTTGCTGCCCCCAGCTGTGGAAAATGCTGGAAATACCTGTTCCCCATCCTGCTCTTCGGGGTCCTTGTCCCACTGTCCCTAGAGCTGCACTGGCCATTCACACTCAAGGGTGATGCAGGCAGTGTAATGGTCAGTGCTGTCACTATTCTGTTGGTGATTGGCCACCACCAGCAATGCCACAACTCTGCCTACTATGGTTCTTGTCTGAACCCTTTGAGGCCCATATTTGTCCATTCCAGCTTGGGAAGAGCTTTCAGTGAGGATCTGCAGAGCTGCTTCACTGTCTTCCTTCACATTGTTTTTCAAATTCCCTTTGTGCTGCCAACACAGGGATTAAGTCTCTAGTATGAGGAGACGTGTCCATCAGTCTGATCCACTCTATCCCATGCTCCCTTGTGACCTCCATCCAGCTGAATGCTGCATCTCTTCTGACCAAAAAGCAAGCCTTACAGGGTGGCTGACTGATTTACAGGCTGGGACTTGTACGTTTGAGCAAACATTTTTATTTTGCTTAACTAGAAGTTAAAGGCTCTTAGTTTGATTTGTATTCTCCCCTTTGTTTCTGATCCTCCTGAGAATCTTTGCCCTGATCACAAATCCTGGTGTGTTCCTGATGGAGAGGATGCAAAGAAAACGAACCTATTTTTACAAAGGAATGAGATTTAGTTTGTTTTTTCATTGACTGTCTGCAGACTTTCAGCCACAGCTCAAACCATCCCTGGCCTTTGAGCTCTTTGTGCTGACTGGAAAAGGTGAGTCAGCAGCTCAGGACTCAGAAACCACTTCAACCACTCATTTGGTTCTCAGCACTGTCACAATCTGCTTGTAGGGATCCCGAGACAGTAGAGAGGCAGATGCTGGTTCAGCTGCTGTGAACGTTTCTAGCATTCACCCTGGACTTAGCAAGAAGGGGTAGACTCCTCCAAAAGTGAGGGCTGGAGGGAATTTGGAGTTCCTTCAGTACAGCTAATGGGATGGAAACATCCATAGTGCATGGCAGAGCCCAGGGAGCAGGCAAGCAGCGGGAGGAAAGGTGGAGCTGCTTTGTGGAGGGTGGGTTTGGTGGTGGGGCCAGGTAACAGAATGGGATTTGTCCCTCTGCTCAACACTGTCCCTCCCTGCTACCTGCTCTCTGCCAGAATGCAAGTGGGCAGCTCTTGCCAGGGAGAACATCTGCTCTTCACCACAATCAGCCCCTAGCTGCTGGCTCCAGCTTCTTTTGGGAAATGTACTGGAAATCTGCAATTTTGTCTTGAATTGAATGTGCCAAATAAGTTGATCTAAAGCTTCTATATATATATTTAGTCTCACTTCACTGAAATCATATAGGAAGTTTGCTCTTTGTCAGCTTTGTTTGAGACTGCAGTAAACACAAAAACAGCGGAAGCCAAAAAGAATTTTATTCTGGTAAATCCAGTGGTCAGGCTCTTGTTTACAATACTTAGAAATACTGCTGTGACCAAAAACATGAAAACGATACAAAAAAAGAAGAAAATAATGTTTTAGCAGGGTTCTTTAGGCTTTATTCTGTCATTAACTAAAGAGAATTAGGACCATATTTGAAAGGTGGAACTATGGCACAAGACAGAGGTAGGATAGTCCCTTTTGTGGTATAGCAAACACAGCAGTTAAGCAAACTGTGAAACTAAACCACTGCACTTCATCTTAAAAATAGTGGTTTACAATAGAACCTGGCCCCATGCTATGAACTCCTTGTTAAAGACAGTAATTTCACAATTCCTTTTTAGGTTACAAAGCGTGTCTCAGCTACAGAGACTAGTAGTTTCTCTACCAATTTAAGAATCTTCAGCGCTGTGGCTACTTGGCACCTAAGAATGTTAACTGGATCCCATAGGCCTTGCTGGGAATAGATGTCCTTCTGTAAATAGGGATTTGGAGAACTTCTTTTGCCCCTATATTTCTCAGGAGTCTGTAACTATAAATTTACACATCTTGGGAATTTTTGGTGTGGAGTAGCAGTTAGTCTTTAGTTTATTGGCATCTTTATAATGTAGTAATGAATTCTTTTAACTGCTGGTTTCTCCTTCCGCTGTCCCTGAAGTCAGTCTGCAGGAAGGAGACGCAGGGAATGCCTTCATTCCTCCATGGGACTCTGATGCCTATGTTTCTCTTTTCCAGCATTTTTCTTCTAACCTAAATGACATTTTCAATTTTTATTCCTTGTTTTTAAAGTTGCAGCACAACTGAATAGAAATTTTAGTATGAGTCATGTGTATCTTACTGGACCATTAATCTCCAAATTGTTGTTAGTCTGGCAGAACATCAGAGAATATATCAAAATGATGGAATTTAAGAGTAGTTGTAGCCAAAGTGTGCTGCTCTTTCCCCAGACCTTGGGAATTCTGCCTCTCTGCAGGAAGGAATGTGCTGCAACCCCTGGTCCATGAGAGCTACCCAGACAAGCGGATGAGGTGGTCCAGAGGGCAGAACATTGGGATGTCTACTGCTCTCTTGGTTTTTCACGAGCTGAGGAAATAATGCTAATGGTGCTGACCTCCGTAAACTCCTTGGCAATATATGGGTGAAAAGCTCTGTGCAAATTTAAGTGTTGATTTTTTATTTGGGAAAGGCTGACAAACCTATGATGGAGGGCTCCAGCATTACCTGTTTTGTATTAGTTTCCCATATGATGCAGGCAGACAGTACTGCTGAGAGCTGGAGTCAGCTGTGAAAGCCACAGAGTCAAGGGGAGCCTGGCAATATTGCGAAAGTATTAAGAGACCTGGCCTTGCTTGGTGCTGGGAGAAGGCTGGACTCATAAGACTGACATGAGAAAATGTGCATGCACAAAAGCCTTCTTGTGAGTGTTGTGGTTCTGCTCTGGGATAACTGCAGCTGTCCTGTCTCACAGGAGCTTTATGGGAGAAGCTGAGGTTAATGCCAGCCTTGCCCTGCAAGCCTGGATAAAGGAACAGTACCAGGTCTCTGCTGCACTGGTGACAATGGTCTCACCCTCTATAGTCACAGGGAGCTGCTCTGCCTGTGACAGGCTGAAAACAGCTCCAGCTCTAACACTGTCAGTGAGATCTTGGTTGTAAACTATTTTAAATCCTCTGTGGTGAGTTGGGTAGTGACACCCAGGGACAGGCTTCATTGTTGCTCTCCAGGATTTCAGCATCCTCTGACTTCCCAAAGACTGCCACTGCTGCTGTGCCCGTGGATGCTGTGCCACAAGCTCCAAGCAGGAGAGCTGGCTACATCTGAGCAGCAGAGATGCATGGTTATCCCAGCAGCCCTAAACCTACTTTGCTGTTGTCATAACCTAACCAAGCCAAGGAGACCTTTTCCCAGCTGCAATGATAGCCTGTGAAAACAAGGTCCTAGCACACCATGACTAAGGTAGGTGTGCAGCTGGAGGAGCAGCAGTACTACAGCTGGCCTGGAAGAAATGAGAATGGAAGTGTGTGTGTGTGAGGCAGGAGAAAAAGAAGCAACAGATCAAGGAGCAAAAGAATGGTCTGTATTGATAACCAAGGACATAACTGACTGCACTAAAACTGGGTAAGTGCTGAAAAATGTGTTTGCAACAACTGTGGCCACCTGTGCCCTGATAAGCCTCACATGGATGGCTTGCCAGGAAAAGGCCTGGGTGCTGATAAAGCCGCTGTGTGAGCGAGTCCTTGGGGAACAAAACTGCTCAAATAACAGACAGATCACAGTAAACTCACAACACATCCTCTCTGCAAGTTGTCCTCCTCCTCTCTCGGCAAGCAGACGGACAGTGGGAGCTAAGGTACCCAAAATGAGGGGGGAAAAAGGCACTGAGCAGCCACCTGTCCTAGACAAAAGGGATTTCCAGGCAAAAGGATCACCCTGTGGTAAGCATTAACTCCACAAGATGGCAAAAGGCCTGCTCAAGAATTTGTAGCTTGTCACTGAAGAGGAACCCAAGAGGTGCAGTGAGGATTTGGCATTTGGCACCCTCAGTCTCATCTCACACAGGATCCTGCCAGAGCACCTGGGCGAGCTTGGTGCCTGTGAGTATGGGGGGAGCGAGCGTGGGTGAGAAAATGGGACCAAAATGATTCTTCAAAACAAACATCATCTTCCTGTTTCGTAAGGTCATGCGCTGTTGCTGCATTTGTTTGCTGTATCATAGATACATTAAAAACTTCTCCATTCTTAAACAAAACTTTCACATCTTTTTTCATTTATAACTGATAAGACCATCAGAGTTTAAGAAGCTTTTGTTTTGCTGTGATCAATGGTGCAAAAATATAATCGGGTCCAAATTGAGCTGTAAGAGGCTCTAAGAGCTGAAAAATAATGGATAAAAACATCAGACAAAACAGGAGGGCAACCAAAGTTCTCAGATGCTTTCAGTGATGGAAAGTGCAAAACAGAAACTACTCCCAAGCACTTTGACTTCACCGTTCCCCCCCAAAGTAAGTCAACTTCCCACATGCCTGCATAAAGGTTGAGCAGGTCATGGCCCAGGAAGAGACCTACTGCTGAGAGTCATCTGAGTAAGACTGCTGTGGGAGCCCAGCCAGCTTATAAATGGATTGAAGGGTAGGGTTCCCACATCTTCTCTGAGGAGACAGCCCCAAAGAGTTACTGTACAGCTCCTGTTTCTGCTTCAGCTGCTAGCCTGCATTTCAATATTTCACATCTCTTTAACTGAGCCCCATCTCTTTGGGATCAAATCCTGCTTTCAATTAGTGTTGCTGGCCTTACGAGCATCTGAGGTTTGAGTTGTTCTTCTCTTGTTTGTCTTTTTCTGAGTTTTATTTTTTCTCGTGTAAGATGGTGGTTTCCATAGATACCTTGGACATTATTTATTTTTCCTTCCTGGACAGACAGTTCCTTCCAATGAATTACAGAGCAATTTGCCAGTTCTGCTTGAGGCCTTGGTTCCTTCGTCCATATCACTGCCACACTGAGCATTTTAACACTGTTGTTCTAACACGTCATCTTGATAAGCTGCCCTGTTGTCTTTACACAACTTTCAATCCACATGACGAAACTCCTATCCAGCCAGTTTTAAACTCAAAAATGGTACACTGCATGTCTATTTTAGGATTTTGTACTGATAATTGTTGGAAACTTTAGCTCAGCTTTTCTCTGCTATGGGTAACTGTTAAACAGAACAGTGTTTTGTTATTTTTGTTCTCCTTCCCCCCCACCCCCCGCCTTGAGAAATGTTATCAAAGGACAAAGTCTGGCAAAGTATTCAGGATTGGTATGCTCCTAAATGAGAGCTCAGATAGCAATGACGTTGCTCTTTCAGACAGCTCTAGTGTGAGTTTTCTCTCTTTATCCTGTCTCCACCTTGTCCCAGAGGAATGCTATGTCCTGGATTGCAGAGGTAGATGCTAATAGGAGTCACTGCTTGGTACTTAGTGGTGAGAAATTTGAGCACTATCAGTCTCCCTAAATCCTGACAGAAGCAAAGAAAAATCTGGACATGGTGTAAGTTACTGCTTTCTTGGGTCTATTCTGCCCTTATCAGGCTATTCAATGCACAAGCAGGGCTGTTCTGCTGATTCAGCATCACAAGAAATGATGCCAGGGCAGCTCCAGGCCACACTTAAGGAATTACGAAGGAGACCATTAGAGTCACAAGTTTTCTCTTTAGCTGATTTATAAATGGATTTGTTTTCTTTCTTGCCCATTTGTCCCAGAGCTGTTAATAAATAACCTTTTCAATGTCCCTGCTCCTGCAGGAGATGTGAGGAAAATGTGTGCTCGTGTGAACTTGCTGCAAGCTCTGCACCTGGGCTGGAGATCCTGTGGCTGGAAGGTGGGCCCCAACTTGAGCTTGGGACCTCCCATCCCTAGTCAGAGGGAGAATGCTGCTGAAAGAGGCATTGTGTGGAAACACAGTGGTCCCAGGGAAGCAGCAGACCTGTAGCTCCTTTTTGTGTGGGCCCCGGGCTGCTGTGACTGTCCCCCTGTACTCATGCTGCCTTATCCAAAATATTTCATGTTTGTAATTTGAAATACTTGAGGCAAGAATAGTGGGGGGAGGAGGGGAAGATTAATGGATAATAAATTAAAGGCCAAACTATGGCTTGATTATAAATGGATTTCTTTTCCTGAGCCTAATTCTCCTCTCAGGATTCACTGCACATCCCAGTAATAAGTAATTTGAACTTTAGAGATTAATAGCACCCTGTGTCAGCCCATTCATCCAGAAAAACTCCTTTGCTGTGTTACATGTCGGCATGAGGCTCCAGCCTTTTCAAAGTGCTCCTCTGAGCATGAAAATTTAGATTCATATTTTCCTTATTACCTTTGTAATTTCCAAGAAGTATTCCTTCTCTTACGCTCAGGAACTTTGTCAAGGCCTGTGCCCCTCAATAGCCTTTGATCCCATGTTCCTTCCCACTGGTCGTCACTAAAAATACCACAGGATAATTTGTTTCCTGCTATTTGAAATGGAAATTGTAGCAGCATGAGGAACAGAGAATTATATTCATGCCAAATATCATGAGCTGAATTCTCCTCATGGTTTGTGGGAATCCTAGTTATTAAAGCTGACCTCTGAGAAATCAGTATATTTTTCCACAAGGCCTGGATGGTGGATGTGCTCCTTAGCAAGATAAAGGAACTATTCCAGCTGTTCCTTGTCCTGTGCTCTCAAATGATGAATGGAGATAGCAGTGCTGACAGCTGGACGTAAACAGGTGAGTTGGGAAGAGTTTAAGCAGAGTGCTATCTTTTTTTACACATGCAGCCCTAACTCTGCTGAAAGGAGGCAGCAGAGCTGCTGCCCTGCCTGAATAGCAAGGGGTTTTTGCTTCATCTGCTAGGATGGGTTGCAAAGGGAAGGTGCCTACAGTATTCTCTGCTGCGAATGGGGTGCTATGCATGCTAAGGGAGGAAAAACTCACTGGCTACCTTATAGGGCTGAGAAATCTCCTCTAAGACAGCAAATCCCTGTGCTGAAAATCACAGAATTAAGGGGTGACACAACCAGGATAGGCAAAATCCCAGGCACAGCTAGGCACTGCAGCTTATGCACTCGCATGCGGGACTGCTGCGGAACGGGCATCATCCCCCAGGGGCCTTGCAGTGGCTCTGCTGATGCTGCACCAGCTTGGAACAGTGGGTGTGTGTCTGTGTTCAGTCTCCAATGGTTTTTGGTCCTGAATGGGAAGTGAAACTTCAGAAGAAAAGCTGATTGCTTTGCTGTGCAGAAATCCTTGGGCAGCACAGGCAGCGGCTCCACTTGCTGACATATGGCACTTTGGGCAGCTGTGCTGTTTATTTTGGAAAGCAGGGAAGTGGGCCCCTGAAAGTGGTAATGTTAATCAACACACAAGGTGATCCCAGGAATCTACAGTTCAGAGAAAAACAGCCTGGAGGTGTGGTGAGAGGTTTGGTGGCCTCAGCCCCTTCAAGGCAGGGAAGGTAACAGGAAGATTGTTGGTGGAGAGGGCATAAGGAAAACTGGTGACTGCTGGGGTTGTGTTTTGGCACCGCTGGGAGTCAAAGTGTGCTGGGTGCAGAGCATGCTGTGGATAACAGGGGATTTGGGTCTGTGATCTGTTTCCTCTGCAGTGATTCCCTGTCAGAACCTCCTGTGGGGCGTTGCAGCATTTACAAAGCTCAGGACTTTTTGTTCTCCAGGAAGTTTCTGAACTTGCTGGCCAAACGTGGGAGTTGAAGGGGGCGTGGTTGTTCTGGAGGCTGTTTCCTCTCTTTTTTTCATTATGACTTGTACATCCCCCTCATGTGTGGGTGGTTGATAGGGCACAGGGAAGGGTGGGCTCTACTGGGTTAGTGATGTGACTCACACATCACCCATCTTCCAGTGTAAGCAGTAGTCCTGCTGTCTTAAGCAGCAACAGTAACTAATAGTTGTACACAATAGCTGCCTAGGGATGAACTGGGAGCAAGTGACCAAAGCAACTGAAGGTTAGTGCCCATTGCCAGCCAGCATGCTGGAGAAAGAGAAGGGTGTGGCTGAGAAAAGCTGGTATGATGGTGCATTTTAGTGAAAGACAAGGCAATTTCTCAAAACTGAGGGTGACCGCCTCACAATTTGCAATGCATTACTTCCAGCTCAAGAGAAATGTGTGTTGACTGCAGTCTCAAGAGAAAGGGACGAAATTCTATGAGAGTTTTGAATTATTATAAAAGTAATCCCCACTTATTCTGTGTTGACAATGTCTAGTAGCTCTTAAAAGAAATAACATCACAAAATAAAAAATACTTTCGCTGAATTAACAGAGTATTTAAAATGTGGAAATAGGAATGCTAATAAGAAACAGCCCATTGCCTTCTTATTTTGTTCCACAAAAGCCATAATCCAACTGTTGGAAGTTATGTTAATTTGAAAATAATAAAATCTCTTAAAGATGCATATTCAGAGGCAAAAAAAAAAAAAAAAGGGAAGATAAAATTATTGCAAATTTAAAGTTGGGAAGTATAAAAGATGATCAAAAGAAGTATAAGGAAAAAGTCACGGCCAGTGAGTTAAGAGCAAAGAAGAATGTGAGGATCTTGAGCACAAGAAGAAGCCTGGCAGCACCACTGGGCCATTGAAACTCATTGTATTTGAACTATCAGACAAAGCTGAAAAGGTGTCAGTGCTTCATGCATCTTTTTTCCCCGAGAAAGACAAACAAGTGCCTTTACATTATGTGATAGTCAAGTATATTCAAGCAACAATTTAGCTGGGAAGTCAGGGAGGAGGGGAAGCCCCCTTGTGCTCACTGGATATATTCTGATGAAACTTCAAGCTTTGTGGGTAATGGCAATAAATCTTCTCCAGCTAAAATATAACTTTGATGCCTGGTAGCAAATTAATAATACCAGGGGTTTCCTGACAGGAAACGGATGTAACTGACAACAGTTTTCTCTTCTGGTTTGAAAAACCTCTTTGATGTGAGAATCCTAAAGAAATGAGTACGAGTACAAGTAGGATACAGGCTTAGACGTTCAGTAAACAGCATATAAATGTGAAAAATAACTGTCTAAAGGTCATTGTGCCAGCAGCATCCTGCCACTTGCTGGTTGTATTTAAGAATATTGAGTGTCTGGGTCTGACTGCTGCAATGTAAGCCAGAAAAATATCTTCCTGCAGAGAGACTATTTAATGAGCAGGCATTGGGAAGACTTGTGTATAATACCAGGGAGATGGGCGGTGAGGCCAAGGTGAGAGGGGGTGTGAGTGCCCTGCAGAGACCCGGGGAGGCTGAGCACCATCCCCAGCACTGCATCGTGGGAAGGTCTCCGACAGGGGAACCTGCTTTGTGCACGGGTGAATGGGGCACTTGTTGGTGTGGCAGTCTGGGTCACTGGGGCTGTGCCCAGAACCCCTGGACAGCACCTCTTCAGCAGTAAATCTGCTCTGCAGGGCCATGGGGCTCCCCGAGCACAAAGCCCCTCTGTGCTGCGGGCAGCTGTGGAAGGGAGAGAAGAGCCTGTGTGCTGCCTGCTCCTTTGTATCTGTCTCTTGCTACCATTGCTCAGCTTTTGCTGCCTCTAGCACCCACCAGCTCTCCAGGATTTCCACGTGCTTTTCTTTTTTCCAGGAAAAGAGGGCTCATTCAATGTGTGTTGTGCAATTTCCCAGGGTTGTATCCCAGCCACAACACTAAAAGCAGTAAAAGGATGAGGTACTCCCACGCCAAGCAGTGCTGTACACATGGATAGCATGTAGCAGGGTGGTTGCCATGGCTGAATTATGCCTGAACAAAACCTGGAGCTTTGCCGGGCAAAGGAGGGAGCACCTTTGTACAATTGCATCTGTATCCCACAGGGAGAGCATATGCACTGCATTGGCCTATGCTGGCAGTGTAGCTTATGAATGCATTGTCCTCTTTTTTCTGACTCCCTGCCTTCTGAACCAAGGAAACGGAACTGGGAGAAAGTCCAGGAGCCACCCTCATCCTGAGGCAGGATCAGCTACAACAGCGCTGGCAGATAGAAATGCCATTTGTCTGAAGACAACTAATGAGCCTCCTTTGCTCTTCTCTTTTGCAAACTTAACAATTCAATTCCTTCAATCTTTCCTTATAGGTCAAGTTTTTAGGCTTGCGATCTTTCTTGTTCTCTTCTGGATTTTTTCCAAGCAGTCTACATCTTTCCTGAAAGACAGTGTCCAAAATTGGACATAGAACCTCACAGGAAGATTTACCAGCTTTAGATGGAGGGAAAGCTTACTATAAACTGCTGTAGCTGCCATAACGATTTCTCTGGAAAAGCTACTTAACAGATTGCTCACCACACTTTCTTTGCGTTATGGCTCTTACCTAAATGTCATATTTGCTTTTGTCCTTAAGAGAGTTAGATGTTTTCACCAGGCTCTCACCTATTTGTCAAATTTGTTTTCAACTTCAGTCCTGTGTGTCAGTGTGCTTCGCTTGCAGCTTGGTGTGATCTCAGACGCCCTTTATCTTCCAGCTCACTCGTGCACAGGTGTGTGTGCACATGGAACAGTTCAAGCTGCCAAGCTGTATAGCCTAAATTCATGGGAGTCTGTGGGTTTTGAGACATGTAGGGCTGCATGATTTCAGTATCACGTCTCTGAAAGACAGCATCCAAAAGACCCATTATACTGTTTGGATTATCACTTTCACTGACACGTCAATGTTTGTACTTCAGCACTTACAAGTATTTCATCTGGAAAAATATAACCCAGTAAAAGTGTATTTATTATTCTACATAGCACTACAAGGAGGGTCAGAGATCGCACCAGTATTTAGGCCACAATCTTTGCCATATGAATAATTAAGACTTGGAGCAGAGTCTCCCACACTGTTCCACATAGCAGTTGTAAAAAGTGATGTAAAATCCTGATCTGGAACTTGAATTCTAATTTCAACATGCTGTGTGTCTTGCCCTGATGTTTTGAAATAAAGCAAAACCATTGACTTACTGTATATGTGCTTGTATGTAAATTCTAAGACAAACCTGAGCCTCTTGACAGCCTGAGAAAAGACTTTTCCAACATGCTGGCCTGAAACAGGTGGTTTACATTACTTTGCAGCAAAGTCCTCCTAGGTAACTTGGATACAAGCATGTTTAAATGAAAAAGACAGATGAGAATGAGTAAGAAGTCAGTTGGGGACAGGGAAAATTTCATAAAAGGGTTGATAAATGAAGCAATGTGGATCTTCTGAGTGTTTATGCACTCCGATGATTGGCTGTGGTGAGTCTGAAGACAGGAGTGCCTTTTGGGTAATGTGCATCAAATCTGATTCAAGTTCAGCAACCTCACAGAGTAATCAGTGGATTTTTCAGGCAATTCAGACTGAAAAAACTTCATGACTACTGAAATCTCATTTTCACTCACCAGGAGGATGATGTGTGTGTCCTCTTTCCATGCTGAACAGCAGCACTGACTGCTCCCATGCCCTTTCCCTACCATCACTGCCAGCAGAACTCCACAGACACAAACTCCTGCAGTTAGAAAATGTGCACAGACTGCATTGCCAGAGCCCCTCTCTCCTGGCTGGGTTTGCTGAGATTGTATGAGAGGTGCTGGGTTAACTGTCACTGCCTGGGGTGGTAGATGATCATGTTTCTGAGGTAGTGCAAGACCCCACCTCACTTCATTTAGGCTGGGACTGGATCATCTCCTGTGGAATGGGTTCAGTACTGTGCAAGGCCAGTCTCCTTGCAGCTCTGGTCAGAATCCTCAAGAAAAATGTAAGCAAGTAGTTCTATATGCAGAGAAGTGATGTTGGACTCTTCAGGCAGATGGAAAAGGCTGGAAAAGACAAAAATCCAGAAAGGATAGTTTCTTACAAATTGACTAAGAGAAAAAATTCCTGCAGGATTGAGTGTTGCAGAAGTTGTGAGATAGAAGTGGAAGACAGGCAGAGGGAATAGCCTGGCAATAAACAAATTAAGGCTGAAAATGGGACTGTTCCTGACCATACAGAAGAGTGACGAGGGGATAACGCTGATGGTGGGAAGTGTCTCTGTCAGCGTGGCACTTGTGCAGTGGAAGAGGGCTGGCCTTGCAGTACAGCCTCTTGTGATCCTTTCTGTAACTGAGCACGAACATCCGAATGAAAGATCAGACATCAGCTTTATCTGTTATGCTAAGTCAGATCTTACAAAAATATTTGTATTTATTAGAAATGATGGGTCACAGTGAGATTGTCTGAACCAAGCATGGCTTTGGTCTATGTACAACATCTTTTCTGCTTGACATTCCTAATGTCACTCCTTAAACAAGCCATAGTCTCTCCTTATTGCATGTCTAAAAGCAACTGGTTGCCTGATTCCATTTAACTTTTGTTACTAAATCTTGTTTGGTGAGAAGGGTGTTGAGGGGGGGCAGCCTTGGCTGTGAGTGACATCTCCTGGCACACAGAGGTGCCAGTGACTTAGTCTAGTGTTGGCTGGAGGGGGCATTTCCTATTTGTCTTGAACTCTGGAAGACACAAGAGTCAAATCTGCTTCCTTGCCTTCACAAAGAGCTGCCTCCCACGCTGGTGTGGTCCTTCCTGGTGATTCACTTAGAGCAACAGGGCTTCCGCAGCAAAATTGCTGCTACCTGGAGTGACTGACAACATCCTCCCAGTTCTCTGTCTTGGAGACAGAAAGGATGTTAGAGCTGTTTATGTTTTGGGGCCATCACTGGATGGAACCAGTGGTAGCCCCTATAAAAAAGGAAAGAGACCAAAATTGGAAACAGACAAGAGATGCCTGAGCAGCTGGGCTGTGCTCCAGCATCTGCAGAGTGCTCAATGCCCATGCAGCCGGGCAGGGCTCCAGCACCAAGCAGCTCTGAGCTCTGAGAGGAGTAAAGCAGTATCATTTCTATGCCTACTTATGGCCCTACAGGATGCTTTAGTCACTGCACACAGTGGGCAGTATGAGAGAAAGAGTAGAGATCTGTCTCTACTTGGATTCTGACTGGGCACAGGGACAGAAGATCGTGTCTGCTTAATCTTTAGCTGAGGAAAACTGCTAGTGGAAGGGAAATCCTGGGGCCTGGAAGTCAGTCAAGTACTGCTCCACTTGGTGGACACAGAGGAGTGTTTGCATGGCATTCAGTAGTGTGAATGTGAAATTCAAAGGAGCTGGAGGAAGCTGGAATAACTTAATTCTTTAGCCCCTGCAGAATCTGCAATTACACCTAGAGCTAATGAGGTAACCAAGTGCACAGAAAAAGGAACTTATTGAAATACCTCACCTTTCTGAAGAAATGGCAAGTGAATTTTAACTACATTGAATTCTTTAGATGGATTTGCAGTGTTGTTTTTTGGCTTGGTTTTTGTTTGGATTTTTTAAAATAAGTTTGTCTTTTTTAAACAAGTCTGTCAAGTATTCAAGTCTGTACACTATGAGTGCTCTTTGGAAGGTTATTACTTTGTTACACTACCTTCTGGATTATGTTTGTCATCTTGTACCTTTTCTTGTACAAAACATTTCAATAAAATTCTCTTTGGTAGCATTAGAGTTCACAGAGCTGGATGGTCTGGTATGGGATACAGCAACAAAGTCATCTCTACAAACCCCAGAGTCCTGAAAAGTGCTCATGATACTGAACCAAAATTTAGGCAAAAGTCATATTCAGAGTTAAGAAAATAATGTGCCTTGGCAAAAAAATTACTAATCTCAGGCTACAGGTGGGATGCAGACAATTATCATTATGCCTCTGCCTTCAGACAAGGGATTTCTAGCTGATAACTGGGATGGCCCATTACAGTGAGAAAAATGTTCCTGCTTTGCTAACAATGCTGGTACTTTCAGAGTGTGGCTGCTGAAAGGTGCAGCAGGCTGACAATACCCATCACAACAGGAAATTTGAAAATCTTAGAACTTGTGCAAAGTCACACATCCTTCATTCCTATGACAGCAAACACATAAATCCGTTCATGGTTTCCTCTAGGCAAGATCTCAGAGGAAGGGTGCCAATAATTATGTGGATGTGCTGTGCAACTGTCAGCAGCAGTTTCAGTTTTCAAGCATGCTAACTTCATATCTATACTGTGCATCTGATTTTACAATATAACATCTGTTTTTATTCATTTTTCTAGGGTTAAAATAACTTTTGTTCAACAGACATGCTCAGTGCTATCATACCTTGAGCCAACTACTCTCTCCAATAAGAAGAAAGGTCTCCCAGCCATCATGCTCTGCTGTTTCTAATCACTTCAAGCCCTGAGTTCTGGGCATTTTTTAAGAGAGTTTAATAAAATACATTCTTACTTCCTACTGTCTGCTATGCACACTAGACTATTTTTTTAAGCTGCATTCTTGGAGATATTGGCAAGCATACCGAGCCTCCAACAGGCACTCACACAATGTGAGCGTTACAAGCTTCCAAATTTCACAGTTAACCTCAGCAGATTTACGCATGAGAGTGAGCACAGAGCTCCAGGTCACATTCCCAATTGCCCTGTCTGCGGCATCTTCAAAGTCAGCTTTCCTGGCACTTTTAGGTTTCATTTTCTCTAAGAAGGCAAGTAGCTGTTATTTGTCTATAGTTCCAGCTTGTCAGAGGTGCGTTGCTTCTTTTCACTTGGGCTAACTTCTGAAAATAACTTGAGGATTTAGGGTCACTTGTAAGGCCAGGTAACACTATACATTTCTGGAACCTGGGACCACCTCTCACATAAAACCAGAGCAGTGAGAAGCTGACCCTGATCAGAACTTGAATGCTTTTCATATTTGCATGCATGACATGAATTGCCAGGATGGATTTGGAGCTCTGATCTGGGTCTGAAGGTCTGGAGACCTGTGGAACGCAAATTCTGGCATGCAGATGCAGAGCAGGTTCAGACACCTTCTCAGAGCATGACAATAGTTGATGTGGTTGCCTTCATCGAGGTATTGCCATCCTGAATGGCCTGTAATGTACTTCTAAACATCTCCTGGAGTATTTGTGTATAAGGAGAAGAGAAACTAGTTCCCGTGGGAGTCAGATGATCAGTGCTTTTGAGTATGAAGCATCACTGTTGGTGGAAATGGATTTCATGTCATAGTGGGAGCAAGTATGTGCCCTAGAGCTATTTGCTCATTGTAAGTGTTGAATTTACATCAAAGTTATAAATCTGGAAAATACACTGATACCCTTTCTACGGCTCCATGTAGTAAGATGGTATTTTATTAAACAGTTGCAAAACTGGCCAAGTCTAAGTTGTGAAATGAGATTTTGACTGTGGGATACATGAAGGATTATCCAAAGCAGGAAAATGTGAAAGACAGCAGCCACTGTCACAAAATGTGAAAGTGCTAGCCACTAACAAGTGCAGGTATATGTATATTGGTTCTAAAAGCTCAAAGACATATTGGTTGTAAATGATTTTCATCAGCCATAAGTGACCTTTTTTACAGAATTCTAGTGCTAACCATGTATATTAAGACACAAAAATCTTAATTTGTTAGATAGGTTATCGCAAATATGCCTGTAACATTTAAGGAATTAGAGTGGTACAAGTTCTACAAAGTGTGTGATTTATAAGCATGTTTTTCCAATTCTGCAAACACAGGCCACTCATAACCTGATGGGCAAAGGCAGATACTTCACTGTGCAAAGGGACTGCAGGAACATGCCAAAACACATGGCTTTGGGGTAAGATGGGCTACTGGGGCACTAACACCCTTTTCTGCTCTAGTCACAGGTACCAAACCAAAGATGTCCTCGACAAGAACGATTCTACTCATCCTGGGATTCCTCTCTACTTTGGCTGTAATTGCTTTAATTGCTGTAGCAGTGACCCAAAACAAGCCACTTCCGAGGAATATTAAGGTATTACAAGCTGGTACCCTTAGAGGAAAACAAGCTGGGGGGTTAGGTGTCCACAGTGCTCACGGACACGCTGCTGCCCTTGCTGGCTCTGGCTAACCTCTTTTTCTGGCTCCATGCAGCTCAACATCTCATTTTACATCTTCGTGGTAAAACCAGTTACAGCTTCACAGGGAATGATCTCTTAAGTAACCAGTCCCAACTTTGTGGTTTCTCTGCTCCTGCTTCCTTTGATGGGAGTTTTGCACTGGAGCTCTACTGAGGAGAGCAATGACATACATTCCCACAGCTGCCAGGCAGATGGGCTGTGTGTGCCTGGTCTCCTGTGTGCAGAGGCCAGCACACACTGGGTCTGGTTCGGTGCCTCAGGTGGGGTAGTGACTCTGTTTTGCCCACAGTATGGGATCGTGCTGGATGCGGGATCGTCCCACACTAACCTCTACGTGTACGAGTGGCCAGCAGAGAAGGAGAACGACACTGGGGTGGTGAAGCAGGTGGAGGAGTGTAAAGTTGAAGGTAAGAGGAGAAAAAGGACCTGGGGAAGGGGCGTGGGATGAAGAAGAGATAATATAATAAAGGGGTGAGGGAGGAGAAGCCTAGAGGAAGAGGCCGATAGTAGAAACAGTGTTACATCTGTGCGATGATGTATACCCCACTGCTTCCCATGGGGAGCTGTATGTGCCCAACCTTCCTGGCAAGAAAAATAGATCCACTTTTTCCTTTGTTTTTAGGATGCTTGGGATTAATTGCTTTTCGGAAAGAACTACACCAAAGAATGTACTTAAATAAATAAAGTGTCTGCATGCACTCTTGCTGAAGTGCTGATGAAGGCAATGAGAGGGGAGAGCATGGTTTGCTCTTTTTTAAGGCTTCTGTGTAAGCTATGAACAGGGCTTGTGGCTCAAGGTTGTTCAACTTATGCATGTCATGGCTTATTTTTTTATTCTGTTTAATTGCTGTGTAGGTACTGTATTGTTTAGGAAGGCATAAATGAAGCCTAGGGGTGCACACAACAAGAAACAGCACAGACCATCATGGATCGCTGCATTCTGAGGGGATCAGGGGTGTTGTCAGACCTGCCTGGGGTCTTTTCAGGCCTCTGCAGTGCAGGGGAGAGCCCTACTGTTACCAAGCTGCTGTGATAGCTGCTCTGCACTGCAGCATCCCATGTCAGGAGTAGCACGCTGAGTATACAGCAAGCTGGAGCAAATGGGGCTTCACTGCTGCCATGCAGGCCCTGGTCCTGGGGCAGTCCAGGGAACCAGGGGACACATGGTAGAGAGGGACAATGATTTTTTCCTTGGGTTAGCATAAGAAGCAGTAGCTGCAAAACACTCAGTGTTGTAGCGTGAGTATAAAGTACACAAACAAATGACAGCATTCCCCTGGAGGAACCAGCATAGAAGGGTCAGGGATTTTTAGGCGCAGATCCAGGGTACACCCAGGCAAACTCAGAGAAGAGACTGCAGATGTTCAGGGCATGCTAAAGAAATGGCTTGTCTCAACCCTCATTGTTAGTTCATAGCCTGCTTTGCAGAGAAAGGGTGACAGATGCTGGGCACTGTCACCACCCGCCAATTGCATTGGGCTTAGTTGGTGCTGTAGGATTTCTAAAGCTCCTAAGGAATGGGGTGGTTGAATCTGACTCTGCTGCCTGTGATACAGTTTAGCACACCTGCTCATGACAGCATTCTGGGGTTATGCTTGGAGTCTGAACAATGAAGCGTCTGTACTTCTTGCAGGCCCTGGGATCTCAGGTTACTCCCATGCCACAGAGGAGGCAGGTCCCTCTCTGGCACAGTGCCTACAACAAGCAAAAGAGGTGATTCCCTCAGCACAGCACAAAGAGACACCCGTCTACCTCGGAGCAACTGCTGGCATGCGGCTTCTCAGGTACAGCAGGGCTTGTCCCCTTCTGCAGCACTGCACCTGGGATCGCCATGGATGCGCAGTGGGGGCCTCTCAGGACACCCTGCCAGCCCACACTGTGCCCAGACACCCTCCTGTGCTGCTGACCTCTCTGAGCCCCGAGTCCCCTGGACTTTTCCCTTGCTTACCGCTCACTCCAACCCTCCATCATCTCCTGCACCCACATGCAGCACGGAGACACCAGGAGATCAGCAGTGCCCAAGCTGATGCCTAGGCATCCCCACAATAAAGGGATGCTCAAACAACCCCATGGTCTGCTATTAGGCCTAATCCAGGATTTTTGAGCCGAAACATGTTGCAACTCCCCACAGAGGGCCATCAGAGGCTAAGGTAACTTTATAATCACATCCTCCTTTAATTACAATTTGTGATTTTCATGAGGGTGACCCAGACCTCTCCTGGCTAGGACAGGCAACTGATCTTAGGTATATATTGCCTGGAAAATCTTCCTGGGGATACCTTCTGGATTTCCTCTCTAATGGTGACAGTAAAGAGTGAGAGGAGTCTCCACAGTGCAATTCGTATCAGGACACATGCTACTGAACAAGAGCTCTGGTCTGCGCTCCAAGTACCTACCACTCTCAGCTGCAGGGTCTGTAAGTGTCAAAGCTGGTGGCAGCTGTGCTGTCAAGGTGTGACAGAGAGGAGCATGGCCAGTTAGAGCTGGATGACTCAAATGAACAACCATTCTCTTATAATTGTTACTTAGTGGGGAGTTGCAGCCTGCCTGCTCAGAATAAAGCACATAGACTACTGACAGCTGTCAGCCAGAGTCACTCCATCCTTTCTTCCATTCATCCAGGTTGCAGAACAAAAGTGCAGCTGACAAAGTCTTGTCCTCAGTAGAAAACACACTACGCTTAGCTCCCTTCAACTTCCAGGGTGCCAGAATTATCACTGGTCAGGAAGAAGGAGCCTATGGATGGATCACCATTAACTACCTTCTGGGCAATTTCAAGCAGGTAGTATATCTATAGCAAGTACATCTGAATCATTGTCTTGCAGCACTTTGTAAGTCATGCCTTGCAAGAAGGTGTCACAGGCACTATCTTTCCTTGTAAGCCATTTACCAGGGACCAGGAAGCTGCACATGTTGCCTCAGCAGTTGCTGTGAGTACCTCCTGATACTTAGTGGTATCAGGATGCACCACTACAGTCAGGCTTCAAGCACTGAAATAAAATGCCAGCATGTTCAATCATTTTGCTTGGGTACAGCATCCTTCTCCCTTCCTGATCTAAAATATTTCTGTTTCTGAAAAGTTTGACTATGATTCTTTCCTATTGAGCTTATAAATCTTCTGAGAGCTGAAACAGTAAGTGGACTGTTTTTTCTCATAACAGTGGTATTAGATTCCATATTCTTTGCCCTCCTGCAAAAACTTGGACATGATCCACTTGCTAGATGTTTCACATCTCCTGTATTTAGAAGCTTGCATTTTTCTTATATCTTGTTCCAGCTCTCATCTCATGCCCCCTCCAGGACTTCCCATGTTTCTTGTGTTCTGTGCTTCTGCTTTCTCCTCATAGTTCTTTCTCTTTTTCATTTCTCCAAAATAAATCTTCTCCATGCCCAATATATCTGGTTTACTTTGATTTTTTTTTCCCCCAAGTCTGGCTGGAAAAAGCTTCTACACTCCCTGACATCCTTAAGTGAGACATCAGGAGCACTAGACCTTGGAGGAGCCTCCACACAGATTACCTTTGTATCAAAGGACCTCTCTTTGGAGTCCCCAGAGAACCAGCTCTACTTCCGTCTCTATGGCAAGGATTACCAAGTGTACACTCACAGCTTTCTCTGCTACGGGAAGGACCAGGCTCTGCAACAGAAACTGGCCAGGGACCTACAGGCAAGTACATCTACCCCTGTAATTAAACATGGACATTCTGGACCCTCCCAGTGCTGTAAAAGTTGCTGTGATCCAGCTCACCTCTTAGTTTGGATTAGGGAAATGTCATTGTTCTCCACACAGACTGGGCATGAGGTGCTCAAAGAGGTGACAGTCAATACTTTCAAAAGTAGTATCAATTTGAGATGCCTTGATTCTTGGGCATGGGATAGCAAGAGAATGGCATTTAACTGGAGTACTCAGGGGAGGTGACATTTTACCATCCCTGAGAAACCCAAATCAACAGCGCAGCTTCACAAACTGTGACTTGAAGTAATTTTCCCAGGGTCCTATAGGGAGGCTGTGGCAGTACCCACATCTTCCCCTGCACAGCCAGTGCCTTAAGCCATCCTCATCCCTTTGACCTGATGTGTGCACCATGATGTGATGCACTGTGACAAGTGCCACCCTTCCTTGTGGTTCTTTCCCAGGGTTTTTCTTTCCCCAGGTTACTCTAGAGCAAAGTGTAACAGCTTGAATTGATTTTTACTTTCAGACCGTGGAGAGCAGCAGTCTCCTCGACCCATGCTTTCACCAGGGTTATCAGAGGACTATAAATATAAGTGACTTCTTCAAAAACCCTTGCACATCAGACAAGAAAAAGGAATTACCTTTCAGAGAGCTGTACATAGAGGGAGAGGGGGACTATCAAAAGTGCCGAGAAAACATCCAGACACTCTTCAACAAAACCCATTGTCCTTACTCCAGTTGCTCCTTCAATGGGATATACCTACCTCCATTACAAGGGGACTTTGGGGTGAGTCTTCACTCATTCTTCAACTCTGTAATCCAGAATGTCAACAGAGCAGAAATTCAGAATAATGCTAGAGTGTACTCTTCATGACTGAGGCAGGAAATCATTTACAAGATGGCTTTTTGGACATGTAACTACAAAAGCAGTGCTGCACTTGCTGTGAGGACAGAAATGTTAGGAGCTACCCCAGTAAATACTGGCCTACCAGTACTGCACTGTTCCCATTCTAACCCATCTCCTTGGGGTGCTCTACTTGCTCACTTTTTAAGCTGTCCTTCTTGATGTCCAGCACCAGAGGCAGGAGAGTGTGCTGCAGGCAGGAATGCTGCTCCTAAAAACCTTGCCTCCTGAGGTCAGTGGTGGTACCAGGTCTGAAATTCACCCAGCAGTGTCTGAGTGCTGCTGAAACCAGTCAGCTCACCTGTCTGCTTCCCAGACATGATGAGGAGACAGTGCACACTCTGAACACACATTATGTGTGACACCATGCTGACCATCAGTCCTAGAGCTACAAGACCTCAGTGATTGTGAGGCTTTTCAGGGAACTGCTAATACACCCTTGTCCTGTTCATAAGCTGCCTCCTACCTATCAGCTACTGGCCACGGTCAGAGATGGGGTTTCTGGACTTTGGATTATATGATGGGGCTCTGTACAACCCTTTCAGACCATCACCTCTGCTCTTTGTGGTGATGTTGGTTGCACACTCATCTGACTCAGTTGCCAAAGTAGGATCATGGTTGTGATGGCAATCAGTGTGTGCCACTGGCACACTTAAAGGAGAGAACTCACAGAAGTTCTTTGGAATATCATAATTCTGCCTCCATCTCTCAGCAGCCCTGAGGTGTATGTCTCAAAATGACATCACTCTTGAAAATATTCCTGCTCTTGTGTGTATGATGTTTCTTCTTATATTTTTCTATTTATAAATAAACTCATTTTCTTTTGTGGGATTTGTGGTCTAGTCAGATTAAAAGAATCTTTCTCCTTCAGGCTTTTTCTGCTTTCTATTTTGTGATGAACTTTTTGAACCTGACCAGTGAACCAAACCCCCTTGCCCTGAACAAAGTGACCAGCACCATTGAGAGCTTCTGTGCCCGGCCTTGGCAAGAGGTGAGCAGTGCTTGTTGCAGTAGACTGGGGCTACTGATACTTTTCTGTAGGATAAATGGCTGGGGTTAATTGCCAGAGCAAGATGGGGAAGATCCCCCCAGCACCCACAATGGATGTTCAGGCACCAGCTGGAGCAGTGGGAAGATGTGTTTAACAGTCTGGTGATTGCCTCCTTCCCTAGGTGAAGACAGCATATCACCACATCAAAGAAAAGTACCTGAGTGAATATTGCTTTTCTGGAGCCTACATCCTCTCTCTCCTGGAAAATGGCTATGAGTTCACTGAAAAGAACTGGCAAATGATCCACTTCCTTGGAAAGGTGTGTTTCGTGGTGGGGAGGGCTCTACCCCAGCAGTTCTCTGCAGCCTCTGCTGCACAGCCTGGCCCTTTATCCCCAGGGACGCCACTGCCCCAGCAATGCCACAAGCAGCCTCCTAGCACTGATTCTGCTCTTCTCCTGTTTCAGATCGGCAGCAGTGATGCAGGTTGGACCCTGGGCTACATGCTGAACCTGACCAACATGATTCCTGCAGAGGAGCCAGCCGAGCCCCCTCTCTCCCATGGCAGCTACGTGGGGCTGATGGTGCTGTGCTCCCTTGTGCTGGTGTCCGTGCTCCTGTTTGCCTGGCTTCTCTTCCACAAGCCCAAGTGCCTGCAGAAGGGGATTGTTTAGGAAAAACCTGAAACGGAGAGGAGCCATGTCTTCCTGGCTACTCAGGGCTAGGAGACCCCAGCAGAGCAGGCTGTACTGCAGAGTCCCTCTCACTGAAGCTACTGACTGTACAAGGGCATTTATTTCTTCTGAATTACACTTGCACTGACAGATGTTGGGACATCAGGCTCGCCACCTTTTCTACCAAGGACAGACAAGCTGGTGTCCCCTTCTTGAATGGGTCGTACCTTCATTCAATGAAACTTTGCTGCTTGTTGGTTTCTGCCTTGTGCACAGCATTATGAAAAGAAAAGTGGCAGCAATCTTTGGGAGCCAATGCTCCTGCAAGGGTTATCTCAGGGTCACACATCCCACTGAGCTCTTGGGAGCTATCACATACAGGGTGATCCTGCTCCTTCTCCGCTGAAGCTGTTCCCAAGAGCCCTTTCTGCACCAGCACACCTCTGCTCACCTCCCTGCGTCCTGAGCTCTCACAGCACTTGCACCTGGTTGGCCCCTGAAGGTGGGTCAGGCTCCCAAATGCCACTCTGGGAAAAGAAGGGATGAGGAAGAAGAAACTGAACATGCTTGTGGTCATCAGCCCTTAGCTGGGTTCTGTCGGCTGTCAGCTCCTTTTGCAGGTGGCAAAATGCCTTTTTCCCACGTCTTCCTGATGTTGCTGGACCAAAGCTGGCTCACTGTTGCACTGAGCCATTCCTGCGTCCCTAAGGTACATCAAGCCACAAGTTCCCAGCCAGGCATTGCTGGCTTTTGTAGGAACAGCTTGTATTGGCCCAGGTTCCTTGACCAGCAGTGATTGTTTATGCCTGCAGGGACTCCGGTGTGATCAGTGTGCCCTCAGGTACAGACCCACTAAAGCAATCCAGGGTCACTGTGCTGATGACACAGCAGCCTCCAACCTAGGGAAAGTGTTTATTAGCTAATGTTCCTATAGGCAGCTGGCAGCAGTTAACCAGCATGAGTATGCACAGATTGAACCACTCTTTCCACCAGCAAAATTAGTGAAGATTTGCCTTTCCTTCCATCACGGCATAGGCTTATCCTATGGCCATAAGACCCAGGGCTTGTGAGTGCACGTACTGCAGCCCATCTTCTAGCACACAATGAGGACAATGCCACTGATTGAGCTTATGAATAGCTTTCTTCCACTTTTCCATTTCTTGGTCCAAAAAAAAGAGAGGTAAGTCAGAAATCCATTTTTGTAAAAACACTTAGAAACCACTGGTGCCTGTCTACCTCCCTCAAAATCTCGGAAATCTCTTCTCCTAATGACCTGTAAATATGGAGGCCAAAAGGAAGCAGATATTGTAGAGAGGAAGGCATAGCAAACACACACCTGTTTCCCCAAGCAAAGGTGTAGGCAGTGCGGAGGGGGTCAGGATGTGCAACCCCAATAATGCCTTCCCCTTTAGGCAAGCACAGACACAGACATCTCCCAGCCTGTCCCTCTGCACAGTCCAGGCTGGAAAATGTCACCCAGTTATCTCTACTTCATTCCTGGAAGTAGAAGCCCTAATACATTGAAGGAACTAAAAGTAAGGGAAAAATCTACCCTGTCCTAAAATCTTTGGGCAGATCATTGTTCTAAAAATCTGTGTCTTAGTTTTGCTCTGAATTAGCTGGCTTCAGCTTCTGTTTGATCTTGTTCTGTCCATTTCCAAAGGACTGAGTAACTCTGCTATTAAAATCTCTTTTTCCTTGTTGGTGCTTGCAAGTTGTCATTATATCATATTAAATAGATTGGTTTTCAATCTGTAAAGTGCTCTGTGCTGACCTCACTTGTAGCTCTCAACTCCACTTCTTTTAAATGTTTTACATCTTTCTGAAACTTGGACACCAAAGTTTTCAGCAGTGAGTGGTAGTAGAGTCACTAAAAGTGTATATATCTGGTTTTGATCTATACTCTATGTTCCCCATCCATATATCTCTGGTCCAGGTCTGCTCACTTAACAGAAAGTTTTTAGGCTGTTGAGTCCAGCTGGACTATCACAACTTGGTCTTTTTTCCCAGTCATTGCATTTCAGAACAGCCTCTGTCTCACATCCTACATCACTGTCTCTCGGTAGGAGCCATTTTGCCTTCCGTGGGGCTCCACTGAAACATGTGCTATTCAAAAGATATTCCCCCAAGCAGGTTATCCAGTTCAATCTGCAAATGACCCTTCACCAGCTGTGAGTCCATTGGCCAGTTTTTATTTTATCTGCAAATACTCTGTGATGTCGGAATTCAGCTGTGGATGCAGTCTTCCTTCTGCTGTTTGCAGCAAAGATAGGTAGGTGAGAGATGGACAGTAGTTTTTGGCCATGGCTGGAAGGCATGCAGGAGAAACATGTGATGGGAGCTGCTTCTGCTGCCCAGACAGCCTCATTTGCAACCCACCCCATCTCGTGCCACCTCCCTTGCAGACAAAGTCTTTGTAGCAGAGTAGATGCCCTGGAGAAGCTCCCCAGGTGAGCTGGTGCATCCACCCTTCCCACGAACAGCATGGAAACCTGCAGAATGGCAATGCCTCTCCTGAGACCTCCTTGGGGATCTGGCAGCTGCTCAGTTGTGTCCATGATGAGAACTGGCAGATCCATTAGGACATCAGAAATTGATGCAAAAACTCCATGTGGAAGTTGGTGTGGAAAGAAAGCTTGTGCCAATCTTCTCTTCTTGTTCCTGCTAAGGATTTATGTCAAAGGAAAATGTCAAATACCTGGAAAAAGAAAGTTTTACTATGTTTTGTGTCTTCATTGCAAGTCCCAGAGTATGAATATTGTTAGCTCCTCATTCAGGAGCCAGGTGAGCAGCTGGCATCTTCACTTGCTCCTCCTGTCTTATGTATCTTACTTTTTGGTTTGAGTTTTGGGGTTTTTTAAAGCTTTAAATGTGACTTGAGCACAACCTAAAGGGCCCAAACTAAGATAAACACAAAATATGTTACAATATTTTTAAACCTTATGACTTTTAGACCCCATTCATAAATCAATCTCTCCAAGATCAGAACTTCTAAGGTGACAACAGACATGCCACTTGAGCAGGCTGAGGCTCCAGGAACTGGTTGACTGAAGGCATCCTGTCACTGCCTGCATGTGAACACTCACAGAATGACCTATGATTGTTTCTTCCCCATTTCTCCTATTATTGTAGGACTTTATTCACAGAGGCTACTCAAAGTCCTTGGTCAAAGAGTTCAAGTTAAGAACATTCATTTCTTTGATTCTGTGCTGCATCTGATCCAGCTGTATTCAACTTAAATGTGTGTTCCAGAGCCACCCAACATGTACATGAAGACCATTAATGATAGTGAAGGGAGTTTCCAAATATGCCAGTAATAATGTATCGTTTCTCTTGTTAATACAGTTGATCTGCCTCACTGATAATTAATTATCTGTGCCTTATTTCTAATTTGATAGCTTCTGGCTTTAATTTCTAGACGCTGCCTGCTGTACCATTTTGCTTTTCCTGGGTAAAGCATCTTTTAACATCACATGTTCTTATCTAGCAAATATTTACTCACTATTCAGCCCTGCTGCACTGCCAAGACTCCAGACCTTGGTCTCTCCTAGAAGAGAGAGTTTTCCTGGGCTCCTGGGAAGCTCTGAGGTGTGCTGCAGCAAGGTGGGATGAGTGTCTCTGGTTTGGGTTGAAATGTTGATTGGTCCATTTTGGGGGAGGTTCCTTGCAGAGAGATTTGATAGCTTTGCAGGGTGCAAGAGCAGCCCGGTCTCTCTGGGACTGATGACCTCTATGAAGCTCTGCCATATTCAGATGAGTGTCAAGTGTGGGGCAAAGCTATTGGAACTTGTCAGAAGAGAGAGCCTGGGTACCTGCAGCACCCTCACCTCTGACAGGAAAACTGTTCTCCACCACAGGCTCTAAGTACCTTTCACCCTCCTCCCTGATAAAGCTGCCTCTCCTCTGTGCACAGACTACAGCTGAGTTCTGCAGCCCTACAGCAAAGCACAGTGGGGCCTCCACTTGGAAGAAAGCTCTCAGAAGTGGGGCCTTCACGTCTTCAGTGGGAGGCTGACTTGAAATGCTGGTCCTGGCCCGAGCTTTCCAGTTTCTCCAAGAGCAGCTCTGGGCCGGATGTGTGCCCCTTCATTCTCCACCCCAATTCTTCCCATGCTGTGCCAGGCAGGATGTGCAGGCTCTGCAGGGCTGCCAGCTTTGTCCCAGGCTCAACAGCCTGTTTTGGAGGGACTGGGAAGGACACACTGACAACAGTCTCTGCCACCCAGGCCATGTGTTTTCTTTCCGTGGCCCAGCCCTGAAGAAATGGATCTTTGTTTTGATGCACACACAAGTCTCTGTATGCTTATCATAATAAAGACTGCTGAACTGATGCCAGAAAAGTTTTCATGCTGTTTTCCAGAAGATGGGAGTTTGCCAGTAGTGGAATGGAGCTTCTGGCACTAAACATGGAAAAGTCCTGAGATGTGATTTCCTCTCCTGCCAGTTCCTTGATGCTCTCCGGGGCCAGCTCTGAAGTTCCCGGTGGATGAGTAGCATCCCCTCCTGGTAGAGAAAGGCACTGTGGTCTTTCCCAGGCTCTGGGCACCTCACACAGGTTGCCTCACTCCCGGGAAGGCTGCTAGTGCCCAAACCACATCTTTCCTTGCCTCAGCTGACCTCCTCAAAGCAGTTTGTTCTCCCTTGCCGCAAACTGGGCAGAGGCAGTCCTCTGCTCTCATTTTCCCTCTCCCTCTCTCAGGCAGCTCCACTGGCATCATGCTGGCACTGCAGCCCACCTTCCCAGTCCCCCAAACAGGGGAAGGACAGTGGGCCTGTGCCCCTTGCTCACAGGGCTGCATGTCTCTGTGTGCAGCCACAGCCATAGCTCTGCCAAGGCAAACAATGCTTGTCACAGTTGTTATTTTTCTTCCAGCAGGCACTCCCCACTGTTCACTCATTCTTAGGACTATTAGCTTGAATTTTCCTCAAATTTTCCAATCTTCCTCTGTTAACAATATGGCCAGAACTAAAATGAACCCATCAGATGGAGCCTTTCCATGGCCAGTTCCAGCGGAATCAGCTCCTTGCCACCCGTGACCACCAGCAATGCAGTGGTGGGGGGACAGGGCTCACATCCGCATTCCTCTCGCTCTCACCACAGTGGCACAGAGCATTCCTGCTCCCTCTCTTTATCCCACTGCCTCAAGGTCTCTCCATTTTTGAACATCTGGGTGGGGGGTGGGGGAGCGTATGATCCATCCCAGATGTATTAGCCGTATTTTCCAAATTAAGTCTTTATTTACTTCCTTCATTTTTTCTAACATTTTATATTGTTTGTTTCTGCTTTCATCGGTGTTTTCAAACATGCCCAGATTTATTGTTGGATTAAAGAGTCATTAGGTTGTCATTTTCCTAGAATGTGTAAAGGCCATGCTAGGTCAGATCAAACAGGCAGCGCATTGGCACTCATCTCCAGCTGTGTGGTGGGCAAGGATTTAGAGGGATAGTTAGGGAAACAGCATAATCCTTCTCTTCTATGCATCAGGAGCTTAGGAAATTTGTGGTCGAATGATTGCTTCAAGATCTGATAACTGTGGGTGCCCCTGTTCTCTATGAATTCATCTTATCCTCTTTTGCACTCATTTAACTTTCAGCTTTGATGATGTAATTTCATTGTGTCTTTTGTGCAAAACTATTTCCTTTTGTATGCTTTCAACCTGCTGCCTGATAACAGGCTGCCTCCATCCCTGTGCTACAGATAAGGCTGACTAACTCTCCAGACTTAAGTGTGTGAGATGTGTTCTCCACCCACATGAGATTTTGCCCATGGTTCCTTTTTAGGCTCTAATGGACTGGCATTCCTTTTCTTACTGTTGTTCCTGACATCAGTGTTACTTGTCTCCATAGGAAAGTGAAAACTTTCCTCATGTGTCCTTTGGCAGCACTGCAGTTCCAACTCTGCCACTGCTGTCCCAGGCTACTGAAAGCAGACTAGGAAGGGAAAGGAGAAGGGGGAAACTGGCCAAACATGGGGCTTGTGCTATTTTACTATAGCCCTGCCTAGCACTCTCTGGCTGCCAAGTAACACTGGGTAGTGCTGGAAGCCTGCCCACGACTCTTTCACATGGCCTTCATTGCTGAAGGCTGGGGAGAGAGCAGCTCCAGGGGAACGCAGCAGCCCTGGGAGCAGAGATGTGAAGGAGGTGAAGGCATTTCCCACTGCTGTGTGGGCTGCCAGCTTTGCGAAATACCACCAGACATCTTGCTGTAGAGACAAGAGCTGTCCTCCCATACCCATGCTCGCCATGGCACAGCTTCAGCTACTTTGCCTTGGTTTCTTGCATGTGCTGGGAGAAGCTATCACCTCCAGCACTGATTCTTGTTACCTGGCTACAGATGGGTGCAATGCCATTCCTGCTCCTGAACGTGTGTTGCTTTCAGACTGGCTGACAAACAGGGATGTGGTGGGATGAAGCTTAACTAGGAGAAGGTATTAATATGGTTATTGCTATCTCTATATATGTATAGTATTTTTTTTTCTAGTCATGTCTTCAAAAGGATATCTTTTCAAAAACAAGGGTAAGAGGCAACCGTGCAGATGGGGCAGAAGATGAAGAAGGCAAAGAATCAAGGAGAGAAAGGACCACTATGGTGGGGCTGAGGCAGAAGAAAGCTGGATCTGGGAAAGTCTGAGTAAGCCAAGCCATGAGCAGGCAAGCCCTGTGCCTTGCCCACCAGCCTGTACTGTTTGCATCAGAGGCTATCAACAGCAGTTAGAGGCTATAAACAGGGACTTCCTGGTTTTACCACTGCTCTTCTTGGAAAACTGAGGTAGAAAGACAGCAGCCCAAGCAGTGATGCCATGCACTGGTGCCAGGCAGCACTGATAGAGAATGCTTTGCTGGGTGAAGCAACCCTTGACACAGAAATTAGAGCAATGCAGCACAGACCCACCTCAAGGCTGAAGGGAAAGCAAATGTTTGGCATGGCACTGAGTATCCCGGGCAGCCCATTACTGATGGCCAGAGGAGCTCCTTTCTAGAGTGGCCTGGGTAGCACAGAATCACATGCTCATGTTACCTAAGGGAGCCTTTCTCTTGGCCTGTCCAGCCATGATGGTAAATTTTTCAGCTGTTTGTGCTCGTGTCCTAGTAAATACCTCTGTCAGAGCCACTAGGCTCCTGGAGTCTTAGCCTCATGGGGCAAGGCTGCAAAGCAAGGCTGCCTTTGGCAGCAGGCAGAGAGCAGGGACCATGAGGTGTCTGCTGCCCACTGGGATAAGGGTGCCAGAGGGGTGGAGAGGAACCAGCTTCCCCATATCCAGAAACAGTTTGCAACCCTTTGTTAGCAGATAGCAGGACATTTTGTCTTTACATAGTTAAGGAATCTCTTGCTGCCCAGTGCCGGTCAGAGCTCTTTCTCATGCCCGCTCCCAGAGCAGGGTGAGGTGATACCAGACTTCCGAGCGGAGTTCTCAGTGATGGTCCCTGCTGGGGAGACAGCTCCTGCATCACGTCCCACGCTGCTCTGCCCTCCCCCGGCACCTTCCCAGCTCGGCGGCTTGGGCAAGCAGCTGTGGGGAGGGCGATGCGGTTCCTGCCTCTGTTTATCCCGGGAGCAAAGGGATCGCCGGGTGAGCAGGGCCGGGCAGAGAGGCCGTCTGACCCGCGGAGCCTGCGGTGGTGTCTCTTCTGCTTCCCCAGAAGATGGGGCAGGAGAGGAGGCGCGGCGCGGAGCCGGGACCGGGCGCCGGGGAGGAGTGGTTGGGAACTGCCCGCGCCGGGCAGGCACGGGCCCGGCAGGGCTGCGGGAGTGGTGAGGGCAGCGAGGCCGCCCCATCCCCCTCGGCTCTTGCCCCACGAGAGGGCTCGGTGACGGGCAACCCCCCGCCCGCTGGCCCCCTTTCCTCTCCTTTCCCCCGCCCGCCGCTCCCCGTGCGCTTGGCAGCCCCGACGCCCTCCGCAGCCAGTTTTCCAGCCCTGCGCTTCTTCTGCGGTGACAGCCCGTGGCTGCGGGGGCCTGTTTGCTGTCCGGTTAATAAGTGAGCTGGAGCAGGGGGAAACTTCTCCGCCGGCGGAGAGCGGGCTCGCCGGCGGCCGGGCGGGGGGAGCATTCCTGCGCCGCGGGGCCCCGGCGCGCCCCGCTCCCGCCGCCCCCCGCCCGCAGGTGCAGGGGGCTGGCACTCGGCAGCTGGAAAGAGCTGGTTGGAGTTTGCACTTTAAGCTCCCGGCTGGGAGGGAGCCGGGGCTGGGAGCTGGTGCGGGCGCCCAGCGCCGCGGGAGGATGGCGCGGTGGCTGCGGCCCCTCGTGGGAGCGCTGCTCCTGCTCGAGGGGGCGGCCGCCCTCAGCTTCCTCCACCATCGCTACGAGGAGCTGGTGCAGGCCCTGTTCCGCGTGCAGAGCCAGTGCCCCTACGTCACCCGCATCTACAGCATCGGCCGCAGCGTCGAGGGCCGGCACCTCTACGTGCTGGAGTTCAGCGACTACCCCGGCATCCACGAGCCCCGTGAGTACGGGGGGATGGGGACAGCGGCTCGGACAGGACGGGCTTCGTTGCCACGCTCCCTGCCACGCGGCAGTGTCGGGGCACTGGGTGGGGGCATCTCCCTTTCCAGGCAAGACTCCTGGCAATGCCCAGGTGCCAGGCAGCGCGGTCTCCGGCACGGACCCCGCAGCCAGCCCAGGGACGCGCACGCCCAGCCCGCACACATGCACCGTGGCACGCACTGTGCCTGCCTGAGCTGCAGCGTGGCCCAGGCGCGTACTTTGGACGGAGCTCTGAGTTTTCAGCTCAAGCTGATGCGAAAACGCAGGCGAGTCCATCCCAGCGCCCCACCTGCACTACCAGCCTCTCCCTGCCAAAACAGTGTTGTTCAGGCAAGGAGAGGCAGCACCCACCCTCTGCCCTGTGCTGCTGGGTAGTGACAGGAGAGAAAGTGTTCGGCCGCTCCTCCTCCAGACGGCAAAGCCAGGAGGACAGCAAGCAGGGACCCCGGCAGAGAGGGCGCTGGGCTTCTACAGCCCTCCCAGCCCTGAGGGCTGTGCAGCCCCAGTGACAGGCTGATCTCAGGGATCTCCACCTGCTGCCACGTGGCCCTGTGGAACATTGGCAGCAGTGGCCCCTTGAGCTGCTGCCTGTGCAGCCTGGAGATGCTGCCGAGCCAGACCTTGCAGGCAGCCAGGTGCCCCGGGGGTGCTGAGGAGAGCAGCTGCCTCTCCAGGCTGGGGGGCTGCACACAAGGCTCTCTCACATCCCTGCCTTGTGTCCCTGAGCTGCAGATAAGGACAGAGCTCTCCCTACTTTCTGCAGGATCTTTTGCCTTTTCGAATCCTGGCTGATGTGGCTAAATGCAGGGGCTGACACGTGCAGGCAGCCTAGTCACATGGAAAACTGCCAGCAGGGCTGCAGGGGTGAGCAGAACCCGTGCCCCCCTCAGTGGAGCAGCCCCCACAAACCCCACAGCACCACCCCATGCCTGGCAGCACTGCACTGGGGGCATACTGTTCCACTCTTGTGGCCCAGAGTATCATTTTCAGGGATGCCAGGAGGTGGGATGGGAGGCTTCCCACCTTGACTACCTCTGTGACAGCCCTGTTCAGGACAGGGAAACCTGCATGGTTCTGAGGGCATGTGGGGCACCTCCACAGTGCATCAAGGGCTGATTCAAAGCATGGAGTGAGCAAAGGGCACTGGCGGTGCACCACCGGATTTTAGACTTGCAGAACCACATGAAAGCAGCTGGAAAGGCTGTAGGAGATGACTCAGATCTCTCCTGCCCCAGGCCGGCAGCATGGACCTGTGGCCCTGCTTGTAGCATGGGCCACTGTCAGGCTGGCACTTTCAGCTTGTAGCGCGAAGAATTTGGGAAACTCTGGATTTCCCTGAAGGACATGGAAAGTAACTCTGAAAAGCAAGCTCAAATGGGCTTACATGCAGTAATTAGAGCTTGTGTGGCCATGTACATAAAGTTTAGGAGTTTGCATACTGAAAAAGGCTGACAAATCCTGCTGCAGACTCGAGCAAAGCAAAGAATCCCTGCTGAAGCCTTTTTTTTTTTTTTTTAAGGCTGTACAAATGCCCAGGATTTTTCTGTGTTTTTAATAACTGAATTATCTAACTAAATCAGTTCTCATCTCCCTGAAACCTAACAAGATCAAAATATGTTGCCCACCTCTGGTGTCTTTAACTGAGACACAGCAATCAAAAGACATGGAAAAGCAAAATCTTTAGCTAAAATTAGATTTTTTTTTTTAATGCAGCAAGGGCACAGGGGCTTTTGCAAGCAGCAGCTCACAATCTGGAATGTGATGCCTTTTACCCCAGGGATCCTGATGGACATCATACCTGGCAGCAGGGCTGCATGCTGCCACTGCGAGTCTGATCCCCTGATCCCTGCTGGTGGCCAGAAAGCTTGCAGCGCAATGGGAGTCTGCAGATCTGGCAAGCCAACATTTGTAACAGCACCCTTTTTTTCCTGACTCTTTCATGTGACAGTCAAGCTCCCTTTTTAACTGAATTCTCCTTTTGTCTTTCGTTCTACCAATGCTGGCTCCAGCCTGCAATGTGACATTTTATTTTCCCACAAGTAACTGCTTTAAAAGGCCCTCTGGGAAAGTGCAACCTGTCTCTCGTGTCCTGCCTCTCTTTCAGCAAAGCAGCGAGTCCTGTTCCAGGAACCGTCTGCCTGTGGTCTCCAAGTATGTATTTTGAGACCTTATTTTAGAAACGTCAGTGGTAAGAGACCTTTTTAGTCATACTGGAGCTGCCTAAGGGACAGTTTGATCCATATTCAGCTCAGCTGCTGAGGGTTTCTCCAGGCTCTTTTCCCTTGAGGGTGTGGAGGGCCTTAACCTTGACCTTGGAGGCAGGTAAAGGAGAAGGAGATGCAGAGCCAGGAATGTGCTGTGCTCGTGAGAGGCACTGAGAGCAAATGTAGAAGAGCAGAGCTGGGAGAAAAGGTCTGTCCCCTCCACTGCCACCCACCACAGAGCTGTGAGGCCCTGGAAGCCTGGGGCAATCCTGCCAGTGCTCCCTGGTCCTTTTGTGCTGCCTTTCACCAACCCAAAACCAAACCCCCTGCAAATACTCCTCTTGTGTGCTCCAAAGGCCCAAAGCAACCTGGAGGAGAGTCTGAGCTGCTTCCAGGGTGCTGTGGCAAAATGAAGCGGAGCCCATATGAGAACTGTGCCACTCTCCCTCACTGGGGTTTGCATTTTTCTAGGGAAAAGGGTCATTTTATACCATTTATTGGGTGTCCCTTGGACTTGGCTGGGGTTCCCTGTGGTAGGAATTTGCTCCTTCCCCCTGTCCCAGCCCTGGCTGATGGTGTCACTCTCTTGCTCTCTCCAGTGGAGCCAGAGTTCAAGTATGTTGGGAACATGCATGGGAACGAGGTGCTGGGCCGTGAGCTGCTGCTGCAGCTCTCTGAGTTCCTGTGCGAGGAGTACCGCCGGGGCAACGAGCGGATCACGCGCCTCATCCATGACACGCGCATCCACATCATGCCCTCCATGAATCCCGACGGGTACGAAGTGGCTGCCAAGCAGGTACCAGGCAGTGATCGCCTCCTCCAGACGGGTAGGGGCAGAAAGCCCTTAAAATCCCTTTGGGATCCTCCTCATTGCAGCTAGGAGGAGGGGGAATCCTTGCTCTTCATGTCCTGCTGAATTTGTCCCCTTCAACTGGTGTCGCTGCTTCTCACCTCCCTTCCAAGGGCTCATGCTGTGTGTCCTCATGCCACAGGTGACCTTGGCAGATGATGGAGGAGACTTCCTATACCTGTCTTACTCTCCTTAGAAGTTATTTGTCACAGGAGGGTCACTGCAAATCCCCTGCCCTAGACCAGGAAAGTGACAGTTGAATGCCACTGTCATAAGCAGGCAGGGACATGAGAGATGGGGGAGAAATAAGCCCCCTAGTCCTCCCCCTAAATAATAACCCATTTCTTTGTGCTTCTAGAGTTCAGGGAGATATATGTGGCTCTTTCAGCTAAAGCAAATTTTTTATTTGTCTTGTGGCTTACTCTATCACCCTGGAAAATGAAGATATTGTTATTGATTTTCCCTGTCAGTACCAATACTCTTTACTGTCTTGCCAGCAATAACACATGTTGTGACTCAAAGGCACTGAAGTGCAGTTACAGTGGCCAGTCTCTACCTCTCTGACACCCAGCCTGACTGCACCCACCCTGTACTCACCCGTGATATACCTTTGCCCCACAGGGCCCAGACAGCAATGGGTACTTGACAGGGAGGAACAATGCCAATGGAGTGGACTTGAACCGCAACTTCCCTGACCTCAACACACTCATGTACTACAGCAGGGAAATCAGCGGGCCAAATCACCACATCCCACTGCCTGACAACTGGAAGAGCCAGGTACCAGTCTGGGCTGCCATGAGGGCTAGAGCATCCTCTTAGTGTGTCTCAGCACACAAGCAAATACACTGTCCTTTGGCTTGCACAGTTCTTGTCTCCTTCTCTGAGCCTTCTGCCTGCAGAGCAGTGATGCAGTTCTGGTCCCATATCACAGCTTGCACCTCTGCCAGGAGAGGCTGACATCACAGCTGGCTTGGGGGAGCAGGTTGCAATGCACAGGGCAGAGGAGGTGACATATGCTGGCTAACATCTGTGCCTCAAGTTTTGGGGTTGTGCTGGGGGAGCTGCAGCAGGGTATGCACAGGAGGAGCCTGCTTTGTGTATCAGGGCAGTCGGTGGAGAACAAAGGAAGCTGCAAGAGCTGCAGCAGACATTTTGCAGGATAGGGCCTGACACACCACAGCCTGGCATGGAGCAGCAGCTGGCACACAGGTGACTGAGCTCTTCTCCCTGTCTCCTTCTCTCTTCTCCTTACAGGTGGAGCCAGAGACATTGGCTGTGATCCAGTGGATCAGCAGCTACAACTTTGTGCTCTCGGCCAATCTGCACGGTGGAGCAGTGGTGGCAAATTACCCCTATGACAAGTCCCAGGATCAGCGGTTCAGGAGCCACCGGCGCACAGTCAACACACCTACCCCTGATGATAAGTTGTTTCAGAAGGTGAGCACGGCCACGCTGTGTGAGGACATTCCCTGGCAGGGTGCAGAGTGAGAGCTGGATGGGAGCTCTGGTCACTGCGTCATGCAGGAGCTGAGCCAAGAAACGTGTTGGAAATAATCATTAGCAGACTACAGCATTTCTGCCAACCACTGGCTCAGGAGACAGGTCAAGGCAGTCCCACCCTGTGAGCCAGTCCCACCACAAGAACAGGCCAGTCTTAACCCTCAGGGTCCCCCTCCTTATCCATGCTGTGCTTAGGTTCCCCATAACCCAAATACCACTGGTATCCTCAATAACAACTTGCTCTTCTAAAGCTGGGAGCTGCACCCAGCTTTGCCAAATCATCTTAGCATGCATAGGGTTTTTTTCCTAGAGAGGTGGCTGGGGGCCTGCTGAGACCAGGATAAGGGAGGTGGGTGCCCAGCGGGGGCTTGTGGATGGTGAAGAACAAGAACTACAACAAACAGCAAGAGCTCCAGGAGCATAAGCAGACATCAGGGAAAGCATCAGTCTGCATTGTTGATCCTGTAAGTGCTAGCTGAAGCTTGTGGTTTTTCTTCATTATCCCAGAAAACAATGCCTTCAGTCACTGCTTCCATTAGGAAATACCCAGCAGAAGAAAAAAGTAAGTCTGCATCAGAACAGTTAATGAGAAAAATAATTCCAAGCTGGAGTTCAGCCCTCTCTGGAAGCAGAATCTGCAGGGGCTTGTCAGGACCTCCTGGGATCATGGCTGCGCTCAGACACAGATGTAAAGAGGCTGCAGTCTGGGGCGTAGGCTAATGATACCCACATGGCCTCAGGACTCAGAAATGTAGAGAAGTAACTGTTTTCCTGCTGACAGAATGGTATTACACTGGAATCTGAACCATAATACAAGGATATAGAGTTTGCGTTAGAAAATGCAAATGCTAGTCTCTCTTAAACTGTGTCTTACGCAAAGGACTAGCTTTGGATGCAGCAGCCCAGTTTTAGCCCTGCCTTCATGTCTAAAAATAAGCAGTAATCTTAATAAGGGCAACAAACAAATGGTTGCTAGAACCAGAAGTTGCCCAAACTCTTTCCTAATCCAAATTCCCCGATACATATCTGGTATTTGCGGGGACTGATACTGGTTAGTTTTCTTCGCATGTCTTTTCCCCCTTTTAGTGCCATTTGCTGTGTGGGGCATAGGTCCAGTGCCCTCTGCTCCCCCTCTTCTCAGCACAAGCAGGGCAGAAGCCACTTGTGCCATCAACCAGCTTCCAGCTTGCCAGTTTACTGCTCTTCCTCCTCCATCTTTATCTGCCTACATCTTGTAGAGGTCCTGGGCACCTCGTGTTGTATTTTGTGGCAGTAAAATGCAGGAACTGTCTCCTGTCTGACTTCCCTCCCATGCTCCTCAGCAAAGGAGGGAGCATGTTTTGTCCAGAGCCAGGCAGGCTCTCCAGCCATGTGGGGCTGGCACAGTGACCACTGGCTGCTCTCCCTCTAGCTGGCCAAGACCTACTCGTACGCCCACAGCTGGATGCACCGGGGCTGGAACTGCGGGGACTACTTTGCTGATGGCATCACCAATGGGGCATCCTGGTACTCACTCAGCAAAGGTAAGGGCTGGGCAGGTGAGCACCCCCCACAGCAAAAAGATGTGAAGGGGTAGACAAGAAACCTCAGGACAGGATGGTTTGGGGAAGGACTGTGGCAATAGGACTGTGCCCATTACTAGACACCATTCTGGTGTTTGTATCTCAGACCAAGAAATGTCTTGGGAGTACTTGAAATGGCTTGGGAAAGAGCCACAGAAATAGCCAAGAGACCTTCATCCAGTGTACAGCTAGAAAAAGGAAGCATTAATCTATTAGTGTATTTGAAAATCCTACAGTGTAGTTCCATCAAAACCCAAAACTGTGACCAAAGGGAAGGCAGCTTCTGGTTCTTGAAAAATCTGATTTAAAAAGGCACAATGAGGAATCTGAAAAGTCAACACATAAAACTAGAAAAAAGATTGAAAAGGAACTGGAAAATATATATGGGCCTCTGTGGTACCCAGCCTCCCTGGGCTTCTGAAGGCAGGTTGGTGAATAATTCAGCTGAAAGAGAGAGTTGGGCAGCCACAAGGGCCGGGCTGCATGGGTGGAGAAGGCTCTAGTTGCACTGTCATGCAGGGAGGAGGCTGGGCCTGTGGTGCAGAGAAGGACAGTGAGGACGGTTCTGATCAAAGAAAGATGGGCCAGGATGACTGGGACATAGGAATAGGAAGGGAGCCCTGCCCTGGCCATAGGTTATTCTTCTTTTCCAGGCATGCAGGACTTCAATTACCTCTACACCAACTGCTTTGAAATCACCCTGGAGCTGAGCTGCAATAAGTTTCCCCCTGAGGAGGACCTGGAGCGGCAGTGGATGGCCAACCGGGAGGCCCTTGTTGCTTTCATTGAAGAGGTAAAGGGGCAGTCCTGAGACTTACAGGGGGATCCTGCAGATCCCCATGGGCCCTGGTGGTAGGGCACCAGTAGGCACCAGGGGTGGAAGGGAGTTGGTTATGGGGTGCTCTTCTTGGCGGCTTCCTTTGGGGAAGCTGTTGTGTCCTAGACTGGCTCTGCTGGGGATAACCTGGATCACCAAGGGTACAGGAAAAGGTGGGGGTGTCCCCAGAGCTCTGTCTTGCTCGGCAATACCCTCTTGAGCAAAGGAGGGGCCTTGACCCATCAGTCTGTCTCCCTCCCCGCAGGTTCACCAGGGCATCAAAGGAATGGTGTCAGATGAGAACAACAACGGCATTGCAGGAGCAGTGATTTCTGTCCGGGGAATCAGCCATGACATCACCTCTGGTGGGTTGTCAATCCCCTTACTTGTCTGGATATGTGGGTGAAGGTTAGCAGGCGAGGCTATAATATGCGAGGCCAGCATGGTTTGCTTCCCAAAGACAGTAGCTGGGAGAAATATGCCTTATCCTCATCCTTCACCAGGGAGGGCTTAGGAAAGCCTAGGAATGACAGAGGCAAGAACTGGAATGCAAATGTTATTGTAAAGGACTTCAGAAACTCAGCTCCTATTTTATCTGTGAGGGACAATTGAGGGGATAATCTACTCAAGCCTGTAAGTATCTGCAAAGAGCTGAAACAGAAGACAGCAAAGAACAAAAAGAAAGAATAAGATGAAGGACTGAAAGTTCACACCAGACGAGTCCAGACTGAGAATGAAGTGCCACTTTACTTTATCCAAGTTATGTTTGTTTCTCCCTTGCTGGCCAGTTTTAACCTCCTTCCATGAACACCCTCCTCCAAGCAGACTGAACATTACAGACTGCCTGCAGAAAATAGTATTACATAGTACAGCTCTCGAGAGGTCACATTATGGAATCATCAAAGCTCCTCCTGGCTATAGGTCTGTGACTCAGTAACACTAATATTTGGCAGTTAATTATGCCAACCTGCTTAGGAAAGGGGACTATGGAAGAAATTGCAGAAGAGCTGGCTGCCAAGGGCCCTCTGAAGCCTCCTGTCCAGCCTGGCACAAGATTGTCCCCAACATTGGCTCTGATCAGCCACTGCTCCCACCAGCCAATTCTCACTGACCCCAAGGAGGGATATTTCACAGCCTAACTGCTGTCTTGTGCCAGGGATCTACCACTTTCGTGGTAAAGCTGCGCTCCCAGACCCACCCTGAAGCAATTTGCAATACCCATTCAGTTCCAGAGATGGGATTATACTCAGATTTCCAAAGTGATCCATAATATAGTGTTACCTCACTGTTGGCCATCTCCTGGCCAACACCAGCGCACAGTCTGTCAAAGTGCTCCTGGGGCTTTCTTGTCCCTTATGAGGGAACAGCTGAGCTAATGAGCAACGAAAACCTGCTAACCCAAATGTGGCAAAATTGTGTATGGCAGCAATTAGATTGTGTTAGGCATAAGGAGTCAGACTGGAGCTGTGATTGTCCTTAGGTCTGCTTTCATCCGACTGGTGAGTGCTCAGCTTTGCAGCCTCCCTGCGCAGGCACAGCCAGTGCTGCTGTACAGTCCCCTTTCATGTGGCTTTTACTTGCAGACTGAGCTCTCCTCCGAGGCACTAATGAGATATCACTTGCAGTGTAACAATGTGAATCCAGCCTTGCGGTAGCCAGTAGATTTGGGAAAAACAATTCTGAGTTTTGAAGGCTACATATCCTAGAGGAAGTAACTCAGCCAGAACTACTGGAATGTCTTTTGTTTTGCTCCCTGAGCATCCTGAGTGCTTTCTCTTCCTACCTTGTGTTCCAGGTGATATGGGGGATTATTTCCGGCTGCTGCTGCCTGGCACTTACACTGTCACAGCCTCTGCAGAGGGGTACCAGCCCCTGACGGTGACAGCAACAGTGGGCCCAGCTGCACCTTCATTGGTGAGTCAGGCTGCATAGTCACAAGGGTTTCTCAAAATATCTTCACCCCAGGGAGAAAGAAATGCGGTGGGGGATGTCTAGTGAGCAGCAGAGAAAGGAGATGGGATGTAGAGCATTTCCTGGGAGAGCTCCTGGCTGGCTGGGACTGCCACTCTTTAGCTCTCCCTTCATCCTCTTCACTCTCCAGGATGAGATGATGTGGAGATAGCATCTGTTCCCTGAGGTTCAGTTAGCCTCCCAGCTTTGTGGGTTTCCGCACTCTGCTATCATCTGCATTCTGCCTGGGACCAAACATGTTATCAAACTCATAGCAAGAGGCTGAAGTCTGCCTTTCTTTTTGCTGAGAGCACCGAAGACAAACGGGAACTGAGTGCCAGCAAAGAACAGCCAAGCACCTTCAGGAAATGAAATGCTCTTGACACTGGTGTGTCTCCTACAGTGTCTTTCTGAGGGCTGGCTGGACAACTAGAAATTGGTTGTAAAAAGAGTGGGTGGTAATCCCTGCCCCTGCTGTTGCCTTGTGAACATGATGGAACCATAGATGCAGGCTCCTCAGAGGACCAGCAGGACCCCCCATCTGTGGCATCCTGGCACATCATTTTCTTCACTGTATGTTCACCGGTCAGGCTCTGCTGTAAATACACTGTGGTTGTTCTCCCACCCTCCATCCCTTCATCCCACTCTGCCCAGCCTCTGAAGTTCTTCCAGAGCTGCCCTCTTCTCAGGATTAGAAACCTTCTAATTTTCGTACTAAATTTATTTATGGTCAGTTTATGCCTATTTGTTCTTATGCCAATGTTGTGTTTTAAATAGCTTCTCTTCTTCCCTGGTATTTATTCCTGGTGTATTTATAGGGAGCTGTCAAGCCCAGTCCTTTGTTTTGCTAGGTTAAGCACCCAGCTCTTTGGGTTTCCTTTTTAGAACAGATTTTCTTTTTACTGTGTTACTGTAGAAGACTGGTTTGTTCCCTGATGGTCTGATTTTTGTGTATCTCCTCTCACAGCAGCCCTCCTATTCCCATTTCTGCAACACCTCCCATACCCACTGTTCACCCCATCCCTCCCACAAGAAGCCCATACAGCCCCATTCCAGTTTCACCTTTCTGTATGGCCTCCCCATTCCCCATTTAGCTGATGCTGTGTTTTGCACACTCTCTGTCCCCTTCTCCCTCTTGTACCTGTTTGCGTGGCTGTAGTGGATGGAGGTTTCTTTCCTGGAATTCTTTTGCCTGGATCCACTGGAAGCACTGATTGCTGAAAGGCAGGCTAAGCTAACAAGATGCAATTGAAAAAGAACTGTCTGTCCTAAACCATCCTGTGTATTAAATATTCACAGAGATGCAAAGCAGTGCTATGTCTCTACTCTGGTAAGAAAAGGAGAAGAAAGAACATAGCTCAGTCCCTTGCCTTTCACAGGTCCTCTTCCAAACCACCCTAGGACATCACATTGCCACAGGAGCAACTCTCTGAACTACAAGAAACATAGTTCATTGACAGTACCTTTTCCACAGGAGGAAAGAAGTTTACAGCTGCTTTAAGAACTGAGTTCCCTTAACAATGGCTGAGACCCCTTATTGTTTGACTTGGCCCCAGAGTCAGCTTCGAAGGCAAGCGGCAGAGGCAGGTCCCGCAGACCCCTGAGCCAGCAGAGCACACACACACAGTGCAGTTATCTTTGTTCTTTCTCCAGGTGCATTTCCAGCTCAAACAAGAAGTGGTGAGGAAGCCTACGGAGCGTAAAGCCTCAGGCACACGTGTGAACAACAAAGCCCTTCAGAAGAAGGTCGTGCCAAGAGCCACCCGCCAGGGGACCCAAAGATGAGGACAACTCATTTGGCTGAGAGCTGGGGAAGCCGTTTACATGAGGCCTGGCTGACGACTCCAGCCAGTGAACTTTCCAACAGTCCAGCATGAAACTAGCCCAAATTATTAGGTTATTAAACAAAGAAGTATTTAATCCCTGAACAAACTGTGAGGTCATTCACAACAGAATGTGCCTGGGCTACAGTCGCCTGGGCAGTGTGTCTGTGTGTGCTGAGTTCTTCTCCTGCACTTGCTCCATCTCAGAGAGCTCTGCTCCCTTTACTCCTGAACTGTTGCTACAGACCACATGAAATGCCACTGGTGCATACCAGGGATAATGAATCCAAGCCTTGGTGTATGCTGCACTCACAAACTGGGCACGTGAACATTAGTTCTCTGGGTGCAAGTGCCATGCTTCTCCCTCAGGTAAGGACACTTGCTGCCTGCAGACCCCAAAGTTAGGGGAAGGTCAGTTTTAAAGCAGGCAGTGATGTGAGAAGCTCTGAACACAGTTTGGACCACATGCAGCACAGCTATTTCTGGCTGGCAACTCTAGGAGGTGATGGTTCAAGGTCGTCTCCTGATCTTGATGTGCAGATGGGACTTTCTAGTAGCTGGTTTGAATTATTTGTAGTCAGACAGGCTGAAATTATACATGCTGGCAAAAGCCAAGTATCATCCTGTTTCCTTATGTCTTCAGACCCAAACCAGATGGCTTGCTGAGGGGTCTGCTCTGTCCAACCCAAACTATTATTCTGAACACAGAAGCAACTAGGTGAGGTCTGACAGCTGGTGATGAGTAGAAGTCCAAGATAAGTTATTTGGATGTTCCTTTGACACAAATACCCTGACCCTTGGTCCCATCAATATGCAATAGGGAAGCGTGGATGCTTGATGCCAGCAGTGTGCTGTGCAGGTACAGCATAAGCCATGTGAGTTGTAATTGGGTTGGGAGAGAAAGGATCCATAGTTCAGTGAGGTGGGCTACTACAGGCTGAGGCTTAAAATGCTGCTAAGGCCATGTGGGCAAGTTTCAAGTGGAAGAAAGAGTAGAAACAAAGCTGGTTATTTCCATGGTAAAAATATCTTAAGCAGGCAAAACCTTTCTAGCATTCTTCATTGAAAATAAATAACTCCAGAGAGGTAAACAGTACCACCTATGTGCCCCAGCAATTTCTTTTTTCCGTGGCTGGTTATCCCAATCTCCACCATATAGCCATTGGTTACACTGTTTGTCTCCCTGTCTAAAGCCTGTCCAAAAAGTGTCCCCCAAACATTCCTTTGCTTTTCCTTTTTTGCAAACATCTCTTCATTTCTTGTGAGCAACCTGTATCACCCTACTGCAGAAGCAATATTCTGCACTTCACCCCTCACCATCACCTCCTCCTCTGTCTCTGCTACAAGATGCTGGTGGCATTTTCAGCATTAGCAGCACACACACACTCTTGTAGCTCTGCCTGCTAACAGAAGCTCTTTCTCTGTCATGCCTTTTCTTGTAAAGGCAGAGGAAGCTGTCCCTTGCAGGTTAATTATACAGGCCGTTGCAAAAAAGTGCCTGGAATGGTAATGCACTTAACTGTGGCTATGAGTGATTTTGGTCTGCAGAGACCGGTGTGGGCTGGAGACACTGGCCAGTTCAGCAGTCACAGCCAAAGCTGAATTCCAATCCTTTAATTTTTTTTTAATTTTTAATTTTTTTTTCCTGTGGCAGAAGGAAATTAAAAAGGATGGCGAGGCTGAGATACTCAAACTTCTATGTGGTTTTAACACCTCTTCCACTGGGCAAGCCCAGCAGCATCACTGCAGATGCTGGACCCTCCTGTTTGAAGCCACACGTCAGTGCACATTCACCCAAGGGATTTCGTGGTTGACATGCAGGATGAGGGAGGACACCCTGCATCCCACGGGCTGGCCCCATGCAGCACTTAGAAGGGTGTGCTGTCACCAAGTGTCTGCCCCATGTGCAGGAAGACATTGCTGCCCCCAACTACAGCACTGCTGGCTGAGCTGACCGCTGACCTCTGAGGGTGTGTATGAAGCTGAGAGGAAGGAAAGTGCTCCCAAGGAGCAGCCTTCAGCTGGCTAATTCAGCTGGGTGGGCCCTGCACAGGGTGATGCTGAGCCCGCACAGAGCTGCCCATGCCACCTTCATCCCAGCAGTGTCACAGGTTATCTTGCTGGGCCTGCTGGCTGCAGGGTGCTCTCATGTTGCCCTCTTGTGGTCCTAGAAAATGTGAGACCGTCTCAATTCCATTTACTTTCCAAGGCAGAGTCAGAGGAGGGAGAGTCCTTCCCTAGAACAGTTCAACCAGTCCAAGTGGCCACATCACTCACCCTCGCAGGCTGCTGTGGGGTTGGCAGTGCAGCAAAAAAATTGGAGCCTCAGTTGCAAGCGTTTTCCCCTACAAGAGGATTCCTACAAGATACCACCCTCTGGAGGTCTCTCTCTGGACTGGGATTTGTCGAGCTCATTCTCCTCCCAGCTCTGAATATTTTTCTGTTGAACAATTTGGTAAAGCTCCACTTGGCCGTGGCTGAGGTCTCCACGTGAAAACATGGTTACAAAATGTTTCTGAGGCAGGACTTTTAAGCACGCCCCTCAAAGACTTGCCATGAACTTCGCCCGCAGTGTTGCAAGAAGCGTGGGCTGAAAAGGGCACAACCTTTGGATGTAACATCTGCAGGATAGGGATTTCTTATGCTTTTGAGGTTTCAGTCAAGGCAAAAACAGTTGACAGGTTTGTGTCAGAAAACACAGCAAACAGTCAATCCTCCCCATCTTCTCTGGGCCACTCATGATTTTGCAGACCTCTTCCCCACCGTATGTCCTTCTTACAAGCTGAAGAGTCCCAGCCTACAGCTTTTCACTGTACAGTCTGTTCCCATGTCTCTGAGCATCCTTACCGCCTGCCTCCAAACCTTCTTCCACTCCCTGTTACCCTTTCTGAGATGAGAGAATCAGAACTGTATGCAGACCCTGGAAAAACATTTAAACAAACTGAAGCCAGGCCCAGTAAAATGAACCAAAAATTCTTATAAGTAAAACTGTGAGAATCTTGAGATAACCAGGAGGGTGGATAGAACTCTGCATGCAGTGCCTTCTCATTTCTGTATCTGGCATGGAGGAGGCAGAAGAGGGGAAAATACAAATAAGTGAACTCAAAGAAGAGTGAAGCAGCTTTGATGGAGATGTCAGCAGACGAGAGCTGGTCATGGAAGTGACCTGAAAGGCTGAAGGAGGGATTGGGATGATGAAAAACGTTCAAAACCTTCTTGGCAGGCAAGAACAACAGAAATTTTGGGTCAGAGGACATCTAGAGCCCTGTGGCAGGGGCTGGTGTCCATTCCTCAGCACCAGTAAACCGTCTACAAGCATCCATACCTGCAGGGAACAGAGCACCTAGTTCCCTGTGCAGCTTCAGGCCCCCTGCCCACGGCATCGTGCCATGGCAGCAGTGTGGGTCCCCACCTCAGGAGAACAGACCAGGGACCTCAGGGAATCAGCACCCAGCCTGTGCACGTACCAACACGACTCTGAGAGCGTGCGTGCGATGCGTTCCGCACACCCGCTCCTGGCTGGTGGCAAGTCAAGCTGAGATCTGTGTGGTTGCTATGGAGAAGTGTAGCTAAATGCACAAACAAGTGCCAAACAGTGGTAACTGCTCAGGGGGACTTAGAGACTCCAGGCTTTACAACGTGTTGCTGAGGGATGGTATCCCTTGGGGCATGGAGGCTTTTTTTAGTCTGCCAGGAAATCCAGTGCGGGACCGACTGTACTTGGTATGCCAGAAACTCTTGTGATGCACAAACTGGCCCTCTCTGTCATGGATTTCTCCCGAGCTATTTGTTTTTCTCCATCTTGATGCTTTGGCATGATCATACAATGTATCCAAGCAGCCAAGGAGGCTGCTAGCGGCAAAGCCGAGACTGCACCAGATGAACAGTGCAGACCCACTCGTCAGCTGCTGCCAAAGCTGAAGCCGGCAAGGCAGCGAGATTCCCATAAGGCAGCAGCGTGGAAGGGGAGCCCCGGCAGTGTCTGCGAGGCGGCAGCGCTCCGTGGGGAAGTCGAAGAGGGTTTGCACAGGCAGCTGCCTGCCGTGCTCCGCGCCGGGCTCGCGGGTGCTCTGCCGGCAGCTTGGTCCGGTGCATGGCGCACGGGTGCCGTGTCCAGCCTGGAGGCCACGGGGACACTGTGTCCCGCGGTGGCCCGTCCCCGTGGGCCGCCGGGGGAAATGCCTCGCAGCCTGGGGCCGAGCGCGGCCGAACAGGGCGATGTCCCCACGTCACCCGGGGGCCCCGGGCTCCCCAGGCTGAGGGCCAGCCCCGCGGAGCAGCTCCGCCTTCCCAGCGGCACCACGCCGGGCCGGGCCGGGCCGGGCGGAGGCAGCAGGGCGGCGGGGCGGAGGCGCTGGGGGCCGGGCCGGCCGGGACCCGGGCGGCGCTGGGCGGCCACGGGCGGGCGGAGGCGGGAACGGTACCCCCAGGGCCGGAGCGGCCGCGGCGCCCGGAGCGGGCCGGGAGAAGGTAGGGACCCGCCGGAGCGGCCGGGGGGAGCAGGGCGTTCCCCGCCCGCCGCCGCCCGGTCTGGCCACTGCCCCGCCGTCCTCCCCCCGCCCCGCGGCCGCCCCGGCCTGCGCCTCCGCCGGGCCCCGGCGCGGCCCGGCCCCCGCCCCGCTGGCGCCTCCCGCGCTCCGCACCGGCCCCCGCTCGGCTGGGCGTGGGGGCTGCCGTGGGCCGGGGGCTGCCGTGTGCCGGGGGCTGCCGTGTGCCGGGGGCTGCCGTGGGCCGCGCTGGCCGGCGGCGGGGGCCCCAGGCTGGGGTGCTGCGAGCTCGGGTGGGCGCGCTCCCCTCGTGCCAGCCGCGCCAAGGCTGCGTGTGGCCCTCCAGCCCTGCGTGCCCGGCTGGGTGCGCGCTGTGTCCCATCCCACAGCACCCACGCTGCCCTGGGAGCACTTGGGTCACCTGGGCAGCGGAGAGCAGCTGTGCGGCACAGCGGGAGCCGCCCGTCTGCTCCCCTCATTGCATGTTGGGATTGTGGTCTCTTAAGCCGTGTTTGTACAGGCAGTGGTAAGTCTGGTGGTCACCGCCAGGCAGGCAGGCAGGCAGCTGATGGTAGCTGGTGTTGCCTGGACAGCTTGTTGCAGGGGAGCACCTGGCCCTGTAGAAGCAATGTGGGCGTCCCACAGTGGTTCCGCACCCGGAGTCTGTAGTTGTTGCACCGATGAGGGTGGCACAAGTGGTTGTACTCAGAGGGCAGAAGCTCCAGGCTGCAGCACTGTGCCTTTCCCGGGTGCTCTTCCCAGGGCATTCACTCTGTTCAAGGCAGCCTGAGAAGAGAAACTTAAAAGAATTCCGTGTTTGTTTTCACTCCAGCAAACGCAAATCCGTCTTGCAACACGGGCAGCCTGGCCCCGTTGCCTTGTACTTTAACAGAGGTGAACTCGAAGTGTCTCCTCCAGTGGCCGTGCCAGGGGATGAAGTCTTGGATTACTCTCAGCACAGTCTGAGAGGCAGCTGCTGCTCCTCTGCTGTCCCTTTTGCTGATCCTAAGTGGTACCTCAGCTGATCCTGTCCTTGATGCAATTTGGCCTTTGGGTTCAATCATCTCTGCTGCTGTTCCTGGTGTTTGAAATTGTCCCCCCACTTCTGGCCTTTTATCTCTCATTCTCCTTGCCGTAGTACCTAGGAAGCCTCTGGTTGTGTCATAAGCATTAACATCTGCTTTGAGGTTTGTCATGATTCCGTAACTTTCAGTTTCTTCTTTAAAGGCTCTCTTTCCCCTTGCCTCTGCCATCCTCTCCTTTGCTTCCATTGAGATTTTACCTCTTTGTCTGAAAGAGTTCATAGATAGAGAGTTTGCAGTTTTGCAGATGCTTTGCCAAATACAGCCTCTCTACCGAGCTACAAGACGTCACCATCATCCCCCTCATCTTGACTCACTCTGGCTGCGAGTCGTGCTGGGCAGTGTCTAAATGTGTCCTGCTTGTGTGTGAGGCCTCCATAGCGCCGGTAGTGCCCACGTCTCTGAGCTGGCCTCCGCTTTCTGTTCGTGAGATCCTCTGTTCTGTCAGGGCCAAAGGTTTCAGTTTTCGCTCCAGCTGCTCTGCTTAGAATTAGCAGTGACATTAAAAACTAGTATGAACATACAACAGTTTTAAAGAGCTGTTGATATGGGATGGGAGGAGCTGAGCAGTAGGGGCAGAGAGGAAAGGAGTGATTCTCAGAGCTTTACAGGGCACCACCTCTGCTAGCTGTCATGGGAGCCATGGCTGTGTGACCTCTTGGGGTTCTGAGTGCAGCTGAGGTGTCCCTGCAGTGGATGACTTCAGATGGACTTTGTGACAGTAGTGATGTGAGCTTAGGTGGGACAGCCTGAGCTGTGCTTACCTTAGCACTTCACTGCCTTAACTGATGATTTCCCCTCAACCTCCAGCAAAAGTATATTTCTAATCACGTTGCTCAACCCCACTTCTGAGTGACACAGCTTTTACTTTGTCTTATTTTTAGAACCTTTCTGTTGGGCAATAAAATTTATTGGTTCCTTCTCAGGAGCACCTAGGGACTCTGAAAGGAAGAGGTCCAGATAGCAGCAGAACCCCCGCTGGGGATTGAGGTTCTTTGGAAATGGTGGCAAGCAAAGAACAGTTTCCAAGTCAAACTCAAGTAATTTCCAGATTTCTGGATTTCCCACCCAGCAACCAAAGCATCATAATGGGCTTCTGTCCAAAAGTTATTTTGAAGAATATTGTTTAGGGTGCAAAATCAAGTGCTACAGTGTTAAGCAATGAGCCCCAGTTCAACTTGTTTTGGATATATACTCAAGGTGTAATGACTAATTTTGTAATTGTATGCTACTTACCACCAGTAGCCCAGCCACAGGTACTGCACAGTAGTGGTGGTTCTTCTCTTGGGGTTTTGTCTGTTCCTTATTCTAAGTTGTATTGTTTTAGCCTGTCTGCAAAACTGGCAAGAGACACAGCCATGCACCTTGGGGTGGGAGAAGACAGGACTTTGTAACACAGTCTGTAAGGTGAAAGCTGCCACAGCATACAGAATTTGGGAAACTCTTGTCTCTCAAACTGGTGTTCTGGCCTTTGTATGCTTGAGTCCCCACTGCCAGGGATTAAATATCCATCAGGCATCTTGCTCACGTGTTGTGGCAAGGTGTTCTGCTTTGCATTAAAAATTGATGCTGTGCTCTAGTTTCCAGATGACTTTTGTTTGCTTTCTGTCTGTCTCAGCACGAGCTCCTCTTGCTTCCTTGCCATGCCACTCTTAACCCACACAAACACCACCAGCCTGCCCTCAGCCGCGTCCTGCAGCAGAGAAGGTGAGAACACCGACAGCCAGAGCCCAGCAGGAGAGAAGCAGTGGTTTGAATGACTTGTTTGGTACATGGTAGAGCTCCTGTGCCACACAGGAGGCCGGAGCTTGCTTAAGCAGCTCTTTACTTGATAGTCCTGGTTCTTGAGGGGTTGGTGATCCAACCTCAAATGTATTCATATCAATGATTTTTGATAAATCAGGTCACATACAAAAGCTAAAGAGAAGCTATTTCTTTTTAAAGGGAGGAGATTCCTCTTCCTCCTGGGAGCCATGTGGCATTAGGAGGTGGAGTGCAGAAGAGCTCTCATGTTTCCCACTGTGTGAAGCTGAGCAGGGGGACTCTTTGGGATCTGCTGAGACAAGCAACATGTCCTAACAAGAAGCTGCAGTCATGAGCGTTTCCCTGGTGGGAGAAGGATTCTCTCCTCAGCACCATTACTTGGGGGTTTGCCCTGCTTGCTGCACAGTCCATTCTGTTGGGATTCATAGGATCAGCTCTGCATTTGCTGGAGCCGCAGTCCCTGCATTGGCACCATCTCCAGCTGGGGCCCAGGCGGCCTGGCTCAATAGGGTATTGTTTATTCCACCCAGGAATGTGCAGGCGAGCAGGGACCTCGGGGAGCTTTACACAGCAACATGTTCTGCTCTGAACAGGGAGACTGACTGCGGGTGGCCACAGCTCTGAAGGCTGGTGGGAGCAGTCAGGGTGTGCTGGTGTGTGGATAATGTCCTACCCTAGAAATGTGAATGAGGACTGTGCAGGTTGTGCAGATGCATTGGGGTATGGAGGAGGGCTGTCCAGACTTGGAGAACACGGGAAGGAACAGAGAAAAAAGGTAGAAATATCTTAGTATGTAGTTAGTAAGCTTCTGTTCCTGACACAATGGTGTGAGAAGCCAAGCGTTAACTCCTGGTTCCTCCCACTGTGTGCTGGATACTGATCCTGCAGCCTAGAGTGCAGCAAGAGCTGCAGCAGCTCTCTTGTCAAAGCCAGTCCCAGCAGCTGGAGGGTGCACTGAACTGAGGGGTGTCTCTGTCACTGGGGGTGGATTGTGTTTTCAGTGAACAGACATTGAGCTATAATGAGTGGAAGGAGGTATGAAAAGACCTAGGTGAAATGCAAGGTGTTTTTTCAATTTTTAAAAAGATCACTGACAGTATTTGTTTAATATTTTTAATACTAATTTCTCTAATAATTTTGTGTCAAGCTTGTCTTTTGTACATGTCTGGGAGTATGACCGTTCCTCGTCTACTGCTCATGCAGGTTCTGAGATTTTTTTAGAGATTGAGACATCTGGACAAGAATCTACTTGTCCCTCTTGTGCAAATCCTGCGTGCCTGTTTTGGTCTGTTTGGTGAAATGTTAGTTTTTCAGTTACAGTGCTGTCATACTGTCCGTAGTCAGTTCTAACACTGCTGCTTCATGAGTGAGAAGCTGGAATGTATTATTTAGTGGGGAAACAAGTGGGAATAGCACCTGTTAAGTTTGGTCTCCTTGCTGCTTAATTTGTGGCATCCATGCATCACTGTTTTTTATCCCATGGTCTTAGCAGTACTTTGGGATAGGAGTGGATTAGCTGCCCTCAAACCCTTTGGGTCTCCCTTTTTACTGGAGCTGTTAATACTTCTTGTAATAAGTCTAAATGCTCTCTTCACATTGCTGCCTTATCTCTTAAGTGCTTAAAATCGTTGCTTCAGTATCTTTAGTAGTCCTGCCTCCATCTAAGTGAGGGTACTTTTAGCAAGTGCCTGACAATTAGATTTGATGCTGGTGAGTCCGTTATTCAAGATTCCTTACGCTGCACAATTTCACCTGCAAAAAGAGGAGGGATAGAAGAAGTTGTCAGAGTCTGTGTGTAAATGCCTTTTCTCGGCTGCTGTGACTTGACCCAGTCTGTGCTGAAGATCTCAAAACTATGTTGTAACAGAGTTAATGGCCATCATTTCATTCTGGTCCCTCCTCTCATCAGCCCACGCTGGACCAGACACACTCCAGAGCTAATAACAAAATGGGATAAGCAGTGTTCCATGAAGGTAATGTTAGTTAGTATGTGCTGAGCATGCATGCAGGCTGGGGGCAGTGATTAATGCCCTGGGAATCCACTCTCTGCCTTACTGCACAATGCTGTTGTGTCAGGCTCAGAGCCTGGCACCAGGCAGGCTGTGGTCGGACGCCAGGAACACGTTACCTGGTTTGTGCAGGATCAGGCAGTGAGACAGAGCCTGTGTGTTCTCAGCAGGGCGAGTTCCTGCTGCGCCACAGCTTCATACTTGCACAGTGAGGTTCTCTTTGGATGCGGGTCTGCTGCTGGGCGGGGGCAGGAGTCCTGTGATCCGCAGTCCTGACCTCTGCCAACCTGAAATCCCAGAGTTTGCTCAGTTGTGGCAGAGCTCTCCCTCCTTCCCTCTGGCAGGCAGGGATCACCCATCCTTGAGGTGAGAGGGGATGGTGCTTGGCCAGCTGTCAGGAGCCGTGACTCACAGGGGATCACAGGCAGAGCCCTGCTCTCCCTGCAATCTGCTTTTACTTCTGGAGCCTCTGCGTGAGCTGTTGCTGAATGTTTGTTTTCGCCAGATCTAGGATGGATCTCAGAGAAGCTCAGGTCCACTATTAAGCCTAAAGAGTTGGACTCAGTAAGTTTCCAGTCTGGAATATGCTGGGAGGCTTCCTTCTCTAGGTGGGGGTTTGTAGAAAATGTTGGCAGGCAGCACTGCATGGAGTAAGACAAGGCCAAGGTCCTGGAAAACATAATATTTTGCGTTCAATTCATGTCATGGAGCAACCAAACTCCGCAAGACTGATTCAGTACTTGCAAATACAGGGGCATGCTGTCTAGACTCGGACGGAGTCAGGGAGTGATCTTGCTCTTCTTGGTACTGCTGAGGGAACATGAGCCTGCTGGGATTCTTTTTTTGGCACTTTCAGAAGTTGCTTCATGCTTTCTTACGAGCTGCCTCTCAGGGAATGCTTTGGACATGAATAGGTTAGTGGTTTATTATAACTGTAATTAGTATATACATGCCAGAACTATTGCAGCCCTGCCCATCCCTCTCTATCTTCTGTCTCGTTGGAAAATCTTGCACATTTTAATGAGTCCCCAGAGCTGCAGGTGTGTTAAATGAAGTGACACTCCTAGTCTCATGGGCAGGATCAGTGGGAGGGCCATATTCTCAGCCCCAGTCACTACAGCAAAGCCAGGGTTTGGGTCTGCAGCACACATACTGTAATCCTTGCATTCCTCAGCCCATTCTTACATTACACCTTTGACCGAAGAAATACAAGAGATCTCACTGTACCATCATGTGCTCCTGGAGAAACTATCCCAAGGCAGAAATTATGCCTGCAATATGTTTTCCTCTCTTTGTCCAGTGCTGCTGTGAAGTTTGAATATTCAGAGTACGGCGAGGATTCCTAGGAGCCTGAGCTCAGCTGGCAGCCTGTCTGGGGGTGGAGGGCAGCCCGGATGCCTGCAAGGGGCTGCTGCTGCCGCGCCTGTTGCTGCTGCTCCTGTTCCCATGAGAACATGCAGCAGGCGTGCCCCAGCCACCCCACCTCAAACAGCACAAGGATCCTAACTTGTCTTTAGTATTTTCAAGCTAATTGATGGATCTTCCATCTTTTTCCCTGCTCCACATGGTCATGTTTTTAATGCTGTTACTCCTTCTGCTTCAGTAGGTTTCCGCTACCCTGAACTGCAGCTCTTTGTGCTCCTGATTCACTCCAGTCCATTCATGTCTTTTTGGTGGCAGAGTGCTGTCTGCTGCTGGATATTGGGCTCTTTGTTTGTACAGCCAGCACAAAGCTGGTGACAAAGGGACAGCCTGTGTCCCAAGGAGCCCACGTGCTATGGGGAAGGCAGTGGAGAGCAATAGGATCGACAGACAGGATGGCAGAGGTGAGGGTGTCCAGGGCACAGCGTGCTGGCTGCAGCAGGGGAATGGCTGGGGGCGGGGAGAGACGTGATGAGGAAGCTGTTCCCGCTGAGTACAAACCCGCTTTGTTCCCAGGAGGTGAGTCGGACTGGATAAACAGAGTGGTCCCGTCAGCAGAAAGCCTTTCCCTGGCTGGATCCCCCACTGGCACTCTCACTGGAAGTTGGCCGCACCTCGTCAGCAGGGACATATTTCTCCTCGCTGTGTTAGCTTCTCCTCTTCCTGACTCTCCGGGGCTCAGGTGGGCTGTGTGTGACTGTATGGAGAAGAGGTGCCCTTGTGGGGCCTGCGTGTTGGTGTTTTGTTGTGTTGTCACTGTGCTCTTTCTGCCCTGAGCTGGGCAGGGAGTTTGACAAGCTGGGATGGGACGGGTGTCAGCGGCTGGGCGGCGCTCGGAGCCGGACCGCTCACTGTGCGCTTCGAGACACTTGGGGAAAGGAGGAGAATGGGTCCCACAGCAGGGAAGTTGTGTCCAAACGGACAGAGCAGGGACTGTGCTTGTGATGTGGGAGGAAAGCAGCCTGTGCCGAGGGGGCTGGTGGGGAGGACGCTGCTGTCCCAGCGTCGCAGAGGGCAAGGCCCTGAAAGCACCGCGGAGAGGTGTTGGCAGTGCTGTCCTGTGCCTGTAATTGCAGGGGGTCCGGAAGTGAAAGCAAACTGTCACCCGTCTGAGGTGCAGGTGAGGAGTAATCTTAAAGTTTCTGGTTGCTTTGGATGGAGGCACCTTTCTGTTCCCATCCTGAGGAATTTGTGAGGAGGCGAAGGAGCAGCTTAAGCTGCCTTGGTGCCGTGTATTTCCTTGATGGTGAGGCTGAAAAGCAGAAATGGTACAGAAGAGTGTTCTCAACAGCCACTTCCAGAGGAAGGGGGGATCCAGGACATAGTCGTTGATGAGTCTCCTGCCAGGAGGAATTTTAGCCTTGGCTCCTAAGCCTTGGACAGGGTCTGCACCCCTCGTCTTAGTCTGACTTCTGACAAGAACCATGGTGAGGCCCCCCAGGGGACGACTAAGCCAGGTACCTAGCCAGGTACCTAAAGGCAGAAAGGGTATTTCCAGTCTGACCCAAGAATGAGGATGGTGGTGTGAGCTTGCCTGAGTGGACTTTGTGTCTCTTTTCTTGCTGGGCCAGAACTGTGATGCCGGTTCAGCATGCAGTTCCTGTGACCCTGAGTGGTGGCATGGGGAGGGGTATGCCCATGCCCATCCTGCCAGAGAATGTGTGGTGGGACATGCAAGTGGGTGTTGCTGGCTGCCTACTGGGCCCTGGCAGGCTGAGCCCTGCTCTGTATGTCAGGGAAATGCTGTGCTTCCTCCCCTCCTCTTGCTTCCTTCCTGATGGGAATTCACTTCCAAATTTCTTGCTGCTTCTCCCCCCACTTGCAGCACAATCACATGTCCCTACAGAGATAGCCAGAGGGGCCAGACAAGGCAGGTTAGACCATGGGGGCTGCATTGCTGCAGCCCCTTGGCTCCTGCGGCACGTGTCAAGGGGTGGCAGGGAGCTCAGGACAGGACCTCCTCACACTGTTTCTGCTTCTGTGCTCAGGAAGGGTTTTACTTCCTGAGCCTATGTGTGATAATTTCAGGTGTTTCTGGCTGCTGACAAACTTCTCACTGTCTCAGCCTTAGGCACTGACCCACCTTCAGACCCTGCACAATGGAGGCTGGCTCCGTGGTACGGGCAGTCTTTGATTTCTGTCCCAGCGTCTCTGAAGAGCTGCCCCTCTTCGTGGGAGATGTCATCGAGGTGTTGGCTGTGGTGGATGAGTTCTGGCTCCTCGGCAAGAAGGAAGGTGTCACAGGTAAGAGCTGGAAATGCCTGCACCTGGGTCCATAGAAGTGCCAGCTAAATGTCCACTCCATGAGCACATCTTCCCTTGGTGGGGAAGGACCTGATTTGATTTACTAATTCTTTCAGGGGACTTTGATTGGAACTGAGAGTGTAGGTTGCCACTGGTCTCCTGCCAGCTTTGTGTCAATTATTCAGACAGCTTGTGTGTTGTTTTTTGAGAGAGATTAGTAGAGGGTCAGTTCTCAAGGAGATGGGAGCTTCACAGTACTGGTTGTTCCATTCTCTGTGGAGAGACTATCCATTTCCTGGCTAGTTTATGTGCTGGCCTGCTGTGGCAGTGGAAGGGGAGAGAGGAAACAGATGCACTGAGAGTGAAAATGCATCCACTCTGGAAACCAGTCCAAGTGACCTTGTCAGTGGGAGATAGAGCAACAGTGACCATGTGTCCCCCCAAGCCCTCTGACTCAGCCCCACTTCCTCCTTTCTGCTTCAAAGCGTCTTCCTGCACAAATTGTCATCAATATCTAGGTGTCTGAAGGGGTATGCAAGTCTCTTAAACTTTTAGGGGGGTGTGAGAAACTTCTAAAACAGCAGAATGCTCTTAGTGAAACACTAAGAGTCTCACAGTCTCTGTTTAGGCAGCTCTTTCTCATCTTAATCCTGATGTTAAGAAGATGTGTGAGCTCTTGGGGAGATGAAAGCCAGGCCACTTCAAAGCATAAGCCTGCCTCTGTCTTCAGCATGAGGGTGGGACTGATTTCATCCCTGGCTGTAGGGATGGGGCTGCTATTGTAGCAGCAGTCTGGTGTCTCCTAACAGCCACAAGCTGTCTACTGTCTGAAACAAAGGTGGACAGGAGCACTTCCCTCCTGTGCTCCATGTAGCTGATAAGTGACATTGAATGAGCATGTGCCTGATCCTGTTGCTGCTGCTGAAGTCACTGAGCAAGAATTATGTGTGCAGTTTTCAACAGAGTTTTGTCTCCCAGCATAACTGGTGAGGTTGTTCTATTGAAGATGAAGCTATTAAGAAATAACAAACAGATGTATGTCATAGCTCAAAGATAAAGAAACATGCTGAAGTCAAAGTGAATGTTTTTTAATGACCTTTAATTCAAAATCCAGTTGCATTCCTGCTCTCCCTTAGGACAGCTGTTGTAGTTTTCTGCCCAGCTTTCTCAGTTAAAGTTGTAGGGAATTGAAAAAGCACTTTAGAATAGAAGCTGTGGAGGTGTTGCAGCCTAGTACTCATTACTCTGCGGAACAATTACTGTAATTAACTCCATGTACAGTAATTCCTTTCTTACAGCATTATGTTGTTTCCATGTACAGAGCAGGAAGCTAAGATAAGGAAAAAGAGAGCTGATTAAAACTGTAAAGGAGTATAGCAATGCCAAACAACCTAAACACAGTGCAGAGCTCTGGGTGTCTAGAATATGGTGTTTCCACGTTTTATTAGAAAATATTGGGTCATCCAGAGGCAATGCTGGATGTGGTACTAGCCCATACTTCACCATATCCCCTTGCCGCAAATTATGTAGGAAAGACATTTTTAGCGGCCTTTGCATGCCCTATGCTCCCAGGACTGAAAATAGTATCTGGCTGGTATCATGTGGTGGCCAACAAGTGTGCCATGGTGAAACAGGTACACAGAGTGACAAAGTGGGGAAGGTCCCTGGAGTCCCAGCAGTGCTGAAGCTGTGACAGAGCCTGTGACTCACAAGTGAGGCCATCCCGAGTGTGGCAGCCTGAATTCTGTGCTGAGACTGCACAGGGGCCAAGCCCTATGGTAGACAGAGCACTAGGTGGCTATGCCCAGTCAGAAGACACTGGTCTCATGGTCCAGCACTACTGGATCTCTTAGTCCTCACCATGGATCTGAGTTGGGAAGGAAACGATAAGGGCAGAGAAAACCTAGTATGTCTGTTCCTGGAAGCTCCATGCTGATGGCACAGTCCCAGTAATGCACACAGCCTGTGGTTGCCTGGAGTGAGCCAAGGGCTCAAAGCTTTTTGTTCTCTGTTAGTTCTTAAGTACTTTAAACCCCAGGAATTCCTGACTCCCAAACTCGTTCTTCTTCCACAGGCTATTGAGGCACCCAGGGTAACTGGGTATTTTCCTTTAGCAAGAGATGAATAATTGCAAAATCAGGAAGGAGGGTGGACATGGTGGTGGGTCACAGGAAAGACTCATTGCTGACAACTTGTTCTCCTTTTAGGGCAGTTTCCTAGCAGCTTTGTTGAACCTGTGGATATTCCCCCTTTGAAGCAGGGAGAAAAACTGTTTGTTTGTACCAATGACTTCACATCTCAAGAGCCAGGGAGCTTGTCATTGCAGAGAGGTAATCTCCATTCCCCACCTTTGCTTTGCACCTCAAAAGCCTCACTTGTCCTTCCTGCTGGAGGAACCTAGTCACAGCATCCTGCCTAGAGGGACAGAAGAAAGAGGTGAATCTTCTAATACCTCGTGACATGGATCATGTCAAATCCACCATGGTCCTCTGGGCTTCTGCCACTTTGATACCAGTTTCTCATGATCGGTCATTACTCATGAAATTCCAAAAATTGGTGTCACCTGATCATAGTAAATTTACTTTTAACTGGCCTCCAATCCCCAAATCTTAGACTTGCATTTGGGGGAGAATGAAAGCTTTGATGCACCTGCACGGCTTTGCAGCCAAACTGTATATCTTAGATGTACAAGAGGCTGCTGATACTTCATGCTTTAACCCCATCCTGTGCTTGTGTGCATTCCCAGCATGTACTGTGCTCTGACAGAGTGCCAGTCCTCACCCACAGCCAGGAGGGAACACGGGGAGGCAGGAATAAGAGGTGGGAAGGAATAATGGGAGCAGTTTTGAACTGGTGTGTCTCATTCTCTGCAGGAGACTTGGTGATCCTGGGGGGGTCCCTGGCCTCCAGCTGGCTCCAGGGCCGAAGCAGCTGGGGTTCCAAGGGCTTTTTCCCCTCATCATGTGTGAGGGAGCTGTGCCTTTCAGTTCGGAGACGTCAGCTGTCCCAGAGCACTCTCCTGGAGGTGCCTGCCTACTCACTGGGCCAAGCCCGGGCCCTGATGGACCTGTCTGCTCAGCTGGAGGAGGAACTGGACTTCAGGGAAGGGGATGTGATCAACATTGTTGGTGTCCCAGAGCCTGGCTGGTTTGAGGGTGAGCTCAGAGGCTGCAGGGGCATCTTCCCAGAGGGTTTTGTGGAGCTGCTTACTCCTCTGCGAGCACCAGGAACCTCAGTGGATCCAGAGCCCACAGGGACTTGTGACACTAATGGGACAGTAGACATGCCCCCCAAAGATGACAACGAGCCAGGGAGTACTTATGGTGTTGCCCTCTATCAGTTCCAAGCCCTGGAGTCCCAGGAACTGGATTTTGATGTGGGTGACAGAATTCGGATTGTAGGCATTCTGGAGGATGGCTGGCTGGAGGGGGAGCTGAGAGGAAAACGTGGCATCTTTCCACACAGATTTGTGAGGCTGGAAGCCTCTGAGGCTTGCAGGGAAAAGGTGGGTACTGGGGGTCTGCAAGGTGGAGGCAGTTGTGGATTGACCCTCCATCAAGATCCAGAAAGCACTTGCTCTGAATCTCCTCCTTTGCCAGGGAAAGATAGCAGGGAAAAGGAGGATGGCTTGGCTGCATACCCTGAGCCTGCCACCATTTTGTCTCACAAGGCAGGGAGGTCAGAGGGTCCTCTTGGCACTGACTTGAGACAGCACCAGGCCTCTCCCAGCACAGGACCCCAAGAGCCACATCCAAAAGGCACAGGGGGCTCAATCCCCTCTAACCACACGAAGACAGTCAATGGCATTCTCTCCTCTGCTCAGCTGCCTCCCCCGCAGGGCAACAGGCCTGGCCAAGCAGGTGAACTGGAGCCTGGGGGGACCCTTTCAGCCTCCCCAGGAAACTCAGAAACTCACCCCCTCCCTCAGCACGATGGAGACAGCCCCATTGTGCCCTTGCAGGCTCCCCACTTCCCCCAAAATCCTTGCAGGAACCAGGCGATTTCATCTCCTAACAGCTGGGCAGAATCTCAGCCCCAGGAGAGCCAGAGCAGCACCCAGGACCTAGACAACTGGATGGACAGTAAACAGGAGAAGTCCAAGCCCTGTTCCAGCTTAGGAACTGCTCAAGTGGTCCTGGACACACGGGCTGGGAGCTGGAGGGAGTGCTGCCCTCTTGCAGTGCAGGGGGATGGCTGCGTGGACCTGGACTCCAAACTGACAGAGCAGCTGGCCCAGTTTGAGAAGAGTCTGTCAAGTACTGGTGCGGAGCAGGACAAGGTCTCCCGTCACTTCTCTATCTTGGACTACAGCTCTGAGAAAGACATTGTCCGTGGCTCTCCTGAAGCTGTGTCCCACTCCAGGCAGGCAGAGAGGAGAAGGGCCCTGAGGCCACCCCCTCCTCGGCCCAGCAGCCTCGCGACAACCGCTGTGCACGTGCAGGGTGGCCAAGTGCCCAAAGGCAGGTCCCTGTCCTTCTCGGTCAAACCCTCCCGGCCTGCACCCCGGCCTCCATCCAGCAGCCAGAGGAAAAATGTGGTCCCTGCACAGCTTCAGCCCAGCACCCCAGAGCAGCGGGTGGAGGAGGGACGTGAGGACTTGACACAGGCAGGATCAGCCTCCTCCAGCTCCATCCTGCTGACTAGAATTGGAGAGGTGGAGCGAGATCTGGAGGCGTACAGCAAGACCCGTGCCGAGCTAAGCCTGATGCTGGAGGAGCAGCAGGATGAGCTGGTGAGAGCAGAGACCATGGAAAACCTTGATTTCTGTGACTCCAACATTGAGAGCCTCAGCATGGAGCTGCAGGAGTTGAGAGGTGAGTCTGCAGCAGCATGGGATGGGGGATGCTTCAGGAGCACAGGTGCCTCTGCTGTTTTACAGACACTGTTGAAGGCAGTCTTTTATACCCTACTTTAATTCCTGATTTTGGTCATTTTGTAAGCACTGTTGCAGTACAAATCATCATGATTTTGCCTTGGAAAATCACAGTGTCTTTCTCTAGATGTCCCTTTGTCCTGGTCTTCCCCACCCCCTTTTCCTTCCAACTCTCCCATCTTGCCATCTCCTCTTCCAGCCCCACCATACATCCAGAGCCTTCATCTCATCCACTCCCAGTACGCCTGTGATGGAAAGCAAAACCACAGCTGCTGCAGTTCCAACCTCCCTGCCTCATCCCCTCTTATCTGTAGTGGAGTGAGCAGCAACTTCAGGGTGGCTTTGCTGGTGGTCCTGCAGTTGAGATTTGAGTAGTTGTCTGTGCTGTGACTGCCCTCAACCTGTCAGGGCACTGGGTTTCCTGTGGTTTCTGCTCTGGTGCTGATACAGGGGATTTTTCACTCAGAAGAGAAGGGGTACATAGAAGGGGACTGAACCTGGCCTGGGAGTGGGATGGATTAGTGGGCAAAAAGTAAAGCCTGCCCCTGTGTTCCTGCCATCCGTGGAGTCCTGGACAAGAAAACGGCACTGTTCTGTTGGTAATAGCAACAAAGAGTTTTCAATTGTGGCATATCTGTAGCTGAAAATGTGACTTTTGTTCTTGCACTCCAGAAAAAAATTACTCAGGAAAGAGGAATTTGCCATTATTATATCAGCACATTTGTTCTCTGAAACCTGAAGGTGCCATGTAAAGATCAGTGCTGTTAATTACATTCACTTGATATTACAGTAGACAAATGGAAAGATGGGACCACATACATCTTCTCCCACAGTCCCTTCCCAGGCTTCTCCCAGGAGCTCTGACACTGCAGTTCTGTTACCAAAACCCACGACATGCAGGAAATGTGGGCACTGCATGCAGGAGGTGGAGTGAAATGCCAACTCCTGCCTGGGAATTACTCACTCTGAATTCACTGCCTCCATCCTCCCACTGCTTAATCAGCGCTGGGGAGCCCAGGCACTTTGCTGCACGATCATGTCTGAGGCAGAGCACATGGGAACGAAGGCTGATAGAGTGCACCAGGAAAATAGGGTGACAAACAACCTGCATGTCAGTGGTATGCGAGAGGCATGCTTGGAAGGAGGCCTAAAGGATTTGAAGCTAGGTGAAATAACTTGAAGGTAGGAAGCAGAAAATCTAGGCTGAATCTCAAGGGAAATTTTCTGAAGGGATGGGTCTTGCTGGGAAATGTCTCCTACTGTCCCAGTGCTTCCTGGCAGAGGACCGATCCTGTGGAACCTGTCCCCTGTTGGCTTCTGGAAGTGGAAGCTTTAGGCAAGAACTAATGCACTAACTTGAGGCATCCTCAAGTTAGTAAGCTTCCAGTAGTCCTAGGAGATTTTTCTCCAGTTCAAGAGACCTCTCTAGCCCTGTGATAAAGACGTCTCCTACCCAAGCTCTGTCATGTCCCTCCTGACACATCTGAATGTGGCCAGAGAGCATGTCTTGCTAGCCCAGTTCTAGTGCAGCAGGCCAGAACAGTAACTTGGTGTTGCATCAGCTCAGCAAAATGTGTTTGGGCCATGCCTGAGGCGTGACCTCTGCGTTACCACTGTTAGGGGAACATGGAGACACATCGAAGGCAGAAAAGCTCTCACTAAGCTTTGACCAGCAACCAAAGCAGGGCAGGCATAGTCTTGAGGGAATCCAGCCCCTCAGTGTATCTTTTGGGGAGCCAAAGGAAGAGTAGAAAATATATGGTTTTCTACCATAAATCTTTAAAATCATCAGGTTGCTTTTTTGGAGTGTCTTGAGCACACTGGGGTGTTGCTGATCACCAGGCTGGGGCAGGATTAGCGTTTGCCCTCCTGCAGTTGGAGCAGGAGAATTGGTTTTATTTTTGTCTTCTACCAGCTGAGAGCATGGGCTCTGCATTCCTAACAAGTGTTGCAAGAACCTGAGACATGGATGACATCCACAGACTCTCACGCTCTCTGTCAAGGGCATGTTGTGGTTGTCTCTTGGTTTCTTATAGGAGCTCTCTGTTTAGCATGGAAAATTGGGAATATGTTGTGCCCTGCAGTGAGAGTGCATATTTCTATAGCCTCCTGGAAACTTATTTTGTGTGTTGGCACTGGACTCCGTAACCCAGGTAATCCCTTCAAGCCTGTTCCTGTCAGCGGGTGGACCAGCTGTTCCCGCTAGAGCAGGGAACCAGGCATCTGTGGCTGCATGGCACTGTGTAGGCACTGCTCTGTCTTGCAGGGAGCAGCTCCTCTCCTGATCTTCCCATGACTGTGGATGAGGGCTGGGAAGGGAATGGGCTCAGCATCAGGGTTGAGCCAGGGGCAGCCTGAAGGCCTCAATTTGCCCCAGCGAGGTGTGGAGCAGAGCCCAGCCTCTTCTAGACCACGTTGTTGCCTTCATGCTATCAGGGATGGGAAGGCAGTGGAAGAAGATCTGGTATCCCACCTCTGGTTTGTGGCTTCCTGCAGTCTCACACACGCTCTGTTTCCCTTCCCTGAGGACACTGGTCTCGGGGCAGGGCCTCTGCATGCTCCAGTGCCCTCCTCTTCCCCTGCCTCAGAGCTGCCTGCAGAGAGCCTTTGGCAAAGCCGTGGAGCCGGTTTGGGCAGTGAGAGCCTGCCCAGCCTGGCTCCCCTCCTCGCTCCGGGCTGGTTACTGATTACTTTGGGCAGCAGGTGGAGGAGGCCGGGGCTGGCAGTGATTGGGCCCGTGCCTTTGCTGGCTGGTTTCAGGAAGCAGCACCTGCGTTTCACTTGGGACAGGAGTGCTGGAGCAGAGTGGAGAACTGGCGTCAGCCCGGGGCAGGGCTCAGAGAGCAGAGAGTGAGGGGAGTGGGCCCCTGTGCCACACCCCACAGGACTGTGCACACCTATCCTTAGAGGAAACACTGCATGGAGGATCCGAGACAACCGCAGCTCCTCAGCTGGGAATATGAGGACTGTTGTGCTGTACGGAGAGAGGACGTGGCTGGCTGCAACGACAGACCCAGGGTGACGAGGAGGCAGTACCCGGGCAGCCGAGGAGCAGACAGCGGCTGGGACGGTTCCAGGAGACAGGAGGGCATCTCCGTGGACCAACAGAGCAGGAATGGAGACTGTGGAGGTTTTTGGAAGGGAGAGATGCAGTACATGGACTGCAGGAAAGCAGATGATGTTTGGGAAGGCAAAAGACAGGATATAGAGGGCAGAAACTACAGGTTGTATGAGAGGGAGGGTGTTCAAAACAGAAACTGCAGTTCTGAGATAAGAGAAGGGCAGAACCGAGAGGACAGAGTACCTGGGCAGTACAGGGAGAGGGGAAGGCAGTATGGAGAGGACAGGGGTCTTGGAGACTGTAGGAAGGAGGGAAGGTGGTATCAGGACTACAGAGATCCTACGGACTACAGTGAAGATGAAAGATATTCTAGGAAGAAGGAACTGTGGCACAGGCAAGAGAGGGACTCTGGGGAGTATAGGGAGAGGAGAAGGCAGTATAGAGAGGATGGAGGCAATCTAGTATATAGGGAAGGGGAAAGGGGGTATAGAGATGATGGAGGCCCTAGGGCATATAGAGAGCAGGAAAGGCCACATGTAGGTACCAGGGACCAAGTAGACCAAGAAGACACTGAGCAACAGAGGAGACCCAAAGGCCATGTCATGGACCACAGCAGTCCAGGCAGAGGTTGTGAAGTTCCTGCATTTGCAGTCAGGTCCTCAGGAGATGGTGGCATGAACCTGGGGTCAGGTACCTGCTACACACAGTTCAAGACATGCGTTGTTGACTACGACAGCTATGGGGAGCTGGAAGGAGAAGCCCCAGGGCCTGGGATGCCAGCCAAGAGCAGCAGTGGAGCAGAGTGCTCGAGGGTACGCACGGGCCGGCCGGACTGGAGCCAGCTCTGGGAGCAGGAGGCTGAGGAAGCAAACAGGGTGGGCTCTGTGCTGCAGCGGAACAGCTTCTACAGACGGACGGCTCCCAGTGCCCTGCGGCACTCAGAGTTTGTGCAGACCAGGAAGAAAAAGCAAGGTACACAGGGAAATGGTGGGCAATTCCCTTGGGCGTGCCTTTACCCTGCCCTTCACCCAGGCACCAGGGCAGCACTGGGACTCTGGTGCACGTGGGTGGCCAGCACAGACAGGCTCTCACAGGAAGGCTCCTCCCTGGGATTTACTGAAATGAGCATCATGGTCATCACCCCTCTGTACAGCCTCTGCAAGGGGATTTTGTGGAGGCCCAAGTGAGAGGGAAGCACAGGTGGCACAGGCTCAATGCTGTCTGTTCTGTCACTCCTGAGTGTTTCAGGTACACCCTAAAACTTGTGGCCCTGGTTTGTCTGTTCTTTTAGGGCCCTGAGGAGGTTCCTCATGAGGGAAAGGGTGAGATGCTGGGTTATTTCCACTGCCTGTTTTACTTTTATAACCCATCATGAATAGATTCTACGTGTAAGAACCAATTCCTGACCCTGAGCATGGCAGCTGTTCACAGGCAGTGCAAACAGGAAATAGAGGAAACTGTTGTAGCACTCAGATATATGCAGAGAGCAAGTACTCAGAGTTGTGTAATTCACCTGGGCAGGACACTGAGGCACCTGCATGTTGGGGGGTGTCACCGATGGGAATCTCCTGCGTCGCCAGCCCCTCGGTGTTTCAGTGGTCCCTTGGCTGTGCTACATATTGCATGCCCTGTGTTCTGGGTCCCCAAGCCATCCCTGGGTCTCCAATCCTATCAAATAGCACCCTGGAGCTGGAGAGTCACCAAAGTGGAAGGCTTAGGCTGTCTTGGCATGGGTGAAATCATTGCATTGATGTGGCTGTGTCAGAGTCAGCTGCAGACAGATTTGTGAAGCTTGGCTGGTTGTTGGAAGAATATTGGTGTGGGGGGGGAAGTGGCAGCAAGGTGCTGGGGTCTAGGCAGAGGGACAGAAGGAGCCCTTCTTGACGGACAGGCCTCCATGTGTCTGAAAACCTGTTCGTTCCTGTGCCCTTTCTGCCAGCATCTGTCTCATGTAGCTGTGTGTGTGAACTCTCCGTGAAGTGGGATTGAAATGGAGAGGAAAACTGCAACAGCCAAAGCGATGGCAAAGCTGGAGGCAGTGACTACCTTTGCCTTAGCATGAAATCTGTCCTCTGGAGATATTTGATTAAGCAGGCTCCAAAGGCTGCATTTCTGCACTCTCCAGCCACCCTGTTAGGGTGGGACTTTGCTCAGCTGTGTCCCCAGGGCGAGGAAAGGGAGAGGCTTTACAGTGCCAAGACGTCCAAAGGGCAGCAGGGGAGCCAGGAGGAGGCCAGGAACAGAGTGGGATGGGAAATTGTCCACAAAGCCTTAGGAGGCTGGAGCAGTGCTGGCTTGTCCAGCTTTTGCAAGAGTTGAAGGGACAGACTGTGATGCCAAGTGAAAGCTTTCACTCTTCAGGGCTGAAGGATTTTTTTCCCCACTGTGGCAGACTCAGGGGCATGGGAGTAGCTGTGAGAGGTGCCGGGCAGGATGCCCTCATCATCAGCACCAGTGTCTCACAGCAGGAAAGGAAGGATGAATGCTCCAGGTATTTCAAACACTGTCTGTCCATCCTGTGGCCTGTTTCTGGCTGCAATTGTCTGTTACTTTCCTCCTCCTGCCCTGCCGGGGCACAGTGATGGACCAGCAGCAGCTCTCCTTGGTATGTGATGCTTGCTGCTGTAGCTGCCTCAGTGCAAGATCCCACCAGCACCTCCCCAAAAGAGTTCCCATTGTGCTTGACAGCAGACACCCTCCTACGCAGGTGGCAGGGAAAAGGCAGCTCTGGTTTTCCCTCAGTGTGTGCTCCAGGCACCTTTTCTAATGCTGTTTACTTCTCTCACAGGTTCCTCCTCAATCCCCTGAGTAACAGAAATTGGGACTTGAAAGCCTCAGTAGGGATCGTAGAGTCATAGAATGGTTTGGGTTGGAAGAGACCTTACAGATCTTCTAGTTCCAGTGCCCCTGCCATGGGCAGGAATGCCACACACTAGATCAGGTTGCCCAGGGCCCCATCCAGCCTGCCTTGAATACTTCAAGCCAGTAGAGATGATCTTTTCTGTTAGGAGGGTTATCCCACTTCTTACAGATTTCTGTATGGTGTAACCGGGTGACAGCTACTTGGTTAGAGCACCTCTGCTGGGATGAGACTCAGATATGACTGCCTGACACATCAACAGGAGAACCCACCTGTCACAACTTTGCTGCTTAGTCACCATCACTCTTAAAAGTTTTTTGCATATTATGTGTTCTATTTCAGCTCTGAACCCCAACCTTTTTTCCTAAATTGGAGCTTTTTAGTTGATGGATATTCTTCTCAGGCAGGTACTGTCATAAAGTAATTTTTCAGTCTTCAATTCTTTGTAGTGAAGTCTTAAAATACCCATGTCAAAGACTCGCAGGAAGACCTTTATGTGTTTATTCTTCCTGATGCTCACTCATTTTTCAGTTCAGACTTTTAAAACAGTGGACTTGAGGGCTGGGTGAGGGATTCTGGGTGGGTGTCAATACTAGTTTACCTTGCTATGCCCCTGTGCCTTTGTCTAAAACCCCAGTTGTCCTCCACAAGTCAGGGAACTCCTGCTGAATTTTGTCTGATGAAGCAAAATAATTACTCCCCAGAATACAATCCTGCATGTGGCTGTGTTTCTTGTTCCCATTAATACATTAATGCATTTGTCTGCATTAAACCTGCTTGGTTTGAATAATTCCATCTTATCCAGGATACCCTGGATCACTCAGTGACTCATATGCCTCATCTTTATTTTGTGATCCTGTTTAATTGATCTTCAGTTCTCTACATGACAGCAGTGATTTTCCATTTACTTTATTATGTGAGATTAACTAAATCCAGTCTTTGTTTAGAAATGCCTTTTTTTCTGGATAGTCTCCACTGGCAGTGGGTTTTCAAGGTCTTTTTCTTTCTTTCTTTTTAGAAAGAAAGAAGCAGAAAATTCATTGTATAATTCTACCTTTTCGCCAGGGTTGCCAAAAATGTTGGATTGTGCCATTGTAGGTTTTCTTTTGTCCTGGATGGAAATAAAGGTCTATTATAAAGCAGCATTTTATTTCTTCATTTAAAAGATGAAAATTGAATTCTACCATCCATGGATTTTTTTCTTGATGTATTTCTTTTCTCATTTTTCTGTGCTTCAGAGTTCCTGGTGTGTCTATTATCTATTATCCACTTTCTATGCTCATTTATATATTTATATTTGCTGTCTTTATTGAAGCACAGATGCAGGACAGATTTTTCATCAGTACAGTTCTCTTCATGTTTTTTTCATGTCTATTTAAAACATCCTTTTAAAGAACTTTCAGCTTTCATTCTTTTTTCTCTCGGTGTTTTTGCTCACACTTCTGTTGATGCCCTGACTCAGCTTTAGCAGCTTAGCTCTTTTACACCATCATATTACTTCACTTTTTTCTGTGTCAAGGATTGCAGTCATCCTCTGCTCACACCCAATGCCATGGGGCTGTCTGGGCAACCAGAGGCTGTTGGGGGCGATGGTTGTGGTCTCACCACAGAGAGATATCATCAGAGAGGTATCTCCACCAAGCAGGCTCTGCATTAGACATGTTTGGGACACCATGCCATTCCAGTGGCCCTGGAGAAGCATCCCTGTTCTGCCCCCGTTCATCTCACTGGTGTGTTACCAATGTCTGGAGTAAGAGTTTTCGCCCCAGCCAGATCCTGCTCCTGGCAGCGAGTTTAGCCTTTCGCTCAGATTAATTATTCCCTGCCCTAGTTTCATCGCCTCCCCTCTCATGGTCGGCAGTGGCTCCTCCCCTCCTGGCCTCCACATACTTCAAATATTTGCAGCTGGTTTGTTTTGTCCTGAGTCACTGCTTGACTGTGCTGAGCTGTGGGCCCGGGGCCGGGCTTGCCTCGCGGCTGGGTGCAGCTCCACCGGAGATTCCTGGGATTGTCGCCGGCGCTGATGGGCGGCACGTCCCTCTCCAGGTTGCGTTAGCGCCCGCCGGGCTGCGCCGAGCCTGCGGGATGCTGCCAGGTGAGTCCTGAGCAGGAGCAGTTGAGGGGCGATGCAGACTTTTGGGAGAGCCCTGCAGCGTGGTGCACATGCATCCCATCGGATCTGGTCTTTGTGGGCCATCTCTGCTCCCAGAGCCGGGCAGGGAAAACCTGCATGTGTGCTCCCAGTAGGAGGGTGGGTAATAACAACTCAAAGTTTTCGTTAATTGGAAGAAAGCTGATGACGGTGGCATTTCTCAGACGAGCAGGATGAGCCGTGTGATTGCGACAGCAAGTCGCAGCCTCCCCGGGAAGGGCAGAGGTGGGAGTGTGCTCCATCTTCACACCTCGTTGCCAGGGCTGGGTTACGAGCTGGTGTTGGATCTCTCGTGGGTCAGCAGGGGTACTAGCAAAGCTCAAAAGCAGGTGCTCCTGGGAGGCTGACTCAGACCATCAAACCAAGAAGAAACAGGAGAACAAAATCTGAGTCTCTGAAAATTGTGATTGAGAACATTGTTTATGGAAATGTATTTCTGAATGCCTATTTGGCAACTGTGTCATGGGTAAAGATGAATTTGTCACTGGATTGGAATTTGGTGGCTTCATGAGAAATACGAGTCATATTCCTGCAGGCCGACAAAGCCCATTCAAGCTGTGGTGCATGTCTTAGCACCTTCAAAGTTGATGGGCATGATTAATCAAATTGAAAGGTAACATTTAAATTGAAAATCTGTGAAGTAAAATGGAGATCTGTTTCAAAAATACTTACTGGATGACCAAAACCCACAGCTGTGAAATTGGTGGGTTTAGTTAACTGCTTAACAAGCCTCATTTAGGGAAAGCTGCTGTTAGACATACAAGAATGTGTGACAAACAGGAAAAAATAAATTGATGACAATTAACAGAGATAGTATGAAACACAAAAAGTGAGAGTTTTTAAATGCGTCAGAAAGAAACACTAATACATATTGGTTAGATATAAGAGCCAAATATTAAAAAATAAATTTTGTATTTGAATATTTTGAGCTGCAAGTGTTTGGAAAGAAGTAGGACACCTTTTGAGTTCATTGCTGAAGGAGGATGCTGGACTAGTCATAAACAACAAGAATCCTAAGAGGCTTGACTGCAATGTAGCCTTGTTTTTGAAGGAATCTTGAACTTTCCAGAAAGAGCAAGAAGGCTGGAGGAGAATTCATTTGTATGAGTCTTCAAAATCATGCAAATACTAGTACAGTGTAAGTGAGTAGAACTGGTTCCCAGCATTGTGCCAGGTCAACCGAGCTGAGCTGATGACTACTGTGGGCTTAAAATCCGTGCAGGGAAGGTTTTAATTTCTCTTCCATAGGCAGGGATTTGAGACTTGCCGAAGAAGGGTGTCATGGAGCTGGCAATCTCACAAGTGTGGGTTGAATCCTTGCCACAGGGTACTTTCTGTAAGGGCCTAACCTAGATTTACTTGCCTGGGGTTTGCTTGGTGGAGCATGGGGAGCTGCTGCACTTGCCAGCAGCACTGGGCATCCCCAGCTTTGTTTTGGGGAGCTGGAGCCAAACACATGGTGTGACTGCAGTTTAGCTATGGCTAAGGCTGGGAGCACAGCAGGGTTGTTTGGTGGTGCAGTAAACTCCCGAGGTGTCCTGTACAAAACTTAATGTGGTGGCATTTTGCCTGGGGCTAAATATAAAATCCTGCTCTTTGACCAAAGCAAATGTAATCTTTTCCATTTGTCTTCCCAAATGCTGCTGCATGGGTCATTTCTGGCTGTGATTTTGGCTTGTCTTCATTTTCGAGATTCTTCCCAGCCTACCCCATGCAGTAGTATCATCTCACCCGCCCACCCCCTCTGGGTTTCACACACCTGTTTGCATTGCAAATTAACACCTTCCTGTTTCTTCCCGGTTGCCTTCCCACTTGAGCTTGCTCTCCTGCAAAACAAATGCCATGCCTTCTTTAAAATAACTCATTTGTTATTACTTCATTAACTCTGAGCCACAAAGACTTGCTGACTGTATTATCTTGGTGTTTAGTTGTCCCTCCTGTACATTTTTCTGCTCGTATCCTGTTCAGGCTCCAAGTCTAGGGATATCCCTGTGGGTGTTTGTGGAGGACCTTGTGCAGCAGGGCCCAGTCTGCTGCTGTGACTTTGCAGATGCTGTGGAAATGCAAAGAGCAAAACCAGTTAAACCCAGCATCTGCTCCCAGGCCCTCCTTGCAGATTCCTGCTGCGTTAGAGTTGATAAAGTTCATCATCAGGGACTGCTGGAAAGCCAAAGACAGGCTCTGATGGGGTTAGTCTTAAGGATAGTTGCCAGTAGGAATCAGTGAGGCCTTCTCTTCCCAATGATTGCATACTAAATGTAGTGCTGGTTGTGTCACTGAGTCGTCCTCCATGGAGCTGGTCGTTTTGCCTCTCCCCAGGCTAGATTTCAAGGCAGGGCAGCAGAAATGCCAGCTGAGAAAGATGAGTATCTTCCTTCCCACATGGAGGGCATCTGAGCGTTTCAGCTGGGTTTCCCATCTGCCGGGCTTGCAGTGGGAATGATTTTGAAGCTTTTCTTTCTGCAGAGAGGCACAGTGGTTCATCCTCAGTCCAGGTGGCTGTAAGAACTTGCTGCTTGGTGCTGATGCTCCTGGTTTCTTCCCCAGCTGCTCTGCAGTGGGAAGGGCCAAAAGGGCTGGCATGGTTTCAGATAATCATGGGCTGAGTCAGTGTCTCAGCTTGGATGTCTTCTTTCTCGGGTTGTTTCAGTGTGAAGACCCCGGCCTGGGAGAGCAGTGGGCAGGATGCTTAGGCTGAGGCAGCAATTTTCCCATGCCATGTTTCATGCTGCCGTGCTGGGTACTGCCATCACCCCACAGGGCACAGCTGGGGGCTGCCTGCAGCCTGCCCAGCACCTGGGCAGAAGCAGCTGGGAGCATGGGGGTTTCTTGGGGCCGTGCACAGTCGGTGCTGTGGTACCAGGATAAGTCCCAAGCCCTGCTGGGTGTCCCTGGGTTTAATCGATGCTGAGCCTCCTGTTGCCTGAGGCTGTCACCGGAGAGGTCAGGGAGGTGGAGGTCTGGAAGTGCCTGTTCTGCAAAAACATTCCTAGAAATGTCTGAGCTGGGACATGTCTGCAAATCTAAAAAAAAAATCCGCTGATGGAGGGCAGCTGGGGCTCCGTAGCAGACGGCGCATTTGTGGCATCAGCCATTGACATGAAATGGGGTACCCGAGGCAGGCTGGGCGCTGCAAGGGGCTCCGTGCTGCCCTGAAATGGGGGAGACCCGAGTGTTCCTGGCCTCAGAGGGGTGACCAGGGGGCGGTCGGGGAGGGGCGGTGGGAACACTGTGGCCGTGGTTTCGGTCCGAGGGCACAGCCTTTGAACGCAGGCAGGTGGGGCAGAGAGCGGCGGGGCCCAGGCATCTGCGGGGGGATAAAATGCCTCAATGGGAGCGGGAGGGGGCTGGGCCGGCCCGGGGCCGCAGGTGGGACAGAAAACCAGGAGGAGAGGCGGCCGCGGGAGTCTGGACGGGGCCGAGGAGGGCGGCCCGCAGCCCCGGGCCCTGCGGGCGGGGCGGCCCTGCCCGGCCCCCTGGCCGGGATCCAGCTCCAGGCTTTGCCGGCGGCAGCACCGTTGCGGTGCCCGGGGCCCTCCGCGGCCATTGAGATGGAAATGCCCCGCGGCTGCAGAGCGGAGACCCGGTTCCCAGCCTGAGGGAGGGGTGGCCGCCATTGCCCGGCGGGGCAGCGGGGGCTTCCCTCCGTGTCCGCAGCCTCCCGGAGCCGCGGAATTGGAGAGCGGCGTGGGAGAGGACCCAGGTCCCGGCCGGTACAGGGGCAGACCGTGTGGAGCAGGTTTGTTGCCCGGCGCGCCGGTGCCGGGGCTTTGCAGCGTTCCTGGTGCTGCGAGGGTGGGCTGTGGGAGCAGCCGGGTCTGCCTGCAGCCCTGGGGATGGCCGCTCTGGAAAGGCCCTTGGTCTCTCAGTAGTGCTGTTTCTCAGTTTCATGGGTTACATGTGTCGCAGTTCAGGTGCTATTTGTCTCCTGTCCTTGCAGCCTTGCTGGAGCATGATGATCTCGTTTATCTGTCTTGCAGAGATGACTCTCCTGTCCTCCCAGACACCATCCCTGGAGCCATCCTCGGCCGCCACTGAGAGCGCAGAGCAAAGGATGCTGGAGAAGAGGGCCAAAGTTATTGAGGAACTGCTTCAGACAGAGCGGGACTATATCAGAGACCTGGAGATGTGTGTGGAGAGGATCATGGTGCCCCTGCAGCAGGCACAGGTAGGAGATGGGAAGGGAGGGAAAGCTGTGGTGCAGAACTGGTGAATTGGGGTGAGGATACTGAGTCCATTTAGTTCTCTAAGGCGACAAAGCAGCACGGGAACCCAGAGAGGACATTTAAGCTATTCTGAGGGGAGAAGGGTGGTTCCCACAGCTCCATGCACTTGTTGCAATAGCCCATCTGCTGTGAGATGCTGAACTCTCATCTTTGCTGGGAGCAAGAGACCTGGTAGTAAGTATCACAGATTGATTTTCTGGGGCAGGAAAAGTTTCTCTTCATTTGGTTTATAGGTTAAATTCATTGGCAGGAGAAATAAGATATGGAGTCTCGGCATGGGACAGATTTAGTGGGAAGAGAAAGAGAAAACCAGGTGAGCAGAGGCAGAATTGCTGGGAAAGAGAAGGACACATAAGGAGTGAGAGTTTCAGTGCACTGGGGGACAAGGAAATGCGTACAGGAGTCACTGCGACGAAAGGAGGGCGCACCAGGTGCCTGCTGTGAAGCTGAGGACTCATGGGTTGCAGGAGGGCAATGCGGGGGTGGGTGGGGGGCTGTCGGATCTGGCTGGGACATGTTCCCCATCCAGGACATCTCTTTTCCCATTTACTAGATGCAGAACATAGACTTTGAGAGCCTTTTTGGAAACATCCACATGGTAATTAACTTCTCCAAGCAGCTGCTGTCCACCTTGGAGGCTTCAGATGCCATTGGTATGAATTCTGCTGTTACCTTTTCTCAGAAGTCTGGGATGGGCATTGCTAGTGGCAGGACATAACAGTTTAAATGGTGGGAGAGGATCACTGGGACTGGGCTTTCTCCCTGCTGGTCCCCATTGCTACTCATCAGTCCAACAGCGAAGCCAAGGAGATCTGTGTTGCCCGAGAGGTCACCATGCTGAGACACAGTGCCTGTGGCCATCCGTGGCCCTTTGCCCCAAAGTGCTGCCAGCTCGAGTTGTTCAGGCCTTGGGCTGCCTGTGCCTTTGCTCTGTGGCCCCAGTGACCAATGTCTCCACTACTCCTCCTGGGAGACCTGGCTTGATTGAGCTCCCCGTGCTGGTGGGTGATGAGGAGGGGTCCTGCATGCTGTAGTAGCACTGTCTTCTTGAGCTGTATGTGTGGAACAGGGACACTGGATGTCTTATCATGAGACACACCAGTGTTTTTGGAGGCAGCTGGGGACCAGGAGACACTCAAGTCCTGCTTTGCTGCTGTCTGCAGGGCCAGTGTTCCTGACACAGCGTGCAGAGCTGGAGAGTGTCTACAGGGTGTATTGCCAGAACCATGATGAGGCCATTGCACTGCTGGAAACCTATGAGAAGGATGAGAAGATGCAGAAACTACTTCTGGACCTGCTGGATAGCCTCAGGTTTGAGTCTCTGGCTGTGGCAGCCACCAGGCTGGGATAGGGGGATCAGTTTCCAACATCCGTGCCCCTCTGTCAGCAGTGTTTGGACAGTTCAGGTGGTGACTGGAGAGGATCTGACTGTGGCACTGCATAGTTCACCAGGCTCTGGGTTCAAATGGCTCCCTGCCCCAATGCACAGGTTCTGGGAAACCTATAGACCCCCTTAAAATCTGCAGAGAAGCCACCAATGTATAGAGAAGGTGGCATGTCCTGGACTGAGGGCTCCTGTTCCCCAAACCCTGACCCACCATGGCTGGTGAGGAAGAAGCTGCTTTGCCTGGCTCAGCGAGTGCCAGGGCTCCAGCTTGTGGAGGTAAATGTCCCGGCAGCCAGCAGTGCCGACAGCTGCTGTGGGAGAACGGGGCTGCCCACTGCCCTGGCAGCCTCACTGGCAGGGCACAGACACTGGCTGCGGGATTGCACACCTGCCACCCTATTAACCCTTGCTTTTCTTTGCTTTTTGGCACTCTCTGGGCCGGCAGGAGCCTGTACAGTGAGTGGTAAGTGCATCCTTCCTCTTAGTCCCTGCTTGTCTGTCCGTGTTGGTCTGGTCATTCCCTTGCAACTAACCTCCTGCCACAGGCTGGGTGCATGCTGGGGGGCCCTAACAGTGCTTTGTGGAGGCACAGCTGGGAGGAGAGGGGTGTCTGTGGCATAATTGCAGCAGTGGCAGTGGGTAGGCTGCACAGGTAGGCAGCACAAGTGATGAGGTGAGGGGAGGTCTTGGGCAGGAAACAGGATTTGGGAGCCCTCAGCCCCGAGGAGCCAGGAAAGCCTTGCAGTGACTGTAGTCCTGCAGTCAGTCTGTCCTGCACTGGGAGACAGATGTGGGAGTTGTGTGGTGGAACAGCATCTGAAACAAGTGGCTCTCTGGCAAGTGTGAGGCTGTGCCTATGTGGGATTTCATGGTGGGTCTGGTAATGGAGAGGATCCTGGCTGGGAAGGATCACCTGGTGCAAGGGAGGACCAGAAACCTGGGGTTGAACTGAGAGCACCAGAGTTCAGGAGTGCAGTGAGTTTGGGCATAAGGGCAGCATGACTTAGAGAGTACAGTGGATTTAGAGGCATTGTAGTTCTGGGTCTGGTTGGCACTGGTTTGAGGGGGCAGAGTTGGACTGACACCTGATACATCTCCTTTGTCCTGTCTTTCCAGGGGTTGCACAAACTACATTAACCTGGGCTCCTTCCTCATCAAACCTGTGCAGAGGGTGATGCGGTACCCACTGCTGCTGATGGAGCTGCTCAGTGCCACCCCCGAGGCTCACCCTGATAGGGCACCACTCACAGCTGCTGTCCTCGCAGTCAAAGAAATCAACGTCAACATCAACGAGTACAAGCGCCGGAAGGACCTGGGTGAGGAGCTGGGCAGAGAGAGACAGGACTGGGTGTTCTGTGGTTGGTGTCTGCTGGCCACTGAGCCTTAGCTGGCAGCCATGGTCACAGAGGAAATCTCACTGCTCAAGGAAGTTTGGCCTCATCACCTTTGTAACTGCCCTTCGAGTAGCTGCTAGTTGTGAGCAGATCCCCCTCTGCCTCCTCATGTCCAGCTTGCCTGGCTCCCCCAGTTCTCCTTGTGGATTAGGAGCTATGACTCCCCACATCTCTCGTGGCCTTCAGGCACCAAAACTAGATGCAGTACCCAAGTGTAGCCTCCCTGGGACTGAACAGAGGGAGAAAATTACTCCCTTTGATACCTGCTGGCCACCCTCCCTGTTTTCCCTTGGAAGCCCCTGGTTCATGCAGATCTTACACTTTAGTCCTGCCTCATAGCCCCACTGAAGCTGAGGTGACAGAAGCTGCCTATCATTATTGCTTGCATTTGCTAAAGAAGCAATGTAGAAGCATATGTCCAGTGATTGTTGTACACCATCTTCTACGTCATCTTATGCTGGCATTATGCATAATCCTGTGGAAGAGCTTGAATGGTTTGTCTGCAAACTGTAGGGCATCTCAAGAACCAAATAGGTGGCACAGTGCTGGATGGGATGGGAGGTTATGATACAATATTTTACAAGGGCATGTAGTGATAGGACTGGATAAACTGAGAGAAAGTAGATTTAGATTAGATATAAGGAAAAAATTCTGTACACTGAGGGTGGTGAGGCATTGGATCAGGCTGCCTGTAGAAGTTGTGGATGAAAGTGTTCAAGACAAGGTTGGATGGGGCTTTGAGCAACTTGGTCTAGTAGATGTCCCTGCCCATGGCAGAGGGGTTAGAACTAGATGATTTTTAGGTCACTTCCAACCCAAGCCATTCTCTAATGATGCGTGGGGTTCTTCAGACTACAGAGGCTTGGGGAAGAGGAGAACTAATAAGTTGATTGTTGATGAGGCAGTGTAAGACATGGGTATTTGTGCTTACAAAGGTTTTGATTTCTGTATCGATCTCTTTAGTGCTAAAGTACAGAAAAGGGGATGAGGATAGCCTCATGGAGAAGATCTCCAAGCTCAACTTCCACTCTATCATCAAGAAATCCAACCGTGTGAGCAGCCACCTCAAGCATCTCACAGGCTTTGCACCCCAGGTACTGTGCATCAGGTGCACTTACACCCTGCAGTGCTTCTCCAGAGGTACCTGCTGTCCCCCCACACCCCTTCCCCCGTGCAGCTCTCACCCAGGCCAGGGAGGCAGAGTGAGCATAGGGTCTGAACCACCCATCTCTGCTGTCCAGCTTGTGGGCAGGAGGGCCCCACATCTTGCACTCTGGGAGGTGCTGAGTCCTGCATCGCCTCCCTTGAAACACTTTCTCTCACAGCTAAAGGATGAAGCCTTTGAAGAGACAGAGAAAAACTTCCGGATGCAGGAGCGTCTGATCAAGTCCTTCATCCGGGACCTTTCCCTCTACCTGCAGCATGTCCGGGTGAGTCTGTCTGGGTGTGATGCCCAGCCCGTGGGGCTCAGCATGCCCCTCGTGTCTGCATGGTGTGTCCCTGCAGTGCCTCTGGCCACGGCTCCTGCCTCAGCCCTGCAGAGGGGTCTGGGCTGCCCTGGGAGCCCCTTCTGGGCAGCAAGGATGGCTCATCTGACTATGTCTCTCTCCCTGGTGCAGGAATCAGCTTGTATGAAGGCACTGGCAGCAGGGAGCATGTGGGACCTGTGCACAGAGAAGGGAAGTGGGGACTTGGACCAGTTCCAGAAAGTGAATCGTCTCATCAGCGACCAGCTCTTCTCCAGCTTTGTGAGTGAGGCTGTGCTCTCGCGTGCTGGGGATGCCCCTTGGGGCCCATGCTGGGGGTCTGCTGCAGATGGGCAGGCCCTGGGAGGCTGCAGGGAGGGTAACCTGGGAGAGCTGTGAGCATTCCTCCTTAGCTCTGCCCTCCTGAGAGCTTTGATGCCTGGGAGTTTATGAATGTGCCTGTTAGATACACATTTTTTCAGCCATACCTGAAATGCTACAGCTCTTTATGTGAGTGGTTCAGGTGCTTCCCATAGAGTTACCCATGCTGGCACAGTTATGTAAGATTATAGAATAATTGCTGTTGGAAGGGACCTCTGGAGATCCAGTGGGTGCCAGCAGGAGACAGTGACTATACTGTCCTGGGGAGGTTGTGTGCTGGAGAGTGAGCTGCTGGCGTTCACAGTGGGAGAGAGCACCTTGTCTCACCTTCTCACTGCACCTCTGTCCCCCAGAAAGAGCGGACGGAGCGGCTGGTGAGCTCGCCCCTGAGCCAGCTGCTGAGCATGTTTGCGGGGCCCCACAAGCTGGTGCAGAAACGCTTCGACAAACTCCTCGACTTCCACAACTGCACCGAGCGAGCGGAGAAGCTGAAGGACAAGCGAACGCTGGAGGAGCTGCAGTCAGCCCGCAACAACTACGAGGCCCTCAATGCGCAGCTGCTGGACGAGCTGCCCAAGTTCCTGCGCTTCGCCAAGGAGCTGTTTGCCAGCTGCGTGCGGGGCTACGCCGAGGCACACTGCGACTTCGTGCGCCTGGCCCTGGAGGAGCTCAGACCCCTGCTGTCGGTGGGTTCCTGCAGTGCAGGCAGCACCCTGGGCTCAGAGCAGCACTGATCCCTGCAGGGTTTATCCCTGAGCATCACTGGGACCTGTCACATCGTGGAGGAAGCTGCTACTGCGGTTTCAGGCCACAAGTGACTTGTGGAGGGCTCCTGTGGGATGCTCGGGTCAGGCATTGCAGGGTTATGATGCAATTGTGTGTAGAAGGCTCTTGGAGCAGTGGCAGAAGAGCATTCTCCTGGGAGAATCTCGGGTCATGAGTTTGGGGACCACTTAGAGCTGAGTCCAGACAGGACTGCAGACCTGGGTCTTACACAAATCACGGGCAGGACTCAGACCCCTGCCGTGGTCTGCTCTGTAGCTCTTGGCTGCTTCTCCCAGCAGCTGTCACCTAACCAGGATCCCCAACTTTGCTCTGGTTCCAGTTGCTGAAGGTGTCTGGCAGGGAGGGGAACCTGATTGCCATCTTCCAGGATGAGCACAGTCGAGTCCTCCAGCAGCTCCAGGCCTTCACCTTCTTCCCAGAGTCCCAGGCGGCTCCCAAGAAGACTTTTGAAAGGAAGAGCATGGAACGGCAGTCTGCCCGGCGGCAGCCCCTTGTCGGCCTGGTGAGTGCCCTCTGCCCGGTGTCAGGGCTTGCAGAGCCCAGGACAGCCACTCACACCTGCCTTGTTCCTCTGCAGCCGACCTACCTCCTGCAGTCAGACGACATCCGAGCCACCCTCCTGGCCCGCTATCCCCCAGAGAGCCTCTTCCAGGCTGACCGCAATTTCAATGCTGCCCAAGACCTGGATGTCTCCCTGTTGGAAGGAGACATTGTGGGCGTCATCAAGAAGAAGGACCCCATGGGCAGCCAGAATCGCTGGCTCATCGACAATGGGGGTAGGTGGCTGTTCCCTGCCCTTGGTGCCTGCTGTGAGTCCCCTCCTCTGGTCTCCCTGTGCCCCAATCTGAGCTCCCTTCCTCTCCCTCTCTGCAGTGACGAAAGGCTTTGTGTACAGCTCCTTTCTGAAGCCCTACAACCCCCGCCGCAGCCAGTCAGACATCTCTGTGGGCAGCCACTCTTCCAACGAGTCGGAGCACAGCAGCTGCTCTCCCCAAAGCAACGCCACCCTGACCTTCAGCCCCAGTGGGGCGGCTGTCACCTTCACTCAGAAACCCCTGCAGGACTCTGCCTCACCAGCAGATGTGTACCAGTCCCAACAGCCCCCACTGGAGGTGGACTCCCCCTCTCTGCCCCAGCTTGGCTCTGGTGACAGGACAGCCCCACTGGCTGGGACAGTGACGTCTCAGCGCCGCTACAGCCGCCCCGAGCCAGGCTGCAGCCCCAGCTCTCGCAACAGGCACCCCACCAAAGCACATCTCAGGCCCACACCCTCGGTGGAGGACAGAGACTCTGGGCTGGAGAACAGCGAGTCAGAGGGCAACCAGGTGAGTTCAGCCACCCTTATGGGGCTGGGGATGCCAAGGGCTAACTGCTTAGTTTGGCTGGGGACTGAATCATCCTCCTCCCTGGCAGTGACGGGAAAGATGTAGGAGGTGGAGTATGAGACAGAACTAGGCTGCAAATGGGGGTGGGCAGAGGCCAGGATGGGGCCAGGGCTTTCGCTGTTTGGGGAGAAGGACAAAAGCCCACACATCCTGTGCAGTGTCAGAGTGAGGCTGTGTGGTGTGACTATCCAACTGATGCTCTCCCCTTGTCTGGCAGGTCTACTACGCTCTCTACACCTTCAAAGGCCGAAACACCAACGAGCTGAGTGTGTCAGCTAACCAGAGACTGAGGATCCTGCAGTTTGAGGACATCACAGGCAATCAGGAGTGGTGGCTGGCCGAGGCCCATGGGAAGCAGGGCTACGTGCCCTCAAGTTACATCCGGAAGACAGAGTACACGTGAGACAGCAGACAGAGCCTGCACACCATGCCTTGTTCCTGCTGGGACTGCTAGGGGCCTCGGGGAGGCTGGCCAGCCCTACAGCCCCCGCTGCTCACCCTGAGGCTGTGCCTCTTATAGCTGTGCAGTGCTCCTGGGCCCCAAGACACTGTCTGCCATTACCCCTTCAGGGGAGGGAAGAAGGGTGGGCTGGCCAGGTAGGCAGGAGCAGGCAGCTTCTATGAGGGCAGGGGTGAGTTCACCCCTGAGGTGTGTTTGACATCCTGTGTCCAGCCAGGAGCAGGGGAGCAAAGCTTAGGGCTGTGGCCTGCCCAGGAGGGTAAGGCTTGACTAAGGCTGAGGAGCTGTTGTGGATTTAAATTGTAGAAGGCTATTGCTGAGTTTTTGGAGGTTGTCTTTAGTCAAGTAGTACTAAAAGCAGCTCAGACCCTGTGAATGTGCTCCCTGTGCAGCAGGAGCCTAGTCTCGCCTGTCTCTGCAGGACTCGGGGTGGGACATTTACACATTGCCTGGGGAAGCAGCTCTGAGGGTTGCTGGGAGTAGTTGAGCTCCAGGCCTGGGCTGGGTATGGCCTCTGAAACCCTCACAACAAAGCCCCCAGCAGGTGCCTTCTCCCAGGGGCTTGGCCTTTCTAAGGTCTGCTGCTGCCAGCAGCCATCAGGTTCTCATCTTTCAGGTGAGCCAGAAGCCCAGAACACCATACCTTTGCCAGCAAGGCAAGGTATTAGTTGTGCCCAGGACCCATCTATGCACTGGCATGCCCCACCTGGCTGCTCTGGGCTGGGGCAGGGCACAAGCTGTCCTTCAGCCTGTTTTTTGGGGTGTCTGACCAGAATTGCCTCACCTGTGCTTTCCTGCACGGCATGGGAGAGGGTGCTGACATTCTGGAATGGCAGGACCATCCCTGGGAAGGGTGTGTGATACCTTTTGCTGGGTTGGTGTGTGATACTGCTGCTGCCATGTCCTGAAGGGAAGAAGTTCCCTTCATGGGGCAATGTTTGTATCCCCTGTACTGCTGCTCTGTAAATAAAGATTTACCCTTGTGTATAGAAGGTGCCTTTGCAAGTATTGGGAGAGCTGGGAGGAGTGTCTGGCAAGTGCGGGGAGCAAAGACCACAGACTGCATCCAGAACCTACAGGGCCAGGAAAAACATTTCCCTTTCGGTGGGGTCCAGCATTCTGCTGCCTTGGTGTTTGTGCCAGCTGCAGCTCAGGTACGAGGAAACCCTCAGAGGAACCTTCTTTATTAAGATGAAGTAGTTGCACTGCCCTCTTCCCCCAGCTGGGTGAGTGTTTGCCCTGCTCTAAGTGGGCACCTGCTCCCTGCACACCAACAGCTGAGGTCAGGCCCAAGAACAAGTTAAGGGTTTGTCAACAGTAACCACCCTACTTTGTGTGTGCTGGTTGCTCTCCAGCTTGTCTCCAACACAATCAGGTTTGCAGTCTAGAGCCACAGTCCAAAATCTGCCCCACAAGTGGTTGTGATAGCCTCAGGGAGGGCTCATTTGTTTGCACTACAATCAAAGGGAGCAGTAGCCGCAGGCAAGCAGCCCTGGTTTTGCTAGAGAATAGTGTTCTTGGCTGAGTAGAGCTGTGCCACTGAATTTGGACTGCCCAGCTCTGTGTAACCTTTGTTGGCAGCTCTTCCCACCCAAGCACTAGCCAGGCTTAAATCTAAACCGGGGCTTACTTAACATGCCTTGACATCAGCTTTTTAGTTAGAAGACGACAAAGTTACAAAAAGTAAATAAATTACAACATTCATTCTTAGATTAAACTGTAAATTTCATTCCGTAGTCCAAAAACATCTCTAAGGTAGGTTCACCTGGCATGGTGAAGTACAAAAACTAATGCCACCCCCAATGGAGGTTATGTTCTCCCTGCCTGGCCAATAGCTTTTCCCCTCTATCCTGGAGTACATTATGCAGCTCCAGACCCTTGTGTGCACAGCAGGCAGGATGCGGTAGCAAGGTTAAAAGCTCACTCGAGTCCAGATGCTCTGTCCCGGGACAACCAGAGAAGCCTCCCTCTCTGCTTCCCCGCTGCAAAGAGGCAAATTCCTGGGCAGCTTGGAGACACCGGTGCCCACTGGGCGAGTGGCAGAGGAGGAGCTGCCTCACACCCCCGGCCCCTGCAGCGCTCCGCCTACAGGGCGGTGGTTTCTATAATGGCGATGCCGGAGTCCTTCGCCATCATGGAGAAGATGCCCTGCTTCATGAGCAGCTCCTCAGGACTGTCAAATTCCACAATCTGCCCAGCCTGCAGCACCATCACCCTGGCAGAAGGGAACAAGAAGGCATGAACTCCCAGGATCCGAGTGGATAGTGCTGCAGCCTCACCAACCCTCACCCCTCCTAAACCACTTTATGTGGTTCTCCTCTCAGCAGCAATGAGGGCACAGCCCTCCTCCCTGTGCTGGCGGGGTCACACACATGAGGTGTCAACAGCAAATACCTCTATGGTCTGTTGCTGTAAAGAAGGATCCCAGAAAATGTTTCTTCCACAAAGGCATAACTACTGCATGGGCATCCGTCCTCTGCTTCTGTTCTCCTCGGCACGGTGTATTACTGCCTCAGGCACTGCATCCACCCCTGGCCCTCTGGCTGCATTCTTGCTTCTGCTGCTGTCCACCCTCACCCCATCCTAGGAGTCCAGATCCCCATTCCCTTTGCCCCACAGTACTGTCCCGTGATACCTGTTGCTGTCCATGATGGTGTGGAGGCGGTGGGCGATAGTAAGGACAGTGCAGTCAGCAAACTCTCTCCGGATTGTTGTCTGGATTAAATGATCGGTTTCCAGATCCACGGCTGCTGTTGCTTCATCCAGGATGAGGATCTTGGCTTTGCGGAGAAGGGCCCGAGCCAGGCACACCAGCTGCCTCTGCCCAACACTGGGATGAGGTGAAGAGCATGAGTTACTAGACGGACACTAGCAGAGCTTCTGCAAGCCTACTGCCTCTCGCTGCTCCGACCCCAACACCGTCCCTGGCCTTTCCCCGCTGACCATCTGCCACCCTGAGCACCACATCCCTCAGAATCTTGCTTTCTGGGCCACCACAGGAGGGTTGGCTCACACTAGCTCTCTAAGACTCCTCGGCCGTTTTCTTCCATCTGCACTTCCCAGAAGCTTCTGTGCATCATATCCCTGGACAGCCACTTCACTGGAGGCTGCTGTTCCAGGCTGGACCCTGGGACCAAGAGAAGGGAGGGGAGCTGAGCCTGTATCTCTGCTCACCTCAGGTTCTCCCCTCCCTCGCTCACGAGATGCAGCAGCCCCTCAGGAAGGCCTTGCACATATGTCTTCAGATGAGCCAGCTCCAGGGCCTTCCAGACCTCCTCGTCTGAGTACTGGTCAAAGGGGTCCAGGTTCATCCGCAAGGTTCCAGTAAAGAGCACAGGGTCCTGCCAGGGACAGCACTGTGTTCAGCCCCACCACAGCCATTCAGCAGGGGCAATGGCTCCAGGCCTCCAAGTGTGGCCACGTCCTGCCCACAGCACTGCCTGCAGCTGGCAGGGGATGTGGTGACAGCCTGCTCACAGGCCTTTGGCATGTCCACAGCACCCAGGGACGCACTGAGGCCATGCACTGCCTGTGGGGGGCCATGCAGCAGTGGGATGTGGAGAGGTGGGGATCAGCTCACCTGGGGGATGATGGTGAGGTTCTTGCGCAGGTCATGGAGGCCAATTGTTGCTATGTCCACTTCATCGATGATGATCTTCCCTCCAGCTGCCTCCAGCACCCGGAACAGGCAGTTGGTGAGGGAGGATTTTCCAGCACCAGTCCGGCCCACAACCCCAACCTGTGGAAGCAGCTTTTTAGACCAGCTGACAGGGCTGTAGAAAACAGGGCAGATGGTCTCCATCTTGGTCTGGTGGGCCTTCCTGCCCTTACCAGCACCCAGGTTGTCTGCTTTGGTTCCTTTTCTGCAGTTCGAGTCCCCAGGAGCCACATCCCATCACCATCCCACCCCAGTGCACAGACTGAAGCCAAGAAGAAGAAACAGCTTTAACAGTCTCTATATAAAGAGTGTAGTGAGGGCAGAGGCACCTTCTCAGTGCTCCCAATATTACAGGAGATCCCCTGAAGAACCAGGTCCAGTTCAGGTCGGTAGCGAACTTGGTAGTCAACGAACTGGATCTCGCCTTTGCTGGGCCAGCCACGCGGTGGACGCTTTTTTGTCACCCATGGAGCCTGGGGGAGGGCACAGGAGCATTAGGGGGGCTCACTCTGCGATGCTGCCTAGCACCAAGCTGTGCAGCTGATGGTTGCCTGGACCCTGGTTTCCTCACCTCATTCTTCACCTTCATGTACTCATGGACCCGCTCCACAGCCACAATGTTGGTCTCCAGCTCCGAAGATGTCCTCACCAGCCAGTTCAGTGTCTGGGTCACCTGCATGGCAGAATCAAAGGATGCAAAGCTCAGTGGCCCCCAGGAACAACCACCTCCCACCTCAGCCCAGGACCGAGACTCAGGGACTCATCCTGGGCACAAGCATCCGTGGCCTGGTTCCTAATGCTCCGCTGCCAAGAGACAGCCCACCTCTCTCCAGCCCTTCAGAAACTTTACTGCACCATCTCTGATACACAGCAGGGCCATATTCCTCCTCATAGCAGCAAGCATCCCACTCACACTGGGATGGATATATGCTTCCCTGGCTCTATAGCCACTCCCTAGCTGGTGGGACACCCCAGATAATCCCATTTCCATGGATGACAGCTGGTGTCAGGGCAGCATCCTGCCACCAGCCCAGAGCTCCCAGAGACAACCCTGTCCTGGAAGGATAAAATGCTTTCATTCACTCACATTGAGAGCAGAGGAGACAGAAAGACCCACGATGCCGCCCTCCAAAGTGCCCTTTGCAATCACTGCTAGAAGCGCAGAGAAGAACACCACCAGGCTCCCCACGAACTCCAGACGGATGGCCAGCCACCTGTACCAGGAGAGGACAGCTGAAGGACAGTGAGAGAGGCAGGGAGGCATCTGCCTGTGCCCAACACAGAGCCCAGCAGTAACAGCAGCACTGCAGCAGCATCCCCACACCCAGGCATGAGCCCAGTGCTCTACACACAGCACACAGTTGGTACATGTACACAGCAGGTTGTTTGTGGCCAATTCTGCAAGCAGGTTCATTTATGTCAGTCCATGTCTCACACATAACCTCCTGTACTGGTAATGCCATGTATGAGAAGAGCCCCAACCATACAACCCTCACACATCCAAATCATTTACCAGTAAGATTCAAAACCAGAAAGTGCCCACATCACACTCCCACTGGGCCTGGAGGATCACCTTCTTCACAGAACTCACCAAGGGCATCTCAGCCCTTGACTGCACAACTCATCCTGCCTGGCCTCTGGACACTTTGTAAGGGGGCATAAAAAAATCACCCTAAAACATCCCATTGCCACAGATGGTGCCCCTATCCTAAACTCCCCCAGTACCTACACAGACCCTCAATGCTGAGATCAAGAGGGAGGACTGCAGCATCTCAGGGACCTCCCTCAGGACCCAGAAGCCCCTGGGCAGAGGTGCTGCAGGCTGTGCTGTAGCATAAGGGGTAAAATTCACCTATTTGATATTATCCAGGAATAAACACTTTTCTGATTTATGTCCATGGTGGTCTCATTGTGCTTCAGGAACCGTTCTTGGTGTCCATAGGCCCTGATCACGGAAAGGCCTGACACTGTCTCACCAAAGTGAGAGTAGATGGGAGACCTGGTGACAGAGTCCAGACGCCTTAGCTGGCGCGACGTGGAGATATAGAAGCGCTGAAACGAGGGACACAGCTTGGTTACCAACACAAAGCCCAGCAGCCACAAAGACACTGCTCTCAGCAGGGCAGAAGCTTAACTCGAGGCCCAGTTAACTCACCAGCACAAAATAGTAGAAGACACTCAAGGGAACGATAACGACAGCAAAGAATGGAGTGGCCAGGCAGATCATGATCAGTGTGCTAATGATGGCCATGAAACAGGAGAGCCAGGTGCGGAAGGACATGGGAATGGTCTCATCCACTGTGAAGATATCCTGGAGCATATAAAAAAGTATAAAGAAGCAGTCAGTGACCCCAGAGAGAAGGAGAAGCCCAAAGGTCCCATATATACAGGGTTCCTACACACTCGTACGGTAACACAGTGCCAGACACTTGTAAAAATATTGGATGACCCTGAATCAGTGTTATGGTCACAACATCATTTAGGGCCACAGTTCTTAGCTTGGGAACAGCTGAGTTAACAGAGAAACTTCCTGTAATATTCCCCTGTTACACAGACCAGCTTTAAGAACTGCATCTTCATCAGGACTGAGGATGCAGGAGCAGTAATTGAAGCAAAGAGAGGGACAGGGCAAACTCCAGGTCCATGCAGGTGCACCCAGGTCTCCATCTGGTTCATCCATCTCCTAGCTCGGCACCACATACTCTCACAACTCAGAGTAAACCCAGCAGGCCCATAGGCTTTATTTCAAGAGAAATTTTTGTTCCCAAAAATCAAGAGACAGCACCAAAGGAAGAAGTAGAGTAGCAGCACACTTGAAATTACCTGTATTTTCCCTCCTTTCTCATTTTCTCTTTGTTTCATGACCTTCACTTACATGGAAAAGACTATAGATTTTGTTGGACATCTATAACCAGAAGGACTTCTCATTGTGGGACATGAGCTCTAGGCTCTTACCTCTCTTAGTAATCTACTATGGACCCTCTTCTGTTTCTCCAGATCTTTCTTGTCCAGGTGACCCCAAACAGGACACACTATTCAGGTGTGACCTCTTTATCACTGGGCAGAGGAGGTAAAAACTTCCTGTGATTTGCCACACTGTCTTTCTAATATAGCCCAGGATGTGGTTTGCCTCACAGTCAGCCTTGCATCCACCATGCCCTCCTGGTCCCTTCCTGGCCCTTACCTGGGCTCAGCTGTGCAGTGCTCAACAGGAGCAGGGTTATGCCACTACCCAGTGCTCTCCAGACCTGCTGGAACGAACACCTTCTGCATGTTGGGTTGTTCTCTTACCTTGGCAAACCTGTTGACGATGCGGCCGGTCGGGGTGGTGTCGAAGAAGCTCATGGGCACGCGCAGGATGTTGCTGAGCAGCTGCTGGTGCATGACGCGGGAGGCTTGCATGGCACCCTGGGCAGACAGCATGGTTGCAAAGAGCAGGAAGAGAGCTGCAGGGAGAGCACGAGGCTGTGTGTGACACGAGCACCAGCTCGTGTGTGACACTGGCCCCTGGCACCCTTTGGCTGGATGGACACACCAAGCAGACACATCTGCAGTGAGCCACTGGGATAATCGTGCATCCCACCTTCTTGGGAGGCCACAGCAGCTGCGTCTCAGCACAGGGGAGGAACACTAACTTTACTGGAAAGCCTTGGGCCCTAGCACTATGTCCAATCTGATTAAGGAAAATGATCTTAAAGCTAAGGGGGCAACACAGACTTGGGGCAATTTATGCTGCTTTCAGACTAGCGTGTGTCATCAGTTCAGTCAGGAGCTGGAAGGAAGGCAGCAGGCAAATGAACACAGTGCTGGGTCCCCTGCTCCTTGCTGCACTGCTGCTGCAGGCCTTGCAAGTCACATCCCTCCTGGAGCACACAGATGAGGCAAGTGGGAACCGCTTCCTCCCACCCTCACCTTGTGACACCCCCAGTGCCCCAAAGACACCGATCCGCAGGTCCCGCTGCTGCGTGGGGTAGGTCTGGTTCACGTAGTGCTGCGCGTCGTCAGTCCAGGCAGTGAGCCACAGGTTGGTCCCCACATAGGCAACGTATTGTCCAATGTAGCCCATGACAATCCAGAAGGAAAAGCACGAGCCAACAGCACGCAGGTACCGCAGGTACATAGAGAACTTCACCTGTGGACAACTGAGCCCATCAGAGCGCAGGCAGTGACACCCAGCACAGCCTTGGTACTCCACCCTGCTGCCCACAGTGCTCCCCTCCACCACCCCGCCCACCAGTCCCAGGCAGCTCTGTCTCCTTCGTGTCTCTTGGCTGTGGTGGGGCCACAGCCAGCTCACACCAGCTTCCCTGAGCCACAGTCAGGGTCTGGCAGCACTTAGTCAGAGCAGCACAGTGCTTCATCCCTCCATCCTCCTAACCCTGCCGGTTTCCACAGCTTCTTTCTCAATCAGTTGTTGTCCCTTCAGCTTCTTTGGGGGCTCCTCCTGGGCCTTCTTCCGGGAACTGGTGCTCTTTCTACTAAGGCTGCAGGGAGGTGATGAGTACCATTAGTCACAAGGTCTTGGATCAGTCCTAATCTCCTGGGGGTCCATCTCTATGCTGCACTGGGTCTCCGGTGGTGGAGTCCTCTGGAGAATAATGTCCTAACTGGGGCAGCTTTGGGTGAGCCTTGTGGAAGCACTAGGCATGTACAGCCATAAAATTATAGCCTCATTCCCAAAAGCAGAACTAGCCAGCAGCACGAGTTTCAGGGAAGACAGCAGAGTAAGGCTGTGGCACACTAGTGTGAGTAAAGGCAAAATCAGGTGCTCCTGACCCAGAGTGGCTTGTGGTAGGAGCAGGGAGGGAGGCTCCCAGCAGGACCTCCTCAGGAAGCCCCCAGATCCCTGTCTCCAAGGGAGCAGTGCATGTGGCAGGGGAAAGAGCTGAGAGCTCAGGTCGTGTCCCACCTGCAACTCGATTTTCTCCGATGGATGCTGGCCTCTCGCTTCAGGGTCATGGTCACCACATCCCCAGAGCCCTCCTCCATGCAAGGATCGACATCTTCATCAGCCTCCTCTTCATCCCCAGCTAAAGCAACAGCTGCAAGCACAGGGATGGGGGAAGGTAGGGTCAGGCACTGAGGAAAGAGCATACAGCACATCCCATACACCACACCTCTGCTGCGCTCATCTCCACGCTGCACCCTAGGCCTAGGCTGTGTCCTACCACCACATATCACACCCTCTCCAACCTTGCTGCAAGACCAGCACAGAAGGAGGAGGAAGAAATACATTGTGCAGGAGGGAGAACTGACAGGGGACATAGGGCTAACAGCCTGCATGGAGGCAATCCCTGCTGCTGACTTATCCCAGCACCACTGGCCAGACCTCAAGCAAACATTTGTGCTAGTTTAGTAGGTACAAGATCTGGTAGGTCATATCACTCCAGCTCAGAAATGTCTCTTTGAGCAGGTGAAGATGGGTCCTGTAAAGACATACTGGGAATAGTCAGGCTGCAGCTGGACAACTCAGCTGAGCCCTGACAGAGTGAGCATCCCCCTGACCTGGCACTACTCCTCCCCATAGCACTGGGGAATATGATAAAGATGAAATTTTATCCCGTGGGAAGTTTAGAACAAACCAAAGGATTTTTCTGACCCCAGCATCACAAAAATATGGAGCCTGTTGCCACATAAGTTTTTGGGATACACAATAAATGAACTAAAAAGGGAGTAAAAAATTTAAACAAGTCCTGTGCTGGATGTTCAACATAATGCCTGAATGCAAACCTTAGTCAGGAAGTCCTTGTGCTGCTGATTGCCAGAAGCTGAGAAGGAGTCACAGCAGGCATCATTGGTGCCTGGGCTGGATAGGGCCAGGTCAGGCTGACAGATCAGATCTTCTCATCCCCAATATACATGCACAGCCCCTCTAACTGCCACAGCCCCACTGTGTCCCCAATACCTGTGGTATTTTCCTCTGGCACATCGTCCTCCTGGTTGCCATACAAGTTCAGGAACTGGGCAAAGGCCCCCTTCTTTGCAAGTAGGGTGCTGTAGGAGCCATGCTCAGACACTGCTCCTGCTGCCAGCACCACAATGTTATCGACCTGGGGCAGTAAACTGATACTGTGCGTCACCAAGATCCGTGTCTGCAACAAAGGGGTTGCAGGGTAGTGATCATCAGAGCACCCCTCATCCCCAGCCATCGGTCTGCAGGCTCTCCATTTCCTACTTGGGGACTTCTCTGTTTATCAATGCCTGGCTATGAGGACACAGGGTACCTCTCTGGGGACTCATGACGCCTCTCCTGCCTGCTGCAGCCCCACATGAAAGCTACAGGATTTCTCTCTGTCCCAAGCAAGCAACCTCAGACTTCCTTGGATCATTAACACCATGCCAGTGCCACTCCCACCTGGCTGGGTGGTAGGTTGCAGGGGATGGGTGCTCACCTTCTTTTGCAGCAGCCCTTTTGGCCCCAGCACATGCTCAAAGAGGTACTTGCCCACGTGGGCATCCACGGCAGACAGCGGATCATCCAGGATATAGATGTCTGCGTTGCTGTACACCGCCCGGGCCAGGCTGACCCGCTGCTTCTGGCCCCCACTCAGGTTGATCCCCTGGAAGGGAAGGCCCTCCCTGAACATGGGGCTGGCACAGGGCAACAGCTCTGACCTCTGCTGCAGGTGCTATCAGAAACCCATAGTGCCCAGGGCTGGTACCTTCTCTCCAATCTCTGTCTGGTCACCTGCAGGCAGCAATTCCAGGTCTGGAAGGAGGGCGCAGGCCTCGAGGACCTGCTGATACTTGGCTTCATCCAGTTCTGACCCGAAAAGGATGTTGTCTTTCAGCGTGGCGTTCTGGATCCAGGCCTGCTGGGGGACATAGGCCAGGGAGCCCTGGAAGGATACACAAGAACAGCTACCTGTCAGAGATCAGCCTGAGTACTGACTCCTCCTGCAGCCTGTCCTTGCCCTGAGCCACCACTCTGGGATGGTTCTGCTTCCCCACTGAGCTCCCAGGCAGCCCCAAAGCCCCCTGCATTGGCTGGCTCCTCTTACCTGGATATTGATGTGTCCCTTGATATTCTCCATCTCCCCAAGCATGGCTGACACCAACGAAGATTTGCCTGAGCCCACAGCTCCCACCACAGCCACCAGGCTCCCAGGTGCTACGTCCAGGGTGACACTGCAAAGACATGAGGGCTGAGGAAGCAGCACTGCCAGGTCGCCCGTCAGTTCCTGTGTGAGACCAGCACAGAGCAGTGTCTCTGGGACACTCACGTCTAGCAGCACTGTGAGAGGTGATTGCCCTCCCCGACTAATAACACACAAAGCCTCCCCCTTCCCAGCCCTCTGCCCCTGATGTGGCACAGAGCACTCACTCTCTTATGGCAGCGTCACCGTCCTGCTCCCAGGCAAAGGTAGCCTCCGAGAAGCGCACGGCACTGCCTGTCAGAGACAGATGTCCCTCAGAGAGGGGAAAGCCCAGGGCTGGGCCAGCCTGGGACCCACAGGGAGTAATCTGGAGGTTCACCTGCCTGCAATGGGGTTGTGGTGGATAGCTGAGGTGTCCAGGTCTTCTCCACTCAGGTAGCGCTCCAGCCTCGCAGTCGACACATTGGTCTGCCATGAGAGAAAGAGGATGAGGACAGCACGTGGGCATGGGGCACAGATGGGTGGGCTGGCAGGAGCCCCACAAGAAGAGCACCACATCACAGAGTCCCCACCCAACGTCTGAGCCCCAAACCTATGTCATGCATGTGAGTCCTGTCCCACCCCACTGCCAGCAGAGTCCTGTGCACTGACCCTGGGGATCCATCACACACCCAAGCTCCATGTGCTGGTTTGGACAGGGGCATAGGATCCCCCTACACCCCCGGCCCTGTATGAGGCCTGACCTGCACCAGGGAGGAGAGGACCATGGGCAGCATAGCCATGGGGAAGCGCAGCACATTGAAAAGGGAGATGGCAGTAAAAGCCGTCTGTGCATCCAAGATGTTGTTCTCATCCATGAGCACGTAGACAGCAAAGCTTGCCAAGGAGACCTGGGACAGATATCAGGGAAAGCCACCATCAGTGTGGTTGTGTGCTGCTCAGACCCTCACACTGCCCCAAGGCCTCAGCAGTGCCTTCCTGCTGGAGACCTGTTATCCTCCTGCTTCCCTTCTCCTTTGGGCCCCATTTCACCATCTCAGTGAGACCTCTTTCCACTACAGCTCTCCTGCCAGCAGCCAGAACCGTAATCTGCATCCCAGGCATCCACCAGCCAGGAGCACTCCAGCTGAGGTTCCAGATATTTCCCATTCCCTTGGACACAGCCCAGCCCCAGCTCAGAGGAAGGTATGTGCCTCCCCAGGGCTGTTGTCACTCACCAGGAAGGGAGCACATGTGAACACGAAGATAGAGATTGACTGCAGGTAACCAAAGTTCACCAAGTTCTTGAGCTCACGTGCACGGATATCATTAACTCGCTTCTCAAAGGAGGGCTCCCAGGCAAAAAGCTTCAAGATCTGCAGGATGAGCAGTGTGAGCAGATTCTGGCCTCACAGGAATGCCCACTTCCACACTCAGCTCACTGGTGGCCAGCACCTCCGTCACCAGCTCCTGGCTTGCTCAGAAGCCTGCTTGGCCACTGCATCTCCCCTCTCCCGTCCTGCCCACGGCTTACAGCACTCCCCAGTGCACTCCCACTCCCTCAGCCTTAGCCTACAGGTCACCGCCAGCCCCTCTGCCACCATGCCACTACCACAGCCATCCAGGAAACACTCAGAAAATCCTCTCTTGGCTCTCAAGTCCCAGAGCTCCTCCCCAGCCAACTTTTCAATAGATGAGGAAGCCAAGGGAATTGCTGAGACCCAGACACAGGGCCCCCAAGCTAGACTAACACTGGTGCAGCAGGGTTATACAGGTGTGCTGCCTCCAGGTACAGTGCACCAAGAAGAGGGGTGCAGCAGCTGCCCAGGGAGTCTCCACTCCATTGTTCACCTTGATTCCATTGAGGACTTCAGTTATTATTTTCATGCGTTCGTCCTTGTTCTTCATGTTCCTCTCCTACAAACCGAAGAGCCAGACATCACCTAAACCAGACAGCAGCTCACCCTTGGAAATACATCTGGGCTGCTCCATAGCCTGGAGAAGTCATCTCATGAAGGTGAGCCTTGGCTCCTGGTGGCTCTGGACAAGCTGGGGAAAAACACCACTGTGCTGTCAGGTAGAAGCTGAAGCTTCATCTTACAGTTGGCAATATCTCATTTTTAGTCCTCAAGGCTGTGCCCAGTCTGGTTCAAGTTCA